>NC_090328.1:134374414-134708580 GCF_035084215.1 Heptranchias perlo | reverse complement strand
AGCTACAATATGCATGCTAAACAGTGGAAGCAACATGCTATAGACAGAGCTAAGCGATTCCACAACCAACGGATTAGATCAAAGCTCTGCAGTCATGCCACATCCAGTCGTAACTGGTGGTGGACAATTAAACAACCAATGGGTACTGTGAACATCCCCAGCCTCAATGATGGCGGAGTCCAGCACGTGAGTGCAAAAGACAAGGCTGAAGCGTTTGCAACCATCTTCAGCCAGAATTGCCAAGTAGATGATCCATCTCAACCTCCTCCTGATCTCTCCACCATCACAGAAGCCAGTCTTCAGCCAATTCGATTCACTCCATGTTATATCAAGAAACGGCTGAGTGCACTGGATACAGCAAAGGCTATGGGCCCCGACAATATCCCAGCTGTAGTGCTGAAGACTTGTTCTCCAGAACTAGCCGTGCTTCTAGCCAAAATGTTCCATTACAGCTACAACACTAGCATCTACCCGACAATGCGGAAAATTGCCCAGGTATGTCCTGTCTACAAAATACAGGAGAAATCCAATCCGGCCAATTACCGCCCCATCAGTCTGCTCTCAATCATCAGCAAAGTGATGGAAAGTGTCGTCAACAGTGCTATCAAGCAACACTTACTCACCAATAACCTGCTCACCGATGCTCAGTTTGGGTTCCGCCAGGACCACTCGGCTCCAGACCTCATTACAGCCTTGGTCCAAACATGGACAAAAGAGCTGAATTCTAGAGGTGAGGTGAGAGTGACTGCCCTTGACGTCAAGGCAACATTTGACCGAGTTTGGCACCAAGGAGCCCTAGTAAAATTGAAGTCAATGGGAATCAGGGGGAAAACTCTCCAGTGGCTGGGGTCATGCTTAGCACAAAGGTAGATGGTAGTGGTTGTTGGAGACCAATCAGCTCAGCCCCAGGACATCGCAGCAGGTGTTCCTCAGGGCAGTGTCCTCGGCCCAACCATCTTCAGCTGCTTCATCAATGACCTTGCCTCCATCATAAGGTCAGAAATGGGGATGTTCGCTGATGATTGCATAGTGTTCAGTTCCATTCGCAACCCCTCAGATAATGAAGCAGTCCGTGCCCGCATGCAGCAAGACCTGGACAACATCCAGGCTTGGGCTCATAAGTGGCAAGTAACAATCGTGCCAGATAAGTGCCAGGCAATGACCATCTCCAACAAGAGAGAGTCTAACCATCTCCTCTTGACATTCAACAGCATTACCATCGCCGAATCCCCCGCCATCAACATCCTGGGGGTCACCATTGACCAGAAACTTAACTGGACCGGCCACATAAATACTGTGGCTACAAGAGCAGGTCAGAGGCTGGGTATTCTGCGGCAAGTGACTCAATTTGTGACTCCCCAAAACTCTTCCACCATCTACAAGGCACAAGTCAGGAGTGTGATGGAATACTCTCCACTTGCCTGGATGAGTGCAGTTCCAACAACACTCAAGAAGCTCGACACCATCCAGGACCAAGCAACCCGCTTGATTGGCACCCCATCCACAACCTTAAACATTCACTCCCTCCACCTCCGGCGCACTGTGGCTGCAGTGTGTACCATCCACAGGATGCACTGCAGCAACTCCCCAAGGCTTTTTCGACAGCACCTCCCAAACCCGCGACCTCTACCACCTAGAAGGACAAGGGCAGTAGGCACATGGGAACAACAGCACCTGCACGTTCCCCTCCAAGTCACACACCATCCTGACTTGGAAATATATCACCGTTCCTTCATCGTCGCTGGGTCAAAATCCTGGAACTCCTTTCCTAACAGCACTGTGGGAGAACCTTCACCACACGGACTGCAGCGGTTCAAGAAGGCGGCTCACCACCACCTTCTCAAGGGCAATTAGGGATGGGCAATAAATGCTGGCCTTGCCAGCGACGTCCACATCCCGTGAACGAATAAAAAAAAGTACTATCAATGTCTACCCTATACTGTACTGTGCTGCTACCACATTCTGCACAATCACGATGAGCTCCTCAGCACTAAGTTCAAATCATGTGCAACCAATTTGTTTTCCTACATTCTGTGATGAGTTCATGATATCAGTGGTCCTGAAATTCCACCGAAGTTCTCCTGCTCTCCCACCCCTCCTCCCAACATCCCGACTTTAGTGTTTGGAAATGTTCCCAGGATCCTCTGGGAATCCTGCCAAATACGCCACTGTAATGCCTAAACCCCATCGGCACCTGCTTTCTGTTGGAGTCGGTGCTCTTCTGGACCGCAATGGGCCCCACCATGAAGAACTCAAATAGCATTCAATCCCTCAAACGAGATCCTGCCCCGAAAGCATGGGAGCAGAAACAGAACAAAGTTCAAGTGCTAGAAATTTTCAGTGCCACTCTGCGATGTTGCGTGGACCCCACCCCTCATGTGACACTACTGAGGCAGGCGCCCGCCCCCGTTTATGGGAATGAGCCTATCTTCGGGATTTGGGACAGGGTTAATGGGAGGCCAGAGTGACAGGCAGAAGTCTTACCCTAGAGTATGTGAATGAATATATGCAAGAGTTTTAATTGTTTATTCGCAGTTAATCTCTTATTACTGCCAGTGATAGTGTTCTTCTCACAGGGCAGGCCACATGAGGTTGTTCCAAGCGGACACATGATCCACAATCAGCAAACATGCAGCAGAGCAGAGAACAAGATCCAATATTATCATTGCAATGCATAAAAAATTGTTCTGTTTTCAATGAATTTGATGAGATTGATATCACCTCCGTCAGACTTACTGTAAACAGCAGTTATTACCACAGTACTATATTTACATTCGCAAAAGTTGACTGTAATTCACTTTAGTGAGGAGGAAAAGTGCACTGATCTGACATACACCTTCGCAACTTTTATTAACTTGTAGGTTTTTCCTGTTTCTCACAGAGGACTGGCTCAAGGCACCTGCTAATACTCCAACTTCAGGGGGCCTAATGCCCAGCTACATAAGTCTTTAATTTATTCATTCAACCTAGCTAAGTTGCTAAATGCACAGTAAGCAACTGTTTGCGAAGGCAGGGAAGCAGAGCGGCAATTTATACAACATAGTGATGAGCTGTTCAGGGACCTTGAACAGCAACTTATATAATGTATTCCTCAGCTGTCCAGGGATCCAGGAGCAGACCAACAGCTTATACATGGCACTTTTCAGCTTTTCAGGGACCTGAGGAATGGAGCAGTATGAGTATCTTGTGTAATATGTGAGTGGTGAGGGAGTGGAGTTAGGAGAGATTGCTGGAGAAAAAGGCAGCAGGTCGAGAGATCACTAGCATACAGAGAATGTACCAGGAACAGTCGGAGTGTGAGACAGACAGATAGAGAGGGGGAGGGAGACACAAACACACACACGTACAATAAGGGAGAGTGATCGAGATACAGAGAGAAGGTAAGAGGAGAGAGAAGGTAAGAGGAGAGAGAAGTGCTGAAACTTTATCTCCTCACTTTAGAAACATCACTTTATACTGTGGGCAGGCTCAGTCCTACTGGCAAAAGTTCAATTCCTCTGTCTCCTTCCAAGCTAGCACATCTGTAGTATCCAATAATTCATCAAACACATGACTGATGTATTGGTCAGCAAAGCCCTGATATTTATCTCCTTTCCCACTGAATATCAACAGCTGCATAACACAGCTGCCCAAATTCACCACACTGCTGCACCTTCCAAAGAACAGCTGGTCATTGGTAGCAACCATGTGGCCTTCCAGGCAGCAGGTTCTTGCTCCTCCTCACCTGGGCATGTGACTCACCTGGTGCTACCTCCTGAAGTTCATTAAGTCTCCGTGAGGCTATACTGCTCCTTGCAGACATTGATTATGAGGGCCTTGTGAGATGTCTTGATCTGGGCAGTGCTAGCAAGCTGCTGTTCCAAGCCTACAATGATAGAGACTGAACAAATGTTAGAATGCTAGCAAGATGTTTGTGTGATTGTATGCATGCCTGTGTGTTGGTGAGTGAGAAGAGGGAGAAGACATTAGAGCAGGATAGTACTGTTGCTGAGCTTGGGAAAGGCTGCTTCTATAATTCCTCAATTCTCTTTTCGGCAAGGATGTACTTGGTGGCCTCCTCAAAGGAAACCAAAGGCTTGTAACTTACATGCCCTTGGCAAGTTCAGAACTGTTCCATTGTATTAGTTGTCATCTTGTGGTACAAGCAGAGAAGTAGTCATGAGGCATTTATGTTGAAGGAGCACATACACAGTGACAGTCATGTGCCCAATCTGCAGCCTCGTCCAGTGTGTCAGTAGCTCACTATGCATTATGTAGCCAGGTTGTATTACAATTTGCTGTCTGAAGCCCTTTAAAATGTCACTGTGTCACAGCTTTTAGTTGTAAGTTGCAGCTTGAACGGGTGCCCAGCCGGAGAGTGGGCAAGGAATGAAAGAGCTGTAAGGCTGTCTGTGTGCTTTGTGTGAACCAACTGTAAATCTGTAGTCAGTTCAGGTTGACACTTTGGGTTCATGGCACTCTTGTATAACTGTACCATGGTGACTTTCTGCCATCTTCCTAGGTCCTGCGGATACAGTATACAGCATCAAGTCTGGCTGCCACCTCTTGCCAGGCATGCTGCACTGCTGTCCTCTCTCTGCATCCATTTCATGCAGCAGCACCTCCACTTCACCAGCCATCAAACAGGGGCTTGAGTGCGATGCAGTTTCATCACTTGCCCACAGACTTTGTTTCCTGCCTCCACATGTGTTTTGCCATCCTCTGTTTTGTACCGCCCGCTTCTTTTGCTTGTACAGCCTTTGAGCAGGCAGTTAAAAAATACTGAGCCTCACAGACCTTTTGGAATAGCAGCAATAGATTTTTGTCCTCGCATGTAGCAACTTACCTTTAAATGGCAGCACCCCATTAAATTCTGGCTGCAGCTCATTAACACGATGGATATTCTTTGGCAAGCTTCCATGTATAGGAAATCAGAGCCAGCCCTGGAAGATCCATCAATACCGGCCATTCCTAGTTTGGCTGAGTACAAAGCTCATGGTGCACCATCCCACAACCTAAATGCCAGGACCGGAAAATATTCTGGTCCTGAAATTCCATGGGGGTCCCTCAGCCTCCCTTTGTAATTCTGGTAAGAGACCAGTGGAAACCCCAGCGAAATGGCTGAACCCAACATAACCTGGAGTTTCCCTGGAGATTCTGCCAGTCTCCCAATGGCGTTGCCGGGGCCCCCAGCAGAATATCATGGCCTCCATCTTGGTTACCGTGACACTTTGTATGGCATTCAATCTCTCTATGTTTATCTTTTCAGTTTGTGAGTCACTAAATCATGCTTAGTCTCTGCCTTACGACAATGTACTTGATTTCATTCAATTTCTTGGGCCAGAAATTCCTTGGACCTGCTCCTGCTCCACTGCTGCAACTATGCCGGAAGTATGGCAGAAACTCTGTTTCTGCCGCACTGGCAAAGTTATGGCAGCAGAGCAGAAAATCTTGGCCTAATCTTACTGAGGCAGGTAAGTTAGATTAATCTCCCTGTATATATAAATCCTTTTGTAATTTTTCAAATCCACATAAAAAAACAATGTAAAGCAAACTCAAATAATGAATTTAATCCCATTTTAACTCTCTTGTCTGTTTTAAAGAAAATAAATGTGTGCTGTATTGAAAATATCTTCTTGCCTTTTCTAGCTCCCTCAAACAATTAGTCAAGAAAATTCTCTCCCTCTCTCTCACTCAGTGTTTTTGGTTGATCACCTCTGTAAACTCTATCTTCTTTTATCTTCTTGTCTCATAGAATCATAGAATGATATAGCACAGGAGGCCATTTGGCCCATTGTGCCTCTATCAGCTCTTTGAAAGAGCTATCCAATTAAGCCCACTCCCCTACTCTTTCCCCATTGCCCCTCAATTTTCTCCCCTTCAAGTATTTATCCATTTCCCTTTTGAAAGTTACTATTGAATCTGCTTCCACCTCCCTTTCAAGCAGTGCATTCCAGATCATAACAACTCGCTGCGTAAAAATACTTTTTTTTCATCTCACCTCTGGCTCTTTTGCCAATCACCTTAAATCTGTGTGCTCTGGTTACCCTTCTGCCACTGGAAACAGTTTCTCCTCATTTTGTCCATCAAAAACCTTCATGATTTTGATAACTTTAAATCTCCCCTTATCCTTCTCAGCTCCAAGGAGAACAATCCCAGCTTCTCCAGTCTCTTCACGTAACTGAAGTCCCTCATCCTTGGCCTTTATTGCAAGGGGGTTGGAGTACATGAGTAAGGAAGCCCTACTACAATTGTACAGGGCTTTGGTGAGATCTTGCTTGGAGAACTGTGTACAGTTTTGGTCTCCTTATCTAAGGAAGGATATACTTGCCTTAGAGGCGGTGCAACAAAGGTTCACTAGATTAATCCCTGGGATGAGAGGATGGTCCGATGAGGAGAGGTTGAGTAGAATGGGCCTATACTCTCTAGAGTTTAGAAGAATGAGAGGGGATCTCATTGAAACATATAAGATTCTGAGGGGGCTTGATAGGGTAGATGCTGAGAGTCTAGAACTAGAGGGGAATAGTCGTAGGATAAGGGGTCGGCCATTTAAGACTGAGATAAGGAGGAGTTTCTTCACTCATCTTGTGAATCTTTGGAAATCTCTACCCCAGAGGGCTGTAGATGCTGAGCTGTTGAGTGTATTCAAGGCTGAGTTAGATACATTTTTGGACTCTAGGGGAATCAAGGGATAGAGGGATCGGGCAGGAAAGTGGAGTTGATGTTGAAGATCAGCCATGATCTGATTGAATGGTGTAGCAGGTTCGAGCGGCTGTATGGCCTAATCCTGCTCCTATTTCATATGTTGTTACGTTTTTATCTCTGGTGCAATTCTAGTATATCTCCTCTGTACCCTCTCCAAAGCCTTCACATCCTTCCTAAAGGATGGTGCCCAGAATTGGACACAATACTCCAGCTAAGGCCGAAACAATGTTTTGTAAAGGCTGAGCATAACTTCCTTGCTTTTGTACTCTATACCTCTGTTTATAAAGCCAAGATCCCATACATTTCTTTAACAGCCTTATCAACTACTCCTGCCACATTCAAAGATTTCTGCACGTAAACTCCCAGGTCTCTCTGTTCCTGCCATCCCTTTAATATTATTCCATTTAGTTTATATTGCCTCTCCTCATTCTTCCTCCCAAAGTGTATCACTTCACACTTCTCTGCATTAAATTTCATCTGTCATGTGTCTGCCCATTTCACCGGTCTGTCTATGTCCTCTTGAAGTCTCATACTATCCTCCTCACTGTTTACTGCTTTTCTGAGTTTTGTGTCATCTGCAAACTTTGAAATTTTACCCTCTATACCGACCAGTCCAGTTCACTAATCTATATCAAAAAGAGCAGCGCTCCGAATACCGACCGCTGGGAAACACCACTGTATACTTCCCTCCAGTCTGAAAAACAATCGTTCACCTCTACTCTCTGCTTTCTGTCCCTTAGACAATTTCATATCCACGCTGCCACTGCCCCTTTAATCTCATGGGCTTCAATTTTGCGAACATGCCGATTATTAGGTATTTTATCAAATGCCTTTAGAAAGTCCATATAAACATCAACCACACTACCCTCATCAACCCTCAGGGTTACTTTATCAAAGAACTCAATCAAGCTAGTCAAACACGATTTGCCTTTAACAAATCCATGCTGGCAGTCATTGATTAACCCATGATTTCCCAAGTGACAATTAATTTTGTCCAGAATTTTTGGGGGATATATTGGATAACCCACGAAAACGGACGCTGAGATCACTGTGCGCGATTAACCCACGCCCGTTTGTTGCGATTCACGTAACATTTGTGCTGCCTGATGATTTCAATGATTGCTGCCTGCAGCCAGCACTACCTGCCCTAATTGCCCTTGAGAAGGTGGCGGTGAGCCGCCTTCTTGAACCGCTGCAGTCCGTGTGGTGAAGGTTCTCCCACAGTGCTGTTAGGCAGGGAGTTCCAGGATTTTGACCCAGCGACGATGAAGGAACAGCGTTATATTTCCAAGTCGGGATGGTGTGTGACTTGGAGGGGAACGTGCAGGTGGTGTTGTTCCCATGTGCATGCTGCCCTTGTCCTTCGAGGTGGTAATGATCACGGGTTAGGGAGTGCTGTCGAAGAAGCCTTGGCGAGTTGCTGCAGTGCATCCTGTGGATGGTGCACACTGCAGCTACGGTGCGCCGTGGTGGAGGGAGTGAATGTTTAAGGTGGTGGATGGGGTGCCAATCAAGCG
Organism: Heptranchias perlo; assembly: GCF_035084215.1. Taxonomy (NCBI): domain Eukaryota; kingdom Metazoa; phylum Chordata; class Chondrichthyes; order Hexanchiformes; family Hexanchidae; genus Heptranchias; species Heptranchias perlo. The sequence continues at coordinate 134,700,379 of NC_090328.1, read as the reverse complement.
GGCTGCTTTGTCCTGGATGGTGTCGAGTTTCTTGAGTGTTGTTGGAGCTGCACTCATCCAGGTAAATGGAGAGTATTCCATCACACTCCTGACTTGTGCCTTGTAGATGGTGGAAAGGCTTTGGGGAGTCAGGAGGTGAGTCACTCGCCGCAGAATACCCAGCCTCTGACCTGCTCTTGTAGCCACACTATTTATGTGGCTGGTCCAGTTAAGTTTCCGGTCAATGGTGACCCCCAGGATGTTGATGGTGGGGGATTCGGTGATGGTAATGCCGTTGAATGTCAAGAGGAGATGGTTAGACTCTCTCTTGTTGGAGATGGTCATTGCCTGGCACTTGTCTGGCACAAATGTTACTTGCCACTTATGAGCCCAAGCCTGGATGTCGTCCAGGTCTTGCAGCATGAGGGGTTGTGAATGGAACTGAACACTGTACAAACATCAGCGAACATCCCACTTCTGACCTCATGATGGAGGGAAGGTCATTGATGAAGCAGCTGAAGATGGTTGGACCTAGGACACTGCCCTGAGGAACTCCTGCAGCAATGTCCTGGGGCTGAGATGATTGGCCTGCAACAACCACTACCATCTTCCTTTGTGCTAGGTATGACTCCAGCCGCTGGAGAGTTTTCCCCTGATTCCCATTGACTTCAATTTTACTAGGGCTCCTTGATGCCACTCTCGGTCAAATGCTGCCTTAATGTCAAGGGCAGTCACTCTCACCTAACCTCTGGAATTCAGCTCTTTTGTCCATGTTTGATCCAAGGCTGTAATGAGGTCTGGAGCCGAGTGGTCCTGGCGGAACCCAAACTGAGCATCGGTGAGCAGGATATTGGTGAGTAAATGCCGCTTGATAGCACTGTCGACGATACCTTCCATCACTTTGCTGATGATTGAGAGTAGACTGATGGGGCGGTAATTGGCCGGATTGGATTTGTCCTGCTTTTTGTGGACAGGACATACATGGGCAATTTTCCACATTGTCGGGTAGATGCCAGTGTTGTAGCTGTACTGGAACAGCTTGGCTAGAGGCGCAGCTAGTTCTGGAGCACAAGTCTACAGCACTACAGCCGGGATGTTTTCGGGGCCCATAGCCTTTGCTGTATCCAGTGCACTCAGCCGTTTCTTGATATCACATGAGGTGAATCGAATTGGCTGAAGACTGGCTTCTGTGATGGTGGGGATATCGGGAGGAGGCCGAGATGGATCATCCACTCGGCACTTCTGGCTGAAGATGGTTGCAAACGCTTCAGCCTTGTCTTTTGCACTCACGTGCTGGGCTCCGCCATCATTGAGGATGGGAATGTTTACAGAGCCTCCTTCTCCCGTTAGTTGTTTAATTGTCCACCACCATTCACGACTGGATGTGGCAGGACTGCAGAGCTTTGATCTGATCCATTGGTTGTGGAATCGCTTAGCTCTGTCTATAGCATGTTGCTTCCGCTGTTTAGCATGCATGTAGTCCTGTGTTGTGGCTTTACTGGGTTAGCACCTCATTTTTAGGTTGGCCTGGTGCTGCTCCTGGCATGCTCTTCCACACTCCTCATTGAACCAAGGTTGATCCCCTGGCTTGATGGTAATGGTAGAGTGAGGAATATGCCAGGCCACGAGGTTACAGATTGTGGTGGAATACAATTCTGCTGCTGCTTGTGGCCCACAGTGCCGCATAGATGCCCAATTTTGAGCTGCTAGATCTGTTCTTAATCTATCCGATTTAGTAGTGCCACACAACACGATGGACAATGTCCTCAGTGTGAAGACGGGACTTCGTCTCCACAAGTATTGGCTCCACGCAACTGTAGGGGGCCCCGATTTCGGGACTGGCTAGCTCTAATTAAAGGCAGCCTGCACCTCTTGAAGGGGAGGTTCACTGTGGCAGCAAGATGTCCTTTGGGAATTGCTGGTAGGTATTGACGAATGGCTGCGCCTGGGAGAGAGCGGCACCAAGGTTCTCGGACAGTGCACTAGAGGCCTTGGTGATAAATGTGGACAGACAGAAGGCCATCCTATATCCGGAGGGGGCAGGAGGCCCTCCAGACATATGCTGAAGAGGCAGTGGGAGGCTATGGCGGACGAGGTAAATGCCAGGATCATAGCACCATGTACGTGGATGCAGTGCAGGAAGAAGTTCAATGATTTAACATGAGTGGTCAAGGTGAGTGAGCTCAACTGTCACGTGGCATATCCTGCCAACTGCACCAATAGCCACATCCACTGCTCCGCGTACAACACCCCACATCACCCATCTACCAACAAACTCTTTCAATCAGTATGCAACCCTGCGAATCAGATGCTGCATCTCACCCTCACACATTACTATTCTTGCAAGCTGCACACTCACAACTCATAGGCCACACACACTGGTAGCTATTCACCCATGACAACCTCATCACCCTAACATCTTGCAGGACGCTCACTTCCCACTTTGTTTCAGGAGAAGATGGCACACAAGAGAAGGCAGCAGGAAAGAACTGGGGGAGGACAGGCACGCCTATACGTCCTCACCCCTATGGAGCAGGCAGTGCTGTCTAACGTTGGACGGGCCATCGCTGCGGCCATGGCCACTGGTGGTGCTGGAGGTATCGATTATGAGGATCTCTGCATACCTAATCCTCCTTCTCGTTTCCCACATCTCCTTCATCCTACAATCTTTTCTGACTCACGTGCTGCAGATGGTGTGAGCACACACATCTTACTATCTCCTCTCCCCGCTCCACAACTCAACCCGTCTCCCTTTGTCATTGCAGATACCCAAGAACTGGAACCAGTACCATCAGAGGAGGCGGAGGAAGATGACAGTGATGATGCAGACACACCGTCACTCGATCTTACACTCGCAGCCACCCACCCGATTGCCAGGGTGTCACAGCAGCCCAGCAATCTGTTCTCCAGCAGATCACCAGGGTGGCTGAGGCACCGCCCCAGGAGAGTGGCAGTGGTGCTATGGAAGACGAACCTGCTTTCCTGTCTCAGGACGACATCATTCCTGCTCCCACCCCTGCCACTCCGCCAGTGCCCTTGCTGTTGCCTGTCAGCCAGCCAGGCCGGACTGCTGCAGCCCAGGCCGAGATGGTGCAGTCTGAAGCCGGGTCCTCCCGGCCCAGAGCTGCTCAAGGTCGTCCTCCAAGGCCATCTGCACTCACCTCAGTTGAAGTTCAGCAGCCTTCCACCACCCATACTCCAGCCACTGGGGATGCACCTCGTAGAAGAACTAGGAAATGTAAAGGTACATGAACGACTGGCACTAAGGGAATGCACAAGGGTGAATAGTATCAGCTGTTTGAATCATTTCATGTGTAAATCTATAAATGTGGTTATGAATTTGTATTTGGTGATGGTTTTCATTTCCGCGATGAGCTGAGGGAGGAAGCAATGTGTAATCATAAGGAGAAAGGAAATGTATGGAATGTGGGACTGTTGGTAAATGGGGAGGTGTCACTGAGGTTACTGGTGTTGCTCATTAATAATCTGATCACACAGAGCCCTGGAAGACAGGGCCTGTCCACCTTGTTTCCTCCCTGACTCTTCCTCCACTTTCTCCTTATTCTCCTCCTTCCTTTTCCTGCAGCTTGTCCTGCTCTGCATTCTCCCAGTCATCTTCAATTCCCAGAGGAAGCCCTAGCAGGCGACCCATGTCTGGAAGCAGCTTTGGTCAGCACATTATTTCAGATGCCACTGACAGTATTGTGAGACCAGCCAGACCACCCTCCACAGGGTATTGCAACATCCTCCAAGTATAGAAAACTTCCAAAAACACATACAATTGCACCAGCAGCCAGAATAACTAATCCAGCAACTAACCTGTAACTCCTGTGTGATCCCTTTAAATAGCACTGGTGGGGGGTCCTTCATGCCGTTTAAGTCCTGTTCAGCTATGCAAGGTTAAGACAGTGCGTTTGCTGGAGCGTGGAGTTTCAAAATGGTGCCGGCTGCTTCAAATCAGCGTTGTACACTGATTTACAACATAATTTCCCTACTTTACATGCCGCCAGCATTTGTTAGGTGCAACCACCTTTACCGAGATTGGGCCCTGCCCACTTCATGTCGGAGGTGTGCGCATGCATCTCGGACACCATTTTCGGGGCTTAGGTGTCCACGTAGCTGCCACGAAATGGACGCTACACGGCCCAATTACGCCCCCATTGTCTCTAAAAGTTTTCCCACCACTGATGATAGGCTGACTGGCCTGTAGTTGCCTGGTTTCGCCCTCTCCCTCTTTTTGAGCAGGGGTGTAACCTTTCCTTCTTGTTTCTCACACAGAAAGAAAGATTGACTATAATTTTGCATGTGCATCACATCTTAACCAAAGTTGCAAGCTCTCTTCAATCATAAGTATTTAAATTCTTGGCTCAGTTATCATATTCAAACTACATTGGGGCAAACAACTGCATTCACAATTTGAATATGAGGCAAAGAAGGCAGGCTTAGGGGATTATGCACTTGCACTGTGACATTTTATATTAAGTGCCTTAAAGGTATTGAAAATAATTGGTGATCCTCTTTGTCATAATTTCCTTCTTTTGGCACGAAAATAAAGTTTGTCTTTCCAACCAGTGACTGCAAAATGATTATGATGAAGCACACATGCCATAAGTCTATGTCTGTCCTCACATTTTATTGATATGTTGAAGAGTACATAAATAATTGGGCACCTCATCTGCCATGCATGGAGTGTATGTCAACAATGTAGACAGTACAGTATGAGGTAAATTACAATAGACTAGAAAAATATCAACATTTCATTATACTATGGCAGTTTTATCAAAGTATTTGAGTAAACTGAGATAATTTTTAAAAGTTAAGTTGTGAAATTACATCCACACTGCATTTTAATTAAACTCCACTTGGCCAATATGGACTCAGAAACAAGATGATTTAAGCACTTTTATATGATATTAATCAGGCAGTTTGCAGAATAAGTCTGATTGGTGCATCTAAAAATCTTGAGTTGTTGGTCAGCCCAGTGAGGACGTGTTTGCCCTTTCAAGGCTTACATTCTAATGGTTACAGGTTGGCAAAGACCTGATCAGCCTTTAGAGTTTATCAAGAAACAAGTTCAAAGTAGCATGATGATTGGCCAGCATTAATAGTAATGGATCAGCACTAGTCCATTGATGAATGGTGACATTTTTGATGTGTTGTTGCCAATTGAAGCTGAGCGGGCAGCATTAGCAATGCATATGACAGATGTCAGGTTGATAATACAAGTGAGAACCAGGCTGAATATAGAAAGTACAGAGGAGAAGTGAAAAAGAAAACAAGAGGGGCAAAGCAGAAGGCCTATTAGAAACCAAAAAGGTTACCTATGGGTGGAGGTGGAAGATGTGGGTATGATTCTTAATGAATACTTTGAGTCTGTCTTCACAAAAGAGATGATGCAGAGATTGTAGTTAAGGAGGAGGAGTGTGAAATATTAGATGGAATAAACATAGTGAGAGAGGAAGTATTAAAGGGTTTAGCATCTTTGAAAGTAGATAAATCGCCAGGGCCGGCTGAAATGTCTACCAAGGCTGTTAAGAGAAGCAAGGGAGGAAATAGCAGAGGCTCTGAACATCATTTTCCAATCCTCACTGGATACAGGCGTGGTGTCGGAGGATTGGAGGACTGCTAACGTTGTACCGTAGTTTAAAAAGGGAGAAAAAGATAGACCAAGTAATTATAGGCCAGTCAGTCTAACCTCAGTGGTGGGAAAATTATTGGAATCAATTCCGAGGGACAACATAAATCATCATTTAGAAAGGCACGGATTAATTAAGGAGAGTCAGCATGGATTTGTTAAGGGAAGGTCGTGTCTGACTAACTTGATTGAATTTTTTGAGGAGGTAACAAGGAGGTTCGATAAGGATAATGCGTTTGATGTGGTCTACATGGATTTAAGCAATGCTTTGCAGACTGGTCAAAAAAGTAAAAGCCCATGGGATTCAAGGGAAAGTGGCAAGTTGGATCCAAAATTGGATCAGTGGCAGGAAGCAAAGGGTAATGGTCGATGGGTGTTTTTGCGACTGGAAAGCTGTTTCCATTGGGGTTCCGCAAGACTCAGTACAAAGTCCTTTGCTTTTTGTGGTATACACAACTTGAATGTGGGGGCTTGATCAAGAAGAGTTTTCAGATGATACAAAAATTGGCCGTGTGGTTGAGGAGGAAAGATGTAGACTGCAGGAAGATATCAATGGGCTCGTCAGGTGGGCAGAAAAGTGACAAATAGAATTCAATCCAGAGAAGTGTGAGGTAATGCATTTGGGGAGAACAAAAAAGGCAAGGGAATACACAATAAATGGGAGGATACTGAGAGGTGTAGAGGAACAAAGGGACCTTGGAGTGCATGTCTACAGATCCCTGAAGGTAGCAGGACAGGTAGATAAGGTGGTTAAAACGGCATACGGGATACATATGAACATATGAACATACAAATTAAGAGCAGGAGTAGGCCATTCGGCCCCTCGAGCCTGCTCTGCCATTTGATAAGATCATGGCTGATCTGATTGCGACCTCAACCCTACTTTCCCGTCTACCTACTACAACCTTTGACTCCCTTGTTAATCAGGAATCTATCTAACTCAGCCTTAAAAATATTCAATGACCCTGCCTCCACCGCTCTCTGGGGAAGGGAGTTCCACAGACTCATGACCCTCTGAGAGAAAAAATTTCTCCTCATCTCCGTCTTAAATGGGAGACCCCTTATTTTTAATCTGTGGCCTCTAGTTCTAGTCTCTCCCACAAGGGGAAACATCCCCTCAGCATCTACCCCTTCAAGTCCCCTCAGGATCTTATATGTTCCAATAAGATCAACTCTCATTCTTCTAAACTCAAAAGTATACAGGCCCAACTTGTCCAATCTTTCCTCACAAGATAACCCCCTCATCCCAGGAATCAGTCGAGTGAACCTTCTCTGAACCGCTTCCAAAGCAATTATGTCTGTTCTTAAATAAGGAGACCAAAACTGCACACGGTATTCTAGATGTGGTCTCACCAATGCCCTGTACAACTGTAGCAAAACATCTCTACTTTTATATTCCATTCCCCTTGCAATAAATGACAACATTCCATTTGCCTTCCTAATCACTTGCTGTACCTGCAAACTAACTTTTTGTGATTCATGTACTAGGACACCCAGATCCCTCTGTACCTCAGAGTTCTGCAATCTCTCACCATTTAAATAATATACTGCTTTTCTATTCCTCCTGCCAAAGTGCACAAGTTCACATTTTCCCACATTATACTCCATCTGCCAAATTTTTGCCCACTCACTTAACCTATCTATATCCCTTTGCAGGCTCCTTATGTCCTCTTCACAACTTACTTTCCTACCTACCTTTGTGTCATCAGCAAACTTAGCAACCTTACATTCAGACCCTTCATCCAAGTCATCGATATAGATTGTAAATAGTTGAGGCCCAAGCACTGATCCCTGTGGCACTCCACTCGTTACATCTTGCCAACCTGAAATGACCCATTTATGCCTACTCTCTGTTTCCTGTTAGCTAACCAATCCTTTATCCATGCTAATATGTTACCCCCATACCATGAGCTCTTATTTTGTGTAGTAGCCTTTGATGTGGCACCTTGTCAAAAGTCTTCTGGAAATCCAAGTACACCACACCCACAGGATCCCCTTTATCCTTCCTCAAGGAATAATAATAAATTAGTCAAACACGATTTCGCGTTCACAAAGCTGTGTTGATTCTGCCTGATTGCATTGAGATTTTCTAAGTGAGATACTTTCATTGAGATACTTTCCTTTATTAGCCGAGGGATAGAATATAAGAGCAGGGAGGTTACGCTAGAACTGTATAAAACATTGGTTAGGCCGCCACAGCTTCAGTACTGCATATAGTTCTGGTCACCACGTTACAGGAAAGATGTGATTGCACTAGAGAGGGTACAGAGGAGATTTGTTGCCAGGGCTGGAAAATTTTAGTTATGAGAAAAGATTGGATAGGCAGGAGTTGTTTTCTTTGGAACAAAGGAGGCTGAGGGGAGATTTAATTGAGGTGTATAAAATTATGACAGGACTAGATAGAGTGGATAGGGAGGACCTATTTCCCTTAGCAGAGGGGTCAGTGACCAGGGGGGCATAGATTTAAAGTAATTGATAGAAGGATTAGAGGGGAGCTGAGGAGAATTTTTTTCACCCAGAGGGTGGTGGGGGTCTGGAACTCACTGCCTGAAAGGGTGGTAGAGGCAGAAACACTCAATTCATTTAAAAAGTACTTGGATGTGCACTTGAAGTGCTGTAACCTACAGGGCTACGGACCAAGTGCTAGAAAGTGGGATTAACCTGGATAGCACTTTTTCGACCGGCACGGACACGATGGGCTGAATGGCCTCCTTCTGTGCTGTAACTTTCTATGATTCTATGATTCTATGAAAGCGAGAGTATGAGAATAGACTGGAGGCTAACATTAAAGGGAATCCAAAAGTCTTCTGTAGGCATATAAATAGTGAAGAGGTAGTAAGAGGAGGGGTGGGGCTGATTAGGGACCAAAAAAGAGATCTACACATGGAGGCAGAGGGCATGGCTGAGGTACTAAATGAGTACTTTGCATCTGTCTTTACCAAGGAAGCAGCTTTTAATTTCTTTGGTCCCATCATCTCTCTCTTCCTTGCCCCGACCCTCCACTAGACTTATAGCCTGTGCCTTTCTATCATAGTAGCTTAATATGCCGCAGCACAGAAGGAGGCCATTCTGCCCATCGTGCCTGTGCCAACTCCTTGAAAGAGCTATCCAATTAATCCCACTCCCCTGCTCTTTCCCATTGCCCTGTAAATTATTTCCTTTCAAGTATTTATCCAGTTCCCTTTTGAAAGATATTATAGAATCTGCTTCCACCACCCTTTCAGGCAGTGCACTCCAGGTCATAATCCAGGAGGTGCACAAAATTGGTGAAGAGTGACATGAGCAAAGTTGTCTTTCATTTATGAAGGGGAGGTCCTGATGTCGCTTGTTATTGACCCAAAACAGCATAGCTGAGATTGGAATTAAATGAACAGAATTAGATGAACTCATGTCTAAACTCTATGGCATGGTGGGTAGGAGCTCCAACCCACTGCCACCGTCCTACGTTACTGGTAAGAGATATAGGGATAGGGCGAGAAAGTGGAGTTGAGGTAGAAGATCAGTCATGGTCTTATTGAATGGCGGAGCAGGCTCGAGGGGCCATAAGGCCTAGTCCTGCTCCTATTTCTTACGTTCTTATGTTCTTATAGAATCATAGAATCATAGAATGGTCACAACACGGAAGGAGGCCAGTCAGCACGTCGAGCCTGTGCCGGCTCTCTGCAATAGCAATCCAGCTAGTCCCACTCCCCCGCCCTTTTCCTGTAGTCCTGCAAATTTTTTCATTGAAGTTCTTGTTCAATTCCCTTTTGAAAGCCGCCTCGGGCAGTGCATTCCAGATCATAACCACTCGTTGCGTAAAAAAGTTTTTCCTCATTTTGCCTTTGGTTCTTTTGTCAATTACTTCAAATCTGTATCCTCTGGTTCTCGACCCTTCTGCCAATGGGAACAGTTACTCTCTATATACTCTGCTAGACCCCTAAGGGAGAAGATGCTGTGAAAGTCACAGTAAAAGAGGAGAGCCAAACGGAGCAAGTGTCAGTGTAGGAACATTTAGGGAGCAGCGATCATAGTATCATAAGCTTTAGAATAGCTATGGAAAAGGACAAGGACCACTCTAAAGTAAAAATACTCTCAATTGGAGGAGGGCCAATTTCAGTGGGATGAGAACGGATCTGGCCCGGGTAAATTGGAATCAAAGATTGGCAAAACTGTAATTGAACAATGGGCAGCCTTTAATGAGGAGATGGTTTGGGTACAGTCTACGTTCTTTCCCAAGTGGGAGAAAGGTAGGGCAATTAAAGCCAGAGCTCCCTGGATGACAAAAGAGATAGAGAGTAAAATGATGCAAAAAAAGGGGGCATATGACAGATGTCAGGTTGCTAACACAAGTGAGAACCAAGCTGAATATAGAAAGTTCAGAGGGGAAAAGAAAAAGGAAAAAAGAGGGGCAAAGATAGAGTATGAGAAAAGACTGGCAGCTAACATAAAAGGGAATATAAAAGTCTTCCATAGACATGTAAACAGTAAATGGGTAGTAAGAGGAGGGGTGGGACCGATTAGGGACCAAAAAGGAGATCTACGCATGGAGGCAGAGGGCATCGCTGAGGTACTAAATGAGTACTTTGCATCTGACTTTACCAAGGAAGAAGATGCTGCCAGAGTCACAGTAAAAGAGGAGGTAGTTGAGATACTGGATGGGCTAAAAAGTGATAAAGAGGAGGTACAGAAAGGTTGGCTGAACTTAAAGTAGATAAATAACCTGGTCCGGATGGGATGCATCCTAATTGCTGAGGGAAGTAAGGGTGGAAATTGCAGAGGTGCTGGACATAATCTTTCAATCATCCTTAGATACGGGGGTGGTGCCAGAGGACTGGAGAATTGAAAATGTTACACCCTTGTTCAAAAAAGGGTGTAAGGATAAACCCAGCAACTACAGGCCAGTCAGTTTAACCTCAGTGGTGGGGAAGCTTTTAAAAATGATAATCCTGGACAAAATTAATAGTCACTTAGACAAGTGTGGATTAATAAAGGAAAGCCAGCATGGATTTGTTAAAGGCAAATTGTGTTTAACTAACTTGATTGAGTTTTTTGATGAGGTAACAGAGAGGATTGATGAGGGCAATGTGGTTGATGTTGTGTATATGGACTTTCAAAAGGCGTTTGATAAAGTGCCACATAATAGGCTTGTCAGCAATATTGTAGCTGATGGAATAAAGGGGCAGTGGCAGCATGGATACAAAATTGGCTAAGTGACAGGAAAGAAAAAAACTGTTGTTTTTTGGACTGAAGGAAGGTATAGAGTGATGTTCCCCAGGGGTCGCTACTAGGACCACTGCTTTTCTTGATATATATTAATGACTTGGTCTTGGGTGTACAGGGCACAATTTCAAAATTTGCTGATGACACAAAACTTGGAAGTGTAGTGAACAGTGAGGAGGATAATGATAGACTTCAAGAGGACATAGACAGGCTGGTGGAATGGGCGGGCACATTCCAGATGAAATTTAACACAGAGAAGTGCGAAGTGATACATTTTAGGAAGAACGTGGAGAGGCAATATAAACTAAATGATACAATTCCAAAGGGGGTGGAGAAACAGAGAGATCTGGGAGTGTTGTGCACAAATCTTTGAAGGTGGCAGGACAGGTTGAGAAAGCTGTTAAAAAAAGCATACGGGATCCTGGGCTGATCCTGAGTACAAAAGCAAGGAAGTTAAGATGCACCTTTATAAAACACTGGTTCGGCCACAACTGGAGTATTGTATCCAATTCTGGGCACCGCACTTTAGGAAGGATGTGAAGGCCTTAGAGAGGGTGCAGAAGAGATTTACTAGAATGGTTCCAGGGAATGAGGACTTCAGTTACGTGGATAGACTGGAGAAGTTGGGGTTGTTCTCCTTAGAACGTTTCCAACATCGTTCACCTGAGGAAGGAGGAAGCCTCCGAAAGCTTGTGAATTTAAAATAAAATTGCTGGACTATAACTTGGTGTTGTAAAATTGTTACAATAGAGCAGAGGAGGTAAAGAGGAGATTTGATAGAAGTGTTCAAAATCATGATGGGTTTAGATAAAGAGAAACTGCTCCCGTTGGCAGAAACAGAAGACAAAGATTTAAGGTGATTGACAAAAAAAAACAAAGGCGACATGAGGAAACACTTTTTTATGCAGCAAGTGGTTAAGATCTGGAACGCGCTGCCTGAAAGGGTGGTGGAAGCAGATTCAATCATGGCTTTCAATAATGAATTGGATAAATACTTGAAGAGAAAAAAATTGGAGGGCTACGAGCAAGGGAATGGGACTAACTGGGTTACTCTTACAAAGAGCTGACATGGGCTCAATGGTCCAAATGGCCTCCTTCTGTGCTGTAACCATTCTATAATTCTATGATTCTATTCTATATCAAAGGCACTGTAGTAGTGCTCTAACTAGTGTCCTTGCAAGATTCGGTATCATAAAGCAATGTCAGAGATTCAATTATAATTGCAGGCTAACCATTCTACTTCAGCACATTACTGTTGAAAGATGGTCATGACAGATGCAGCAAGACCAACCCTTTGGTTCAGTTCTATTGCATTGTCATTGCAACAGTGGGTGTTGCTTCCAAGATAAACTGAATTGTTTATTGAAATGGGTGGTATTATTTCAAACTTACAGGCAAGCAGCTGACAGAGGCTGTCAATGGAAACACATGGCTTTTGTCTCAGGCCAAACTTTGAGTCTCATTCCAAACTTGCCAATTCCTTTGGCCAGACAGCAGAGAACCTCTGACAGATACTGTTGATTTTCAGCAAAAATGACCTTATGGCCAGCGTTGCACAAATCATTGGTCAAGATATCACCAATGTGACAATGAATACTGATCCCATTATAATTCTATCATTAATTGCATTAAAGAATTCTGGGTCTGCAATTCAAACCTAACTTAATGTGAAACGGTGATCAGTACAAATTTCCAATACAAATACAATCGGTGGTATCACCGCATAACAATTCAAGCATTCATATTCTTTGCTGTACACCCACATCAGCTGCAATGGCCAGAAAGCCAAAAGTTTGGATATCAATAAAAGTTGTATAAAATGTTCTCTTCAACTCTGTATAATTTTTCTGACAGTAATATGATTTCAAAAATTAGGTCAATGGTGGAGAAGCCACCTGAACTATATTTGGCTCCATTGGCTCTGGAGGTATTATATGTGTTTTCCTGTCGACTCCTGCCATGTGGAGAATTCTATTCTAGGTGATCGAGGTGATTAGGGAAGTTTTTATGGAATTACTGCCATTCTGGATTTCAGATATGGGTTTAACACAGCAGGAAACAATTATCAATAGTGAATTAAAAATAGCAATTGAGCCAATTTAAAGCAGTGTCTTTCCAGTTGCCACTACAGTTTGAGGGACAGTGCCTGACCACTGAAAATAAAATTTGCTGCTCAGAAAGATTGTACTTATTCTGAAGTGATGATAGAACAGCTTTGCTCCAGCTAAAGTAAACTCTTCTTCATGAGGGTAAGTTTCATATAAATGTAGGAAGAGTTTATTGTGTGCATGGTGAAGACAAATTTTATTTTAACAATTGATTCATATATTTCAATCACATAAACCAAGGCATCTATATGAATACTGTATATCAGTGATAGTATGCTGCAGAACATAAGAGTGTCACAAGTTTTTTTTTATTCATTCATGGGATGTGGGTGTCACTGGCAAGGCCAGCATTTATTGCCCATCCCTAATTGCCCTTGAGAAGGTGGTGGTGAGCCGCCTTCTTGAACCGCTGCAGTCCGTGTGGTGAAGGTTCTCCCACAGTGCTGTTAGGTAGGGAGTTCCAGGACTTTGACCCAGTGACAATGAAGGAACAGCGATATATTTCCAAGTCGGGATGGTGTGTGACTTGGAGGGGAACGTGCAGGTGGTGTTGTTCCCATGTGACTGCTGCTCTTATCCTTCTAGGTAGTAGAGGTCGCGGGTTTGGGAGGTGCTGTTGAAGAAGCCTTGGCGAGTTGCTGCAGTGCATCCTGTGGATGGTGCACACTGCAGCCACAGTGCGCCGGTGGTGAAGGGAGTGAATGTTTAGTCTGGTGGATGGGGTGCCAAACAAGCGGGCTGCTTTGTCCTGGATGGTGTCGAGCTTCTTGAGTGTTGTTGGAGCTGGACTCATCCAGGCAAGTTGAGAGTATTCCATCACACTCCTGACTTGTGCCTTGTAGATGGGGGAAAGGCTTTGGGGAGTCAGGAGGTGAGTCACTCACCACAGAGTACCCAGTCTCTGACCTGCTCTTATAGCCACAGTATTTATGTAGCTGGTCCAGTTAAGTTTCTGGTCAATGGTGACCCCCAGGATGTTGATAGTGGGGGATTCGGCAATGGTAATGCCGTTGAATGTCAAGGGGAGGTGGTTAGACTCTCTCTTCTTGGAGATGGTCATTGCCTGGCACTTGTCTGGCGCGAATGTTACTTGCCAATTATCAGCCCAAGCCTGGATGTTGTCCAGTCTTGCTGCATGCGGGCTCGGACTGCTTCATTATTTGAGGGGTTGCGAATGGAACTGAACACTGTGCGATCATCGACGAACATCCCCATTTCTGACCTTATGATGGAGGGAAGGCCACTGATATAGCAGCTGAAGATGGTTGGGCCTAGGACACTGCCCTGAGGAACTGCTGCATCAATATCCTGCGGCTGAGATGATTGGCCTCCAACAACCACTACCATCTTCCTTTGTGCTAGGTATGACTCCAGCCACTGGAGAGTTTTCCCCCTGATTCCCATTGACTTCAGTTTTACTCGGGCTCCTTGATGCCACACTCGGTCAAATGCTGCCTCGATGACAAGTGCTCAATGTTAAATGAATGGGGGCCAAAGCTTTAATTTCACCAACTATCTTTGGGCCAATCTGCAAGTGATTTTTATTTTTTAAATTTTGAATCATAAAACATAAATGTTACTTTTTTTAACAGACGGCCTAAACTTTTAAGTAGCTCAAATGTAAGATAGGGAAAAAAAAAAAATCAATATCAACCAAAACCATTTAAAATGAAAGCAGGTAAAACTTTGTCAATAAACAGCTCAAATAAGTCTTTGCATTTGGATGTCAAGTCATGTGAATTCCTTGCACAGTCTACATAGTTTACAGTTAGTTACTCTTCAACGATTTCCTCCTGCATTTCTTGGCAGCTAAGTCATCAATGATACTCTGAAAATCAATTGTCTTTTGACAGTTCTCTTTCAATCGGCCAGATTGATAACGAGTTCAGTTGGCTTGACAAATTGTCTTGCAGTAATGCCTCCGTCACAAGATCGAGAGTGGAGGAGGAATATTTCTCTGGACATCCGAGTAAGATAAATGTGTCCAGCTATCTCAGTGCTCAGAAACGCTGACTCCAGGTCCAGCAATGGCGAGATTTTGCACAAGTTGAGACGAAAGTAGGAAACTGCACAAATTCACATCTCAATAATTGTTAATCTGGGAATGAGATTGAACACTTGTCATCTGATATTACAATCTAAATTTAAATAAATAACAACAGTAACATGGGGGGAATTTTAAACCCCAAGGATAGCTGGGAGATGGGGGAGTATTAAAATTCAAAAATCAGAAACCCACCCCCAACCTGCTTCCAACACACCCATTTCCAGCTTTAACAGAGGCAGGTTAGGGAGCGGGCGACTACTCTGCTCTCCAGAGGCGGGTTCGTAAATTAAACATTTTAATGAGGCTACGTGCCTCAATTGGACCACAGTTTTAAATTTAATGGGCTGTGGGCCGGTTTTCCGAGGGTATGGGAAACCCAGCAGCTGAAGGGAGGGCAGAATGGCCGGATCCAGCAAGTAAATACCTTTCCAGCGCTGACTGTGGGCCTGCTCGAGGAACAGGAGTGCTTACCTCCCGGTCACCCAAGCTAACCCCTCCCCCACGATTGGAGCACCCCTCCCCGCAATCGGCCTCCCGCCCCGCAATCGGCCTCCCGCCCCCCTGACTCACGATGTTACCCACGACCTTCCATCCCCGACCTCACCCACCGACTTTCCCTCCACGACCTGTCCTACCGACCTTCCCTCCACGACCTTTACCCCCGACCTTTCATCCTCAACCTTACCCACGACCTTCCATCCTCAACCTCACCCACGACCTTCCATCCCCGACCTCAACCACCGACTTTCCCTCCACGACCTGTCCAACCGACCTTCCCTCCACGACCTTTACCCCCCGACCTTTCATCCTCAACCTCACCCACGACCTTCCATCCCCGATCTCCCCCCCGACCTTCCATCCCAGATCTCCCCCCCCGACCTTCCCTCCACAACCTCACCCCCCCCCCCCAACCCATGATCTCTCCCTCCCTCCCTCCTCTCTGCTCCCTGGCTGCAATCTAACACTGCAGGCCGCCCCGACCAACAGCCTCTCAGTCTGGCTGGCTGCTAGCCAGGAAACGGAGAAAAAGACTTGAGCACATAACCCAGGCTGACATTTCACTGCAGTACTGAGGGAGTGCTGTAGTGTCGGAGGTGCTGCTGTTCGGGTGAGATGTTAAAACAAGGCCCCATCTGCCCTCTCAGGTGGATGTAAAAGATCCAGTGGCACTATTTCAAAGAAGAGCAATGGAGTTCTCTCTAGTGTCCTGACCAATATTTTTCCATGAACCAACATCATTAAAAAAACAAATCACCTGGTCATTGCTGTTTGTGGGACCTTGCTATGTGAAAATTGCTTGCCATGTTCCCTATATTACAACAGAGGCTACACTTCAAAAGTGCTTAATTGACTGTAAGGCCCTTTGGGATGTCATGAAGCCGTGAAAGGTGCTATATAAATGCAAGTCTTTCTTTCTTTCTATTCCAATAGAACACTCTAAAAGATGATCTAGACAAGTTAGTGCTTTGTAAAATGCAGTTTTATGATATTGGGGGTTTTACAGTCATTAATAATAGGCCATAATTTGCTGTGGCAGGCCATATATCGGCATCTGCCGTTACTTTGACCTGCTCTTGCATGTTTAGCTTTTTACATTTTTTGCATGGCAAGTTGCTGAAAGTGCGAGCTGATAACGTCACAGCGAGAGAAACAGGGCATCTGGGACCTGAGTGAACAGGGCAAGCAACTGTCTGTCTCCTTAACCAATCAGATTGAAGGATTGTGAAATTAACAGCACACGTATGAAGAAGGAAGTGTGAATTAGAGCGGGTGAATTCAATTTCAAATCAGGTACAGAAAGAGAAATAAAGAGAGGGAAAGAAAGATTGGATTAAGAGATGATGTGGAAACATTTACCTGAGGAAGGAGGAAGTCTCCGAAAGCTTGTGAATTTAAAATAAAATTGCTGGACTATAACTTGGTGTTGTAAAATTGTTTACAATGGATTAAGAGAGAGAGAGAAAAGAGACAGAAAGGTGAAGTTATAAAAAAACTTATATTTTACATTTTAAAAATCTCCAACAACAATTAAAACCCGAAGGAATGAGACTCCACACGTTTAATAGTTAATTTTCAGTGCTAGAGAGGTTGACTGGAAGTAATTAACACTTATCATGTTGTTAAAAGGGGATTTAGACTTGAAATGGACAAGACTTAACTTTCTGCGGCGAGTTTAGTTCATATTAGCCGCGCAAATACAGCAACTTCACGCCGTTCAATGCATTTCGATGGTGAGGCAGACAGCGAGATGCCGTTTTTGTGAAGCTAATGGTGGAGCAGCACATCTTAAACAGCAACTTTTGGATTTCCGCATTTAACCGCGTATCTGCCCCTCACCTGAAGTTGCTGTACCATTTGCGCATAAATAACGGCGAGAGCCATTAGCCTCACCGTTATTACAACAGCAAATTCTGGCCCATTATAAGTGATTCAAATGACCCTGCAAGGGTCAGCAGTTCTTTCTATTTCACACTCTGGAGCTTCAGATTACAGTCATAACCATTCCAGCTAAGATCTCCACACTAGGTAACACTTCAAGTCTTCAACACTTCAATTCCATGCAGACTCTCCCGAGTGCCGACCACTGACATTTTAGTCATTTTCTGTCATTTAAACGGCCTGAAGCTTTTCTAGTTCCCCGATTTGAACCATGTGCTACCTGTCACTTGCTTATATCTGAGGATAAGCCTGAGGTGGTTAAACCCAGTATAGATCCCAGGCAGTGTGCTGCAGAGAATGTTCTGTCATTTTTCACATTCTTAAGCCATTTCCTTAAGGGTAGCTTCAGGTACATTTTAACGCTGTACTGTCATCATTGTGTCGAGAAATCCAGTCAAGGAGGAAATCTTGCACTAAAGGTAATAAATTAGATGCAATATATACTGGAGGTTATGTATAATAAACATGGCAGGAGGAAAGTTTCTGTATTAAGTGGCACATCCTTCATTTTGGCTCAAGGGCGTTTATGGTCAAATAAAGAATTAGAAGGGAGAGTATTCTGAGAGGAGTATAGAAATTTGCTGAAATAGGTTAAACAAGACAATAAAAATGTGAAAGTTAGTTTTAATATTATTACAGTAGAAAGGGCAGCTGCAGAGAATGTTAGAACTCTAAAAGATAAAAGTAGCAATGAAGCAACAGTTAAAATTGTTGAAATATTAAATTAACGTTTTTTTTAGAAGCATACAAAAAGGGCATGGTAGTGTGGTGGTTGTGTTACCGGACAAGTTATCCAGAGAACATGAATTCAAATCCCACCATGGCGGATTAAGAATTTGAATTCAGTTTAAAAAGAAATCTGGAAATGAAAAAAAACTGGTATCAGTGAAAGTGATCATGAAACTATCGAAAACCTAACTGGTTCATTAATGTCCAGGACATCTGCCATCTTAACCTAATCTGGCCTGCATGTGACTGCAGTCCCACACTAATGTGGCTGCCTCCTAACTGTCCCTTGAAGTAGCTAAGCGAGCCACTCAGGTGTATCAAACCATTACAAGAAGAAGGGCAGCTAGGAATGAGAAATAAATGCCAGCGATACTCAAATCCCGAGAATGAATTTTTAAAAAAAATTCACTACAGAGGGTAATGCCAACTTACTGTTCCATTTCTGTCATATCTAGTATCGTGCAGGATTTTGAAGTCAATACGGTAGGTGTACTTCATAAATTATGCGGACACAAGGCTAACAAATTCCTTGCCGCAATTATTGGCATTTCCCATACTTACTTAGCTCTTAAATCTATGCACACTATGCAATTTTAACCCCCCCCCCCCCCACCAGGATGGGCGGGAGAGGATGGGAAAGTGTTAAATTCTTAAAATTGTGAACACCGACCCCAACTGACCGCGATCGTGCCTACTTCCAGTTTTAACGGAGGCGGATTGGGGGTAGGGCGAGTAACTCGCTTGGGAGAGGTGGGTCAGTAATTTAAATATGTTAATAAGGCTGCGTGATTCAGATTTTAGCAGCCATTTGGATTTAATGGAGACGAGAACTGCCGGATCCAGAAGTTAAGTGCTGTTCCAGCACTGCATGTGGGTCAGGAGATGCAGGAGTGCTTCCCCACGGCCCTGCGAGCAAATCTACTGCCGCGATCTGCCTCCCTCCCCACGATCGGTTGACCCCCCCCCTGCGATCTTCAGACCACCCACCCCCCCCGATCTTCAGAACCCTGGCGATCTCTCCCCCGCAATCTCTCTCCCCCAGCGATCTCTCCCCCAGCGATCTCTCTCCCCCCCCAGCGATCTCTCTCCCCCCCCCAGCGATCTCTCTCCCCCCCCCAGCGATCTCTCTCCCCCCCCCAGCGATCTCTCTCCCCCCCCCAGCGATCTCTCTCCCCCCCCCAGCGATCTCTCTCCCCCCCCCAGCGATCTCTCTCCCCCCCCCAGCGATCTCTCTCCCCCCCCCAGCGATCTCTCTCCCCCCCCCAGCGATCTCTCTCCCCCCCCCAGCGATCTCTCTCCCCCCCCCAGCGATCTCTCTCCCCCCCCCAGCGATCTCTCTCCCCCCCCCAGCGATCTCTCTCCCCCCCCCAGCGATCTCTCCCCCCCCCCCAGCGATCTCTCCCCCCCCCCCAGCGATCTCTCCCCCGCGACCTCTCTCACCCCGTGATCTCTCCCCCGCGACCTCTCACCCCGTGATCTCTCCCCTCCCATGATCTCTCCCTCTACGTGATCTCTCCCCCCCACCCCTCACGATCTCTCCCTCCCTCCCTCCCTCCCTCCTCGCTCCAAACCCCACTCCTCACCAACCCCCGATCTACTCCGATCCACAGGGGACGGTCCCCGATTCTGGCCTTCTACCTCAGGCTTTCCCACCCGGCAGCCGGCCAGCCTTCAATCTGGCCAGCTGCCAGGCAGGAAACGGAGTACAAAAATTAATAATGATGTCTGCCTTCCCGGTATTTCCGGGTTTTCCAGCTGCTTACATTTGTCCTTGCTCCTTCCCCACCTCCCCGTAAATACCGGATCCTATGTTTTACCATAACTGGAGAGATTAATAAAAAGTCTTAATGGGCTCGCCTCTCCTGGCAGATATCACCCTGCTGAGCAATCGCACTCATTATACACTAATGCCACTTAACAAATTGATAGCTACTAGTAACATGGAATTTTGAGCACATTAGCTCAGCTTTAATTCCTTTTGAAAGGTGAATGGAGCCCTTGGGGCTTGATTTTATGCACAATAGAAATGGATCCATTCTGAAAATGAAAGGACTTTTTTTTTAACCTGTTCCAAGCTGGGTTTAGACTGTGATAAATAAATAATTCAGGCTTAAATACTATTGTGACTGAATAATTGTACAATTTACCACTTCCTAATTAGTCAGTGGTCAATAACTCATTAAAGCAGTAATGAACTTAAAGCTGGACATTGTTAATGAATTGGTTGTGACAAAGTTGGACAAGAATATATCAGCCTCCTGAAATCTTTTCTCTGTACTGGTGCATACTTACAATTTTCCAAAAGTCATCTTTTAAAAAAGTAAATTTTTGGTCCTCACCACTTTACTGGACCCTAAAATGCAGTGGAGCCATAAAAAAGTGAGTTAATATGGAACTTGTTGGTGGGTGTATTTAGTGAGAAGAAGAATATGGCCTGATTCAGAACCTCTGTCAATACTGCTGTGCAACTAAACACCAGGCATTGCATGAGGAACACAGGTTGCCTGAGGATCTGGCTGGCCCCTCCTCTCAGTGAAGAATTGATTGCCTTCAGCCAATAAAAGAAAGCATATATATTAATATATATATATATATATATATATATACACACAAGATATAAATTAATGACCTGGACTTGGGTATGGAGGGTATAATTTCAAAGTTTGAAGATGACATGAAACTCAGAAATGTAGTAAACAATGTGGAGGATAGTAACAGACTTCAGGAGGACATAGACAGACTGGTGAAATGGGCAGACACATGACAGATGACATTTAATGCAGAGAAGTGTGAAGTCATACATTTTGGTAGGAAGAATAAAGGAGAGGCAATATAAACTAAATGGTTCAATTTTAAAGGGGGTGCAGGAACAGAGAGACCTGGGGGTGCACATACACAAATCTTTGGAGGTGGCAGGACAAGTTGAGAAGGATGTTAAAAAAGCATATGGGATCCTGGGCTTTATTAATAGAGGCATAGAGTACAAAAGCAAGAAAGTTATGCTAAGCCTTTATAAAACACTGGTTAGGCCTCAGCTGGAGTATTGTGTTCAATTCTGGGCACCACACTTTAGGAAAGATGTCAGGCCTGAAAGAGGGTGCAGCAGAGATTTACTACAATGGTACCAGGGCTGAGGGACTTCAGTTATGTGGAGAGACTGCAGAAGCTGGGGTTGTTCTCCTTAGAGCAGAGAAGGTTAAGAGGGGATTTGATAGAGGTGTTCAAAATCATGAACGGTTTTGACAGAATAAATAAGGAGAAACTGTTTCCAGTGGCAGAAGGGTCGGTAACCAGAGGACACAGATTTAAGGTGATCGGCAAAAGAGCCAGAGGTGACATGAGGAAACATTTTTTTACGCAGCGAGTTGTAATGATCTGGAATGCGCTGCCTGAAAGGGTGGTGGAAGCAGATTCAATAGTAACTTTCAAAAGGGAATTGGATAAATACTTGAAGGGAAAAAAATTACAGGACCATGGGGAAAGAGAAGCGGAATGGGAGTAATTGGATAGCTCTTTCAAAGAGCCGGCACAGGCATGATTGGCCGAATAGCCTCCTCCTGTGCTGTACCTACTATGGTATGATTCTATTTATGTAGCATGTTTCATATCATAAGGACATAAGGAGTAGGAGTAGGCCATACGGCCCCTCGGGCCTGCTCCGCCATTCAATAAACTGATCTTCGACCTTTCCTGCCCGATCCCCATATCCCTTGATTCCCTTAGAGTCCCAAAATCTATTGATGTCAGTCTTGAATATATTTGTGATGTGGAGATGCCGGTGATGGACTGGGGTTGACAATTGTAAACAATTTTACAACACCAAACGATGCGGAATTTCCGCATCGTTCACCTGAGGAAGGAGGTAGCCTCCGAAAGCTTGTGAATTTAAAATAAAATTGCTGGACTATAACTTGGTGTTGTAAAATTGTTTACAATTGAATATATTTAATGACTGAGCATCCACTGCACTCTGAGGTAGAGAATTCCAAAGATTCACAATCCACTGAGTGAAGAAATTCCTCCTCATCTCAATCCTAAATGGCCGACCCCTTATCTTGAGGCTATGTCCCCTAGTTCTGGACTCTCCAGCCAGGAGAAACAACCTCTCAGCATCTACCCTGTCAAGCCCTCTCAGAATCATATATGTTTCAATGAGATCACCTCTCATTCTTCTTAACTCCAGAGAGTATAGGCCCATTTTACTCAATCTCTCCTCATAGGACAACCCTCTCAACCAGGAATCAATCTAGTGAACCTTCATTGCACTGCCTCTAAGGCAAGTATACCCTTCCTTAGGTAAGGCAACCAAAACTGTACACAATATTCCAGGCATGGTCTCACCAATGCTCTGTAGAATTGCAGCAAGGCTTCCTTACTCTTGTACTCCAACCCCCTTGCAATAAAGGCCAACATAACATTTGTCTTCCTAATTGCTTGCTGTACCTGCATGTTAAATTTCTGTGTTTCTGTGTACAAGAACACCCAAATCCCTCTGAACACCAACATTCTATTAGCTCCCTCTTTATCAATTTTTTGGTCATCCTTTGCTGATTTCTAAAACTTTCCAAATTCTTAGGCTTACTGCTCTTCTTGGCAACATTATAAGCCTCTTCTTTTAACCTAATACTATCCTTAACTTCTTTAGTTAGCCACAGATGGATCACTTTTCCCTTGGAGTTTTTATTCCTCGTTGGAATGTAAATTCATTGAGAATTATGAAATATTTCTTTAAATTTTTGCCATTATTTATCTGCCATCATATCTTTTAATCTAATTTCTCAATCAACCTTAGCCTACTCGCCCTTCGTACCTATGTAATTGGCTTTGTTTAAGTTTAGGACTCTAGTTTTGGACTTAAGTACATCACTCTCAAAATCAATGTGAAATTCTATCATATTATGATCAATCTGCCCCAGAGGATCACTTACTATGAGATTACTAATTAACCCTGTCTCATTATACAAGGCAAGATCTAAAATAGCCCGTTCCCTGGTTGGTTCCATGACGTATTGTTCTAGGAAACTGTCTCAAATACATTCCATGAACTCCTCCTCCAGATTACTTTTGCCAATTTGATTTGCCCAGACTATATGAAGGTTAAAGACCCCCACGATTATTGCATTACCTTTGCTACATGTTCCTCTTATTTCTTGATTAATACTCTGTCCAACATTATAACTACTGTTAGGGGGCCTATAAACTTCTCCCATTAATGTTTTCTGCCCTTTGTTATTTCTTATCTCCAACCATATTGATTCTACTTTCTGATCTTCCGAACCAAGTTCCTTTTGCACTACTGACTTTATGTCATCCTTTATTATCATGGCCACCACCCTTCCTTTTTCATTTTGTATGTCTTTTCGAAACGTCAAGTTCTCTGGACTGTTTAGTTCCCAACCTTGGTCACCTTGCAACCACGTCTCAGTAATCCTCAGGTTATCCCAAAGTACTTCACAGCCAATAAGTTATGCTTTTTCTCCAGGGTTTCTGCTGATTTACTAGTTATAGTAAGGGATCTGAAGAACCCTCATAGAAACTCTTATTCAGAGAAACCAGGTACGTGATCAAGGATGGACATTCAGTACCCATGTAATTTTGCAGAAAGCAGAACATTGCTTTATGTACAAATAAGCTGCAGCTCTGTAGATTCACCATAATTATCTACTTGAGAGATGTGGGAATAATTTTAACCAAATGCACCTGGCAGAAAACTGATGGGATCAAATCAGCCACTGATTTCACACCCCGCCGAACAAGTTTAATATCTCCTCTGAGGACACAGCACTACAGGAACAGAGAGATCTGGGGTATATGTGCACAAATCATTGAAGGTGGCAGGGCAGGTTGAGAAAGCAGTTAAAAAAGCATACGGGATCCTGGGCTTTGTAAATAGAGGCACAGGGTACAAAAGTATGGTTCGGCTACAACTGGAGTATTGTTTCCAGTTCCGGGCCTGCAGTTCAGGAAAGATGTGAAGGACTTAGAGAGGGTGCAGAAGAGATTTACTCGAATGATTCCAGGGTTGAGGGACTTTAGTGACGTGGGTAGACTGGAGAAGCTGGGGTTGTTCTCCTTGGAACAAAGATGGTTGCGAGGAGATTTGATACACCCTAAAATCATGAAGGGTCTAGACAGAGTAGATAGAGAGAAACTGTTCCCATTGGCAGAAGGGTCAAGAACCAGAGGACACAGATTTAAGATGATTGGCAAAAGAACCAAAGGTGACATAAGGAAAAACTTTTTTACACAGCAAGTGGTTAGGATGTGGAATGCACTGCCCGAGGGGGTGGTGGAGGCAGATTCAATCATGGCCTTCAAAAGGGAACTGGATAAGTACTTGAAAGGAAAAAATTTGCAGGGCTACGGGGAAAGGGCGGGGCAGTGGGACTAGCTGGATTGATCTTGCATAGAGCCAGTGTGGACTTGATGGGCCGAACGGCCTCCTTCTGTGCTGTAACCTTTCTTCTTCTATGAAACAAGGCAGCTTCAACATCGTAGCATTCTCTCAGTACTTCACTGGAGTCTCAGGCAAGAAAACAAGCTCAAGTCCTGCAATGCAGCTCAAACTGACAACTTCCTTATTCAGAGGTTGACACTTATGGTCCAGTTTTGCAAGGCCATGCTTCTGGAATGGAGCTTCCCTTGCGACAAGGGGTGATCATAAAATTGGTGCTGCATTTTGCAGGACAAGAAATTTTGGGCTGCGGAAGAGGCTGTGCTGCGGGAGAGTATAAACCCAAGTGGGAGAATAATGCAGATTGGGCCCTCACCAGATTTCATGTGTTAGTGACTTGCTCTGCCAGTGCTTGCCTAATAAAATGGACACATGTCTAATCCTTTGGTCAAGTTTGATTCTTAATGCAAAATTACCATTACAAAGGCTTGATTGCATTTCTTTTAAAAATTAGCATTAAAAGCTGATTGCATTTTGCTCCCTTCATTATTGTTCGTTGTTGGCCAGTGCAATGCATCTACTCATTTCTTGACGGCACTTTTCTGAAATATTCTTCAGAACGTAAGAACAGGAGGAGGCCATTTAGCCACTCGAGCCTGTTCCACCATTTAATTAGATCATGGCTGATCTGTATCTTAACTCCATCTACCCACCTTGGTTCCGTAACCCTTAATCCCCTTGCCGAACAAAAATCTATCAATCTCAGTTTTGAAATTTTCAATTGAGCCCCAGCCTCAACAGCTTTTTCAGGGAGAGAGTTCCAGATTTCCACTCCCCTTTGTGTGAAGAAGTATTTTCTGACATCACCCCTGAACGGCCTAGCTCTAATTTTAAGATTATGCCCCCTTGACAAATTTCAGTCACAACCTCTTTTGTGAACCGAAGACGTCTGATGCACTGGTCGTTGCTGAAGTTGAGGTAAGATAATTGCTCCCTGAAGACCCTCCACGGATATGGCCCCCTGCTGAGTGCCCTGCTCCTTCTCCTCCTCCTCTGTCTTCTATCAGCTTATCCTGCTCTGCGTGGCCTCTCTTCATTCTCTCCCACCAGAGGAAATAGTTTCTCTCTATTTCCCCTATCAACTCATTTAATCACCTTAAACGCTTCAATTAGTTCACCCATTAATTTTCTATACTCAAGGGAATACAAACCTGGGGCCCGATATTAGGAGGGAGGCGGGTTGCCAGCGGGGGGTTGACTGGGCATGTGGGTAAGGCGCCCAGTAAAATCGGTGGGTTCCCCACGCGATCGTAAGTAAATTGAAGCCACTTTTACACTTGGCTTCCGGGTTTCGCGCTCGAAAGCTGCGCAGCGGGTGGACTGCGCATCCGCATCATAGGCTGTCAGCTGGAGGAGCCCTATTTAAAGGGGCAGTCCTCCACTGTGATGCTGCAGAAAATAGGCAGAATTACAGCATGGAGCAGCTCAGCGGAAAGGCTGCTCCCAGGTTTAATGATGCCTCACTCCAGGTCTTACCGGATGGGGTGAGGAGGAGGAGGAGGAGGAGGAGGGAGATCTTCCACCCGGCGGACGGGAGGAAGTGGCCTGCCTCTGCCACCACGAAGGCCTGGCTTGAGGTGGCAGAGGAGGTCACCAGCACCAACATATCATGCACCTGCACACAGTGCAGGAGGCGCTTCAATGACCTAACCAGGTCAGCCGAAGTGAGTACACTTACTCATTCCCCTACACTCCGTCTGCCACAACACCGCCCCCACCCCACATCGCCTTCTGCTCTGCCAACACTGCTCTATCACATCACTCCTCACACCCACTGAACCCTCATCCTCATCTTACCTGCACTTCCTCACCTCCCCAGTACTCATCCCACCACTACCACTCAACCCAATCCTCATACAATCTCATGGCTCTGTCTCATACTCACCCTCTCATGCATCTCTTTTGCAGTCAGCCTCACCCCACCTGCCACAACCTGTGCTGCAGCCACAGGGCATGCATCACATATGTGTAGTAGGAAGCGTAAGGCAAATGTGTCATGAGCATGAAGGGGATGCACAAGGGTGTTTGAGGTTTTGTCATGGTTTTTACTTATATTTGATTTCTGATCAACTCACATTACATATTACATTGTCACCACTACTGCCATGTCTTGGGCATTCTTGACTGGCTTGTGCAATAATGCCCTTTCATGATGTTCTCCATGAACACCCTTGATGCCACCCATTGGGTCACCCTACAGTGGGTGTATGTGTAGTTGCACGACTACTTTGTGCAGGTGCCTGTTGAGGAGAGTCCAAAATCACATCCCTGCTAAAATCTCTTCCCAATGAGGTCTGTCAACGACCTCAAGTACCTCCCTAACTATCTAAACTGTCATCCCGCCGGCTTTAATTGCCGGTGGGAGTCCCGCACGCGGGGGCTGCACGCGCACCGATTCGCGACATTGGGGAACCCGGAAGTGGGCTGGTTGGAGCCGGGATTCCCCAATTTTAGGAACCCCCCCACCACAAACGCACCCGCTCGGCCATCCTAAAATTGACTCCCTAGTCTATGCAACCTCTCCTCATAATGTAACCCTTTTAGTCCGGGTATCTTTCTGGTGAATCTGCGACACACCCCCTCTAAGGCCAGTATATCCTTCCTGAGGTGCGGTGCCAAGAACTGAATGCAGTACTCTAAATGGGGTCTAACCAGAGCTTTTTATATCAGTGACATAACTTCCACTCCTTTGTATTCCAGCCCCCTTGTGATAAAGGCAACAATCCATTAGCCTTTTAAATTATTTTTTGTAACTGTCCACTAGCTTTTCATGATTTTTCTACTTGGAGCCCTAAATCTTTCTGCTCCTCTAGAGTTCCTGGCTTCTCACCATTGAAAAAATACTCTGATCTATCTTTCTTAATGGATGACCTCACACTTACCCACATTGAACTCCATCTGCCGCAGTTTTGCCCACTCACTTAATCTATCAATGTCCCTTTGCAACTTTTTGCTGCCATCTACACTACTTACTGTGCCACCTAACTTGGTGTCATCAGCAAACTTGAAAATGCAACTCTCTATTCCTTCATCTAAGTCGTTTATAATTAGAGTGAAAAGCTGAGGCCCCAGTACAGATCCCTGGGGACACCATGGTCACATCCTTCCAATTTGAGTACATACCCATTATCCCTACTCTCTGTCTCCTACCTCCTAACCAATTCCCCACCCATGTCAATAGATTGCCTCCAATTCCATGCGCTCTCATTTTCGTTAACAATTTTGTTAACGTTGTTATGTGAAACCCTATTGAATGCCTTCTGGAAGTCCATTAAATAACATCCCTAGACACTCCCTTATCTACCACGTTAGTTACCTCCTCAAAAAATGCAATTACGTTCGTTAGACATGACATACCCTTTATGAATCCATGCTGGCTCTCTCAGCAGTTCATATTTGTTCAAGTGCTCAGTCACTCTGTCCCTAATATCAGATTGCTGCAGGAATTGAAATAGCACCAAAAAAGTTTAGGAATTCCTTTGGTGATTCCAAAGATCATCATTTTTTAGATGAGGACAATTAATTCATGAGTGGACAACAAATGAAGAGAGAAGAACCATAGATGTTTATGGTGCTGAAGGAGCCCTTTTGCCTGTTGTGTCTGTGCCAGATCTTTGCTGAAGCAATCCAAAACTAATCCCACTGCCCCTGTCTCTCCCAATAACCCCAGATCTTCCTCTGCTTCAAATGTTTATCTACTCTTCCCTTAAAAGATGTAATAATCTCTGCCTTAACTGCTCCCTGTGGTAAAGCTCTGACAACTCTTTGCACAAAGAAATTGCTCGGAACAGCTCTCCTCACTCTCTTGGTGACAATTTTAAATTGATGACCTGCTCAGCACTGACTCCCCAACCCAGAGTAAATAGTCTTTCCCTATTCACCGCAGAAAACCCTTCATAACTTTTAAAATTTGATCAAGTTTCCTCGGCCTTCTCTAATTATATTAGGAATAATCTCCGTCTCTCCACTCACCCCTCATAACAATAGTTTCTCATCACAGTGAAATTAGGCTGTACAATTTCTGATGCTTTTATATGCTTTTGAAAATAGGGCACCCAAAACTGCACACAGTACTCGAACTGTGGTCTACCTGTTGCCTTCCTTGCAAAAATATTTAGCAACGTATTGGCCCTTGTTTATAAAAACGAACAACACCTGAGACATTGAGGCTGAAATGCCACTGGGGCGGGGGGAGGGTGGGTGAACGGGGTGCATCAGTGCCAGGATATACTCAGCTGGTTCCCCGCTCCCCTCCAACCTAGGTGAACCCCTAACACCCCCATTTCTAAGGAACCCACTTTAAAATAATTTCTTATAAGTCACCATGTGTAGAAGTTGGGGGGGGGAGGTGGTGGGATGCACAAAGGACTAGAATTAGAGTAACAGAGAGTTCCAAGGGGTTGAATGACTGGGGGCTGTCACAGAGATAGGGAGGGAAAGGCCATGCAAAGATTTAAAGAAAGATCGTTTTAAATTTGAGGCACCCGAAGCCAAATTAGGCGATGAGTGAGCAGGACTCGGTGAGGGATAGGATGCAGGCAGTGGAATATTGAATGAGCTGAAGTTTACAGAGGATGGGTTACGGGAGTCTGGCAAGAAGAGCATTGGTAGAGCAGAGTCTGGAGGTGATAAAGGCATGGATGTGGGCTTCAATGTCAAATGGGCTGAGGTAGAGGTGCAGGCGGGCAATGTTATGGAGGTGGAAGTAGGCGATCTTTATGCTAGAGAGCATATAGGGGGTTAAATTGGATTACCCCCGAAAATGAGCATGGGGATCATGGTACGTGATTAACCTGTGCCCGTTCATAGCGATGCAGATAGCATGTCAAATTCGTGCTGCCTGCTGTTTTAAATGATTGCCGCGTGCAGCCAGCGCCACCTGTTCAAAAGCACTCAAAATCATGAAGGGTTTAGATAAGTACGCATCAGCAGGGGACCCGATATCGCAATTGGCTTGCGCTTCTTAAAGGCAGTCTGCACCTCTCAAAGAGGAGGTGCATCGTGGCTGCAAGAAGTGTTGGGATTCCTTCATGAATTGAAGCCCATGGAATAAAAGGGGCAGTGGCTGCGTGGATATGAAATTGGCGAAGTGACAGGAAACAGAGTAGTGGTGAACGGTTGTTTCTCGGACTGGAGGGAGATGTACAGTGGTGTTCCCCAGGGGTCGGTGCTGGGACCGCTGCTTTTCTTGATATATATTAATGACTTGCACTTGGGTGTACAGGGCACAATTTCAAAATGTGCAGATGACACAAAACTTGGAAGTGTAGTGAACAGTGAGGAGGATAGTGATAGATTTCAAGAGGACATCGACAGACTGGTGCAATGGGCGGACACGTGGCAGATGAAATTTAACGCAGAGAAGTGCGAAGTGATACAGTTTGGCAGGAAGAAGAAGGAGAGGCAATATAAACTAAATGGTACAATTCTAAACGGGGCGCAGGAACAGAGAGATCTGGGGGTATATGTGCACAAATCTTTGAAGGTTGCAGGACAGGTTGAGAAAGCGGTTAAAAATGCAAACGGGATTCTGGGCTTTATAAATAGAGGCATAGAGTATAAAAGCAAGGAACTTATGTTGAACCTTTATAAAACACTGGTTCGGCCATAACTGGA
This sequence comes from Heptranchias perlo, assembly GCF_035084215.1. Lineage (NCBI taxonomy): Eukaryota > Metazoa > Chordata > Chondrichthyes > Hexanchiformes > Hexanchidae > Heptranchias > Heptranchias perlo. The sequence goes on along the minus strand of NC_090328.1, from coordinate 134,670,170 downwards.
GTATTGTGTCCAATTCTGGGCACCGCATTTTAAGAAGGATGTGAAGGCCTTAGAGAGGGTGCAGAAAAGATTTACTAGAATGGTTCCAGGGATTCAGTTACATGGATAGACTGGAGAAGCTGGGGATGTTCTCCTTAAAGCAGAGAAGGTTGAGAGGAGATTTGATAGAGGTATTCAAAATCATTAAGGGTTTAGATAAAGTAATTAAAGAGAAACTGTTCCCATAGGCGGAAGGGTCAAGAACCAGAGGACACAGATTTAAGGTGATTGGCAAAAGAACCAAAGACGACATGAGGAAAAACTTTTTTACACAGAGAGTAGTTATGATCTGGAATGAATTGCCTGAAAGGGTGATGGATACAGATTCAATCATGGCCTTCAAAAAGGAATTGGGTAAATATTTGAAGGGAAAAAAAATTGCCAGGGCTACGGGGAAAGAGCGGGGGAATGGGACCAACTGAATTGCTCTTACAAAGAGCCTGCACAGGCTCAATGGGCCGAATGGCCTCTTTCTGTGCTGTAACGATTCTATGATTCTATGAAGTGATACAGTGATCTAATACTTTGAAGAATGGCTGATAATGCAATGGATTCATTGGTGCAAGAGGTGGAGAGAAGGAGGGATATCCTGTATCCGCAGGGGGGGCAGGAGGTCCTCCAGACTTATGCTGAAGAGGCAGTGAGAGGAAGTAGCGGAGGATGTCAATGTCAGGAGCATACCTCCAAGAACATGGCTGCAGTGCAGGAAGAAGTTAATTGATTTTCAACTGCTCCACTAGCCTCATCCACTGTTTAATTCACTACACACCCATCACCCACCTACCAACAATCTCTATCAAGCAGTACTCAACCCTTCAATTTGTATGATTTATCTCATCCCAGCACTTTGCACTGTTGCAAGCCTCACACCCACAACTCATAGTTCACACACACAACCATAGAACCATAGAAAAAATACAGCACAAAAGGAGGCCATTCGGCCCATCGTGTCCGCGCTGGCTGAAGAACAACCAGGTGCCCATTCTAATCCCACCTTCCAGCACCCGGTCCGTAGCCCTGCAGCTTACAGCACTTTAGGTGCAGGTCCAGGTACTTTTTAAAAGAGTTGAGGGTCCCTGCCTCTACCACCAATTCGGGCAGCGAATTCCATACACCCACCACCCTCTGGGTAAAAAAGTTTTTCCTCATGTCCCCTCTAAATCCTTCCACCAATCAGCTTAAATCTACGTCCTCTAGTTCTTGAACTCTCTGCTAGGGGAAACAGGTACTTCCTGTCTACTCTATCTGGGCCCCTCATAATTTTGTACACCTCAATCAAGTCTCCCCTCAGACTCCTCTGCTCCAAGGAAAACAACCCCAGCCTATCTAATCTCTCCTCGTAGCTGCAATTTTCAAGCCCTGGCAACATTCTTGTAAATCTTCTCTGCACTCTCTCCAGAGCAATTACATCCTTCCTGTAATGTGGTGACCAGAACTGCGCACAATGCTCCAGCTGTGGCCTTACCAGCATTTTATACAGTTCCATCATTACATCCCTGCTTTTGTATTCTATACCTCGGCTAATAACGGAGAGCATTCCGTATGCCTTCTTCACAACCTTATCTACCTGTACTGCCACCTTCAGGGACCTGTGCACATGCACTCCAAGGTCTCTCACTTCCTCTACCCCTCTCAATATATTCCCGTTTACTGCGTATTCCCTTTTACTGTTTGCCCTCCCTAAGTGCATTCCCTCACACTTCTCCGGGTTGAACTCCATTTGCCACTTTTCCGCCCACTCCACCAACCCATCGATATCTTCTTGGAGTCTACAGCTATCCTCTTCACTATCAACTACACGGACAATTTTTGTGTCGTCTGCAAATTTGCCAATCGTGCCCCCTACCTTCAAGTCTAAATCATTAATATATACCACAAACAGCAAGGGACCCAACACTGAGCCCTGTGGCACACCACTGGAAACACATTGGCAACTATTCAACCATGACAGCCACATCACCCAAACATCTTGCAGGACACTCACTGACACACTTCCCTCTTTCTTGCAGGAGAAAATGGCACATAATCGGAGGCAGCAAGAAAGAACTGGAGGAGGACAAGTGCCTACACATTATAAACCCCATAGAGGAGACAGCGCTGGCCATCGTGGGACGGGGCATCACGGAGGACGTGGCCACTGACGGTGGGGAGTCATTGATGATGAGAGTCTGTGTAGTCCTGATCCCCCTTCTCTCTTCCCACTTGCCCCTCATTCCACAATCTTTTCTGACTCACAAGCTGCAAATGGTGTAAGCACACACTTCTTACCATCTCCTCTCCCCTCCCCCCAACCCAACCCTTGTCCCATTGTCATTTCAGGTAACCAAGAACTGGAACCTTCCCAGTCAGAGGAGGCAGAGGAAGAAGACGGTGATGAAGAGATACTGTCAATCGATCTTACACTCGCAGCCACCAGCTCAGAGGCGGATACAGCGCATACTTTAGAGGCTAGTATAGAGGAGGGATCTGCACGTGGTGAGACACCGAGCACAAGTGCGCAGGAGCCAGGGCGGGTGCAATGGATACCGTAGGTGTCAGCTCGCCCGAGGGCGAGGTCGCTCACTGGTTCTGCTGCAGAGGATTCAGATGATGATTTTGACGGGCCAGGCTACAGAAGACGGCTGATGGGCGTACACAGCCAAATGTTTGGGCACTGGAAAGCCTGCCAGAAAGCCTGCGCACAATGTCGAAGAGCATGGAGGAGTCCTGCTCCAACTTGGCGCAGGGCTTTGTGCAGAGTATGGAGCCCATCCTTTCCAGCATGGAACGGGTGGTCACCTCCATCAGCACACCTGTGGAGCCCACCATGATGCAGCGTCTGATGACTGATGTGACAGCTTCCATTGCAGCACAAACATCAAAGCTCTGACTGCAGCATTGTAACCTCAGAATGCTGCCTTGGAATTTCAGACTGCTGCCATCGTAGCTATGCATACTATTATTGAATGGGGCTTCCAGGGTGTCACAGCAGTCCAGCAATCTGTTCTTCAACAGATCACCAGGATTGCTGAGGCACCGCCTCGGAAGAGTGGCAGTGGCTCCATGGAACATGAACCTGCTGTCCTCTCTGACAGTATTCCTGCTCCCACCCCTGCCACTCCGCCAGTGCCTTTGCTGTTGCCTGTCAACCAGCCAGGCCAGACTGCTGCAGCCCAGGTCTGAAGTCAGGCCCTCTAGGCCCAGAGCTGCTCGAGGTCGTCCTCCAAGCACATCTGCTGAATCCTCAATTGCAGCCTTCCACCTCCTATGCTGCAGCTACTGGGGAAGCACCTCATCGGAGCACGAGGAAAGGTAAAGGCACACGAAAGACAGGCACTAAGAGAATGCACAAGGGTGAATAGTTTCATTTTGTATGCATTATTTCATGAGTTAATTTATAAACGTGGGTTTGAATTTGCATTCGATGTTATTTTTATTTCTGCCGTGAGCTGAGGGAGGAACCAATGCGTAATCACAAGGAAGAAGATTTGATGGTCATGTAAGAGAGGACAGGTAAGGAGAATGGGACTGTTGGTGAATGGGGAGGTGTAGTTGAGATTACTGGTATCGCTCATTAATAATCTAATCACGTAGAGCCTTGGCAGAAATGGCCTGCCTATGTTGTAGCCTCCTGTCCTCTTCCTCTTCCTCTTGCACTTTCTCCTCCTCCAATTCCTCCTCTGCCTCCTCCTCTTGCTCATGCTTCTCAGGTTCTCGCCTGACAGGTGATGGCAAGAGCTGTTCCCTCATCATGGCCAGGTTGTGCAGCATGCAGCAAAGAACGACAAATCTCGATACTCGCTCGCCTGAGTACTGCAGGACTCCTCCAGAGTGGCCCAGGCAATGGAAGCATTGCTTGAGGACGTCAATGGTGTGCTCTATAATGTTCTTTGTGGCAGCATGGCTCTCATTGTAGGCCTTCTATGCACGTGTGCGTGGATTCCTGACCGGAGTCACGAGGGGATAACCCTTATCGCCCAATAGCCAGCCTTTGACTTGCCTTGCTGGTTGCAATACAGGTGGAACAGAGGACAGCCGCAGAATGAATGAATCATGACTGCTGCCAAGATAGAGGTCGTTCACCTGCATGATGCGCTGCCTGTGATCGCACACCAGCTGCACTTTGAGGAAGTGGAATCCCATTCTGTTCATGAATATGTCTGAGTTTAGATGAGGAGTACGCAAGGCAATGTGCGTGCAGTCAATGGCAACCTGCACTATGGGGAAGCCTGCAATCCATGCAAAATCTTGTGCTTGTTCCTCCTGCTTGTCTCTGGCAAGAGGGAATGAGATGTTTGTGTTTATCACTGTGTAGAGAGCCTTCCCTTATACAACAGTACACCGCAATTTGCGGACGAGGCTCTGCAAACATCCCCATCCTCAATGATGGCGGAGTCCAGCAGGTGAGTGCAAAAGACAAGGCTGAAGCGTTTGCAACCATCTTCAGCCAGAAGTGCCGAGTGGATGATCCATCTCGGCCTCCTCCTGATATCCCCACCATCACGGAAGCCAGTCGTCGGCCAATTCGATTCACTCCACGTGATATCAAGAAACGGCTGAGTGCACTGGATACAGCAAAGGCTATGGGCCCCGACAAAATCCCAGCTGTAGTGCTGAAGACTTGTGCTCCAGAACAAGCTGCGCCTCCAACCAAGCTGTTCCAGTACAGCTACAACACTGGCATCTACCCGACAATATGGAAAATTGCCTAGGTATGTCCTGTCCACAAAAAGCAGGACAAATCCAATCCGGCCAATTACCGCCCCATCAGTCTACTCTCAATCATCAGCAAAGTGATGGAAGGTGTCGTCGACAGTGCTATCAAGCGGCACTTACTCACCAATAACCTGCTCACCGATGCTCAGTTTGGGTTCCGCCAGGACCACTCGGCTCCAGACCTCATTACGGCCTTGGTCCAAACATGGACAAAAGAGCTGAATTCCAGAGGTGAGGTGAGAGTGACTGCCCTTGACATTAAGGCAGCATTTGACCGAGTGTGGCATCAAGGAGCCCTAGTAAAATTGAAGTCAATGGGAATCAGGGGGAAAACTCTCCAGTGGCTGGAGACATACCTAGCACAAAGGAAGATGGTAGTGGTTGTTGGAGGCCAATCATCTCAGCCCCAGGACGTTGCTGCAGGAGTTCCTCAGGGCAGTGTCCTAGGCCCAACCATCTTCAGCTGCTTCATCAATGACCTTCCCTTCATCATAAGGTCAGAAATGGGGATGTTCGCAGATGACTGCACAGTGTTCAGTTCCATTCGCAACCCCTCAAATAATGAAGCAGTCCGAGCCCGCATGCAGCAAGACCTGGACAACATCCAGGCTTGGGCTGATAAGTGGCAAGTAACATTCGCGCCAGATAAGTGCCAGGCAATGACCATCTCCAACAAGAGAGAGTCTAACCACCTCCCCTTGACATTCAACGGCATTACCATCGCCGAATCCCCCACCATCAACATCCTGGGGGTCACCATTGACCAGAAACTTAACTGGACCAGCCATATAAATACTGTGGCTACGAGAGCAGGTCAGAGGCTGGGTACTCTGCGGTGAGTGACTCACCTCATGACTCCACAAAGCCTTTCCACCATCTACAAGGCACAAGTCAGGAGTGTGATGGAATATTCTCCACTTGCTTGGATGAGTGCAGCTCCAGCAACACTCAAGAAGCTCGACACCATCCAAGATAAAGCAGCCCGCTTGATCGGCACCCCATCCACCACCCTAAACATTCACTCCCTTCACCACTGGCGCACTGTGGCTGCAGTGTGTACCATCCACAGGATGCACCGCAGCAACTCGCCAAGGCTTCTTCGACAGCACCTGCCAAATCAGCGACCTCTACCACCTAGAAGGACAAGAGCAGCAGGCAAATGGGAACAACACCACCTGCACGTTCCCCTCCAAGTCACACACCATCCCGACTTGGAAATATATCGCCGTTCCTTCATTGTCGCTGGGTCAAAATCCTGGAACTCCCTTCCTAACAGCACTGTGGGAGAACCGTCACCACACGGACTGCAGCGGTTCAAGAAGGCGGCTCACCACCACCTTCTCGAGGGCAATTAGGGATGGGCAATAAATGCTGGCCTCGCCAGCGACGCCCACATCCCATGAACGAATAAAAAAAAAGATGTTGCATATATCTCCAGCAGCATTCTGAAAGGAGCCAGAGGCGTAACAATTAAGAGCCATGGTCATCTGGACAGCCACAGGCAATGCTGTCCTTGCCCTGCTTTGAGGCCGCAGTTGTGGCTGCAGCAGTTGACAAATTTCAGTCACGACCTCTTTTGTGGACCAAAGAAATCTAATGCACTGGTCATCGCTGAAGTTGAGGTAAGAGAATTGCCCCCTGAAGACCCTCTGCAGATATGGCCTCCTGCTGAGTGCCCTGCTCCTCCTCCTCCTCCTCCATCTTCTTGTAGCTCGTCCTGCTCTGCGTGGCTTCCCTTCATTTCCCCAGTCATGTTCAATTTCCAGAGGAAGCCCCACCAGGCCACGCATATCTGGAAGCAACTTTTCTCAGCATAATATTTTGCCACTAAAAGTACTGCAAGAACTTAAAGTGTAGCCAAATAGGAAACCTCCAAAAACATGTACAATTGCACCAGCAGGCAGAAGCATTAACCCAACAACTAACCTGAAAGTACTTCATGATCCCTTTAAATAGCGCTGGTAGGGGGTCCTTCATGATCCCTTTAAATAGTGCAGGTAGGGGGTCCTTCATGATCCCTTTAAATAGCGCTGGTAGGGGGTCCTTCATGATCCCTTTAAATAGTGCAGGTAGGGGGTCCTTCATGATCCCTTTAAATAGCGCTGGTAAGGGGTCCTTCATGATCCCTTTAAACAGCGCAGGTAGGGGGTCCTTCATGATCCCTTTAAATAGCGCTGGTAAGGGGTCCTTCATGATCCTTTAAACAGCACAGGTAGGGGGTCCTTCATGATCCCTTTAAATAGCGCAGGTAGAGGGTCCTTCATGATGCCTTTAAATAGCGCAGGTAGGGGGTCCTTCATGATCCCTTTAAACAGCACAGGTAGGGGGTCCTTCATGATCCTTTAAACAGCACAGGTAGGGGGTCCTTCATGATCCCTTTAAATAGCGCTGGTAAGGGGTCCTTCATGATCCCTTTAAATAGCGCTGGTAGGGGGTCCTTCATGGTCCCTTTAAATAGCGCTGGTAGGGGGTCCTTCATGGTCCCTTTAAATCGCGCTGGTAAGGGGTCCTTCATGATCCCTTTAAATAGCGCTGGTAAGGGGTCCTTCATGATCCCTTTAAATAGCACTGGTAGGGGGTCCTTCATGGTCCCTTTAAATAGCGCTGGTAAGGGGTCCTTCATGATCCCTTTAAATAGCGCTGGTAGGGGGTCCTTCATGGTCCCTTTAAATAGCGCTGGTAAGGGGTCCTTCATGGTCCCTTTAAATAGCGCTGGTAAGGGGTCCTTCATGATCCCTTTAAATAGCGCTGGTAGGGGGTCCTTCATGATCCCTTTAAATAGCGCTGGTAAGGGGTCCTTCATGATCCCTTTAAATAGCGCTGGTAGGGGGTCCTTCATGGTCCCTTTAAATAGCGCTGGTAGGGGGTCCTTCATGATCCCTTTAAATAGCGCTGGTAGGGGGTCCTTCATGCCGTTTAACGTCGTGTTCAGCTGTGCGAGGTCGGCTGGAGTGTGGAGCTCCAAAATAGCAGCGGTGCCTTCAAATCAGCGTTGCACACGAACTCATGTAATTTTCTCCCTACTCTGCAAGCTGCCTGCTGTCGTTAGGTGCACGCGAGCAAACCTCTTTACCAAGATGACGTCCTGCGCACTTTCCGTTGGAAGTGTGCACGCTCATCTCGGACCCCATTTCGGAGGCTTCGTTGTCTGCATAGCCCCTAAAAAAGGGGCACCACATAGTCCAATTTCACCCACATAGAGTCAAGAGTTGAGCTCAGGGCTGAAAAGGACAGCGATGTTGTGAACAGTCGGGACAGTGGCCAGCAAGGGGCCAGTTGTGGCAAGTGATGCGGACCGAAGATGATGAGTCTTCCTAATGTTTAGCTGGAGGAAATTACAGCTCATTCAAGATGAGCAGTCTGTCAACCTAGAGGTAGTGCAGGAGTCCTCAGAGATTCCAGTGTCATTAGCGTACATGTCGAAGTTGACCCCATTTCTGTAGATGTTGTCAGCAAGGGGCAGCGTGGATGAGGAATGAGGAAGGGGTGGGGGCCATGGATGGTTCCTTGGGGGACTCCAGAAGTGATGGTGCAGGGTTAGGAAGAGAAGCCATCGGTGGAGATACTCTGGCTATGATCAGAAAGGTAAAGGTGGAACTAATCAAGGGCAATTCCATCACACTGGAGAATGGAGGAGAGATATTGCAGAAGAATGGTGTGGTTGACCATGTTGAAGGTTATAGAGAGGTCAGAGAAGATAAAGAGGGAGAATGCACAGTCACAATCACTTAATAAGGTGTCCACAGATGTGTCAGGTAAGTAACTGAGTCCTTGTTTGTGAGGGGAAACATTTTCACTTCAGCTGTGGAAAGCAGGCATCAGCTGAACAGGGCACAGAATTTTTCCTAGATCCTGGAGTCACGGGGGTACAGGATGCAACAGATGGCACCCATGTAGTGTTCAGACTTTTGGCTCTGGCTGCCATCTCATTACAAACAAGAGCCTATTATTCCTTCCCTTGTCTACAAGACTCCAGGACTGATTTTAACTTTCAACGTGGCGGAAAACAGTTAGTTGTGGAAATAGCTGCTCCGTTAAATACCCCGCCCATTATATACCCTGCCCATTATATATCATGCCCGTTATATATCCCACACGTTACATACCCTGCCTGTGATACACCCAGCCTGTTATACACCCTGCCTAAAACATATGCTGCTCATTATATACCCCGCCCATTATAGACCCCAGCCATTATACACCCCACCCGTTATACACCTCACCCGTTATATACCTCACCCCATTATACACCTCACCCGTTATACACTCCACCCATTATACACCTCACCCCATTATACACTCCACCCGTGATATACCTGACCCATTATACACCTCACCCGTTATATACCCCACCCGATATACACCTCACCCATTAAACATCCCACACGTCATACACCTCACCCGTTATACACCCCACCCGTTATACACCCCACCCGTTATACACCTCACCGGGAATACACCTCACCCATTATACATCCCACCCGTTATACACCTCACCCTTGAAACACCTCACCCGTTATATACCCCACCCGTTATACATCCCACCCATTATACACCTCACCCTTCATACACCTCACCCATCATACACCTCACCCATTATACACCTCATCCGTTATGCACCTCACCCTTCATACACCCTACCCATCATACACCTCACCCATGATACACCTCACCCATTATACACCTCACCCGTTATAAACCTCACCCGTTATATACCGCACCCGATATACACCCCACCCATTATACACCTCACCCATTAAACATCCCACCCGTTATACACCTCACCCGTCATATACCCCACCCGTTATACATCCCACCCATAAAACACCGCACCCGTTATACACCTCACCCGTTATACACCCCACCCATTATACACCTCACCCGTTATACACCTCACCCATTAGAAACCTCACCCCATATACCCCACCCGTTATACATCCCACCCATAAAACACCCCACCCGTTATACACCTCACCCGTTATACACCTCACCCGTTATACAACTCACCCGTTATATACCCCACCCGATATACACCTCACCCGTTATACACCCCACCCGTTATACACCTCACCCGTTATACACCCCACCCGTTATACACCTCACCCATTATACACCTCACCCATTATACACCTCACCCCATTATACAACTCACCCATTATACACCTCACCCATCATACACCTCGCCCGTTATACACCTCACCCATTAAACACCTCACCCGTTATACACCTCACCCATTATACACCTCACCCGTTATACACCTCACCCATGAAACACCTCACCCGTTATACACCCCACCCATTATACACCTCACCCGTTATACTCCTCACCCATTATACACCCAACCCGTTATACACATCAACCGTTATACACCTCACCCGTTATACACCTCACCCGTTATACACCTCACCCATTATACAACTCACCCGTTATACACGTCACCCATTATACACCTCACCCGTTATACACCTCACCCATTATACACCTCACCCGTTATACACCCCACCCATTATACACCTCACCCCATTATACACCTCACCCATGAAACATCCCACCCATTATACACCTCACCCCATTATACACCTCACCCGTTATACACCCCACCCATTATACACCTCACCCCATTATACACCTCACCCGTTATACACCCCACCCATTATACACCTCACCCATTATACAACTCACCCATTATACACCTCACCCATTATACACCTCACCCATTATACACCTCACCCGTTATACACCCCACCCATTATACACCTCACCCCATTATACACCTCACCCGTTATACACCCCACCCGTCATACAACTCACCCATTATATACCTCACCCGTTATACACCTCACCCGTCATATACCCCACCCGTTATACACCTCACCCGTTATACACCTCACCCGTTGTACATCCCACCCGTAATACACCTCACCCATTATACACCTCACCCGTTATACACCTCACCCATTATACACCTCACCCGTTATACACCTCACCCGTCATACACCTCACCTGTTATACACCTCACCCGTTATACACCTCACCCATTAAACACCCCACCCATTATACACCTCACCCGTTATACACCTCACCCATTATACACCTCACCCGTTATACACCCCACCCGTTATACACCTCACCCGTTATACATCCCACCCGTTATACACCTCACCCGTTATACACCTCAGCCGTTATACACCCCACCCATTATACACCCCACCCATTATAGACCTCACCCGTTATACACCTCACCCATTATACACCCCATCCGTTATACACCTCACCCATTATACACCCCACCCATTATACACCCCACCCATTATACACCTCACCCGTTATATACCTCACCCATTATACACCCCACCCATTACACACCCCACCCATTATACAACTCACCCGTTATACACCTCACCCATTATACACCTCAGCCGTTATACACACCACCCATTATACACCTCACCCGTTATACACCCCACCCGTTATATACCCCACCCGTTATACACCCCACCCATTAAACATCCCACCCGTTATACACCCCACCCATTATACACCTCACCCGTTATACATCCCACCCGTTATACACCTCACCCGTTATACACCTCAGCCGTTATACACCCCACCCATTATACACCTCACCCGTTATACACCTCACCCATTATACACCCCACCCGTTATACACCTCACCCATTATACACCCCACCCATTATACACCCCACCCATTATACACCTCACCCGTTATACACCTCACCCATTATACACCCCACCCATTACACACCCCACCCATTATACAACTCACCCGTTATACACCTCACCCATTATACACCCCACCCATTACACACCCCACCCATTATACAACTCACCCGTTATACACCCCACCCATTATACACCTCACCCGTTATACACCCAACCCATTATACACCTCACCCGTTATACACCCCACCCGTTATACACCTCACCCATTATACACCCCACCCATTATTCACCTCACCCATTATACACACCACCCATTATACACCTCACCCGTTATACAACCCACCCATTATACACCTCACCCCATTATACATCTCACCCGTTATACACCTCACCCATTATACATCTCACCCGTTATACACCCCACCCGTTATACACCTCACCCGTTATACATCCCACCCATTATACACCTCACCCATTATACATCTCACCCGTTATACACCCTACCCATTATACACCTCACCCATTATACACCCCACCCATTATACACCCCACCCATTATACACCTCACCCGTTATACACCTCACCCATTATACACCCCACCCATTACACACCCCACCCATTATACACCTCACCCGTTATACACCTCACCCATTATACACCCCACCCATTACACACCCCACCCATTATACAACTCACCCGTTATACACCCCACACATTAGACACCTCACCCGTTATACACCCAACCCATTATACACCTCACCCGTTATACACCCCACCCGTTATACACCTCACCCATTATACACCCCACCCATTATACACCTCACCCATTATACACACCACCCATTATACACCTCACCCGTTATACAACCCACCCATTATACACCTCACCCCATTATACATCTCACCCGTTATACACCTCACCCATTATACATCTCACCCGTTATACACCCCACCCGTTATACACCTCACCCGTTATACATCCCACCCATTATACACCTCACCCATTATACATCTCACCCGTTATACACCCTACCCATTATACACCTCACCCGTTATACACCCCACCCATTATACACCTCACCCCATTATACATCTCACCCGTTATACACCTCACCCATTATAAACCTCACCCGTTATACACCCCACCCATTATACACCTCACCCCATTATACATCTCACCCGTTATACACCTCACCATTATACACCTCACCCGTTATACACCTCACCCCATTATACACCTCACCCGTTATACACATCACCCGTTATACACCCCACCCATTATACACCTCACCCGTTATACACCCCACCCATTATACACCTCACCCCATTATACACCCCACCCGTTATACACCTCACCCATTATGCACCTCACCCATTATACACCTCACCCATTATACACCCCACCCGTTATACACCTCACCCATTATACACCCCACCCGTTATACACATCACACGTTATACACCCTACCCATTATACACCTCACCCATTATACACCCCACCCGTTATACACCCCACCCATTATACACCCCACTCGTTATACACATCACCCGTTATACACCCCACCCATGAAACACCTCACCCATTATACACCCCACCCATGATACACCTCACCCCATTATACACCCCACCCGTTATACACATCACCCGTTATACACCCCACCCATTATACACCTCACCCATTATACACCCCACCCATTATACACCTCACCCATTATACACCTCACCCCATTATACACCCCACCCGTTATACACCTCACCCATTATGCACCTCACCCATTATACACCTCACCCATTATACACCCCACCCATTATACACCTCACCCATTATACGCCTCACCCATCATACACCTCACCCATTATACACCCCACCCGTTATACACCTCACCCATTATACACCTCACCCCATTATACACCTCACCCATTATACACCTCACCCATTATACACCTCACCCCATTATACACCCCACCCCATTATACACCTCAACCCATTATACACCCCACCCCATTATACACCCCACCCCTTATACACCCCATCCATCATACGCCTCACCCATTATACACCTCACCCGTTATACATCCCACCCGTTATACACCTCACCCGTTATACACCTCAGCCGTTATACACCCCACCCATTATACACCCCACCCGTTATACACCTCACCCATTATACACCCCACCCATTATACACCTCACCCGTTATACACCTCACCCATTATACACCCCACCCATTACACACCCCACCCATTATACACCTCACCCGTTATACACCTCACCCATTATACACCTCACCCGTTATACACCCCACCCATTATACACCTCACCCGTTATACACCCCACCCGTTATACACCTCACCCATTATACACCCCACCCATTATACACCTCACCCATTATACACACCACCCATTATACACCTCACCCGTTATACACCCCACCCATTATACATCTCACCCGTTATACACCCGACCCATTATACACCTCACCCATTATACACCCCACCCATTATACACCTCACCCATTATACACCTCACCCGTTATACACCCCACCCATTATACACCTCACCCCATTATACATCTCACCCGTTATACACCTCACCATTATACACCTCACCCGTTATACACCCCATCCATTATACACCTCACCCCATTATACATCTCACCCATTATACACATCACCCCATTATACACCTCACCCGTTATACACATCACCCGTTATACACCCCACCCATTATACACCTCACCCGTTATACACCCCACCCGTTATACACCTCACCCCATTATACACACCACCCGTTATACACCTTACCCATTATGCACCTCACCCATTATACACCTCACCCATTATACACCCCACCCATTATACACCTCACCCATTATACACCTCACCCCATTATACACCTCACCCATTATACACCTCACCCGTTATACACCCCACCCATCATACGCCTCACCAATTATACACCTCACCCGTTATACACCTCACCCATTATACACCTCACCCCATTATACACCCCACCCCATTATACAACTCACCCCATTATACACCCCACCCCATTATACACCCCACCCCTTATACACCCCACCCATCATACGCCTCACCCATTATGCACCTCACCCGTTATACACCTCACCCATTATACACCTCACCCATTATACACCTCACCCGTTATACACCTCACCCATTATACACCTCACCCATTATACAACTCACCCATTATACACCTCACCCATTATACACCTCACCCCATTATACATCTCACCCGTTATACACCTCACCCATTATACACCTCACCCCATTATAAACCTCACCCATTATACACCCCACCCGTTATACACCCCACCCATCATACGCCTCACCCATTATACACCTCACCCGTTATACACCTCACCCATTATACACCTCACCCCATTATACACCTCACCCCATTATACACCTCACCCTTTATACACCTCACCCCATTATACACCTCACCCATTATACACCTCACCCGTTATACACCTCACCCCGTTATACACCCCACCCGTTATACACCCCACCCATTAAACACCTCACCCCGTTATACACCTCACCCATCATACACCTCACCCATGATACACCTCACCCGTTATACACCCCACCCATTATACACCTCACTCATGATGCACCTCACCCGTTATACACCCCACCCATTATACACCCCACCCATTATACACCTCACCCATTATACACCCCACCCATTATACACCTCACCCATCATACACCCCACCCATTATACACCTCACCCGTTATACACCTCACCCGTTATACACCCCACCCATTATACACATCACCCGTTATACATGTCACCCGTTATACACCTCACCCGTTATACACCTCACCCGTTATACACCCCACCCATTATACACCTCACCCATGATACACCTCACCCATCATACACCTCACCCATTATACACCTCACCCATTATACACCTCACCCGTTGTACACCTCACCCATTATACACCTCACCCGTTATACACCCCACCCATTATACACCTCACCCCATTATACACCTCACCCGTTATACACATCACCCGTTATACACCCCACCCATTATACACCTCACCCGTTATACACCCCACCCATTATACACCTCACCCCATTATACACCTCACCCATTATACACCTCACCCATTATACACCTCACCCCATTATACACCTCACCCCATTATACATCTCACCCATTATACACCTCACCCATTATACACCTCACCCGTTATACACCCCACCCGTTATACACCTCACCCATTATACACCTCACCCCATTATACACCCCACCCCATTATACACCCCACCCCATTATACACCCCACCCGTTATACACCCCACCCATCATACGCCTCACCCATTATACACCTCACCCGTTATACACCTCACCCATTATACACCTCACCCATTATACACCTCACCCATTATACACCCCACCCATCATACGCCCCACCCATCATACGCCTCACCCATTATACACCTCACCCATTATACACCTCACCCATTATACACCTCACCCATTATACACCCCACCCGTTATACACCCCACCCGTTATACACCTCACCCGTTATACACCTCACCCATTATACACCTCACCCATTATACACCTCACCCGTTATACACCTCACCCCTTATACACCTCACCCCATTATACACCTCACCCCATTATACACCTCACCCATTATACACCTCACCCATTATACACCTCACCCATTATACACCCCACCCATTATACACCTCACCCCATTATACACCCCACCCCATTATACACCTCACCCCATTATACACCTCACCCCATTATACACCTCACCCCATTATACACCTCACCCTGTTATACACCCCACCCATTATACACCTCACCTGTTATACACCCCACCCATTATACACCTCACCCATCATACACCTCACCCATGATACACCTCACCCGTTATACACCCCACCCATTATACACCCCACCCATTATACACCTCACCCATTATACACCTCACCCATGATACACCTCACCCGTTATACACCCCACCCATTATACACCCCACCCATGGAGACAGTAACGGAACATTTAGATAAGCATAATTTAATAGGACAAAGTCAGCATGGCTTTATGAAGGGGAAGTCATGTCTGACAAATTTGCTTGAGTTCTTCGAGGATATAACGTATAGGGTGGATAAAGGGGAACCAGTGGACATAGTGTATTTAGACTTCCAGAAGGCATTCGACAAGGTGCCACATAAAAGATTATTACTTAAGATAAAAAATCACGGGATTGGGGGTAATATTCTGGCATGGGTGGAGGATTGGTTATCGAACAGGAAGCAGAGAGTTGGGATAAATGGTTCATTTTCGGACTGGCAACCAGTAACCAGTGGTGTTCCACAGGGGTCGGTGCTGGGTCCCCAACTCTTTACAATCTATATTAACGATTTGGAGGAGGGGACCGAGTGCAACATATCAAAATTTGCAGATGATACAAAGATGGGAGGGAAAGTAGAGAGTGAGGAGGACATAAAAAACCTGCAAGGGGATATAGACAGGCTGGGTGAGTGGGCGGAGATTTGGCAGATGCAATATAATATTGGAAAATGTGAGGTTATGCACTTTGGCAGGAAAAATCAGAGAGCAAGTTATTTTCTTAATGGCGAGAGACTGGAAAGTACTGCAGTACAAAGGGATCTGGGGGTCCTCGTGCAAGAAAATCAAAAAGTTGGTGTGCAGGTGCAGCAGGTGATCAAGAAAGCCAACGGAATGTTGGCTTTTATTGCTAGGGGGATAGAATATAAAAACAAGGAGGTATTGCTGCAGTTATATAAGGTATTGGTGAGACCGCACCTGGAATACTGCATACAGTTTTGGTCTCCATACTTAAGAAAAGACATACTTGCTCTCGAGGCAGTACAAAGAAGGTTCACTCGGTTAATCCCGGGGATGAGGGGGCGGACATATGAGGAGAGGTTGAGTAGATTGGGACTCTACTCATTGGAGTTCAGAAGAATGAGAGGCGATCTTATTGAAACATATAAGATTGTGAAGGGTCTTGATCGGGTGGATGCAGTAAGGATGTTCCCAAAGATGGGTGAAACTAGAACTAGGGGGCATAATCTTAGAATAAGGGGCTGCTCTTTCAAAACTGAGATGAGGAGAAACTTCTTCACTCAGAGGGTGGTCGGTCTGTGGAATTTGCTGCCCCAGGAAGCTGTGGAAGCTACATCATTAGATAAATTTAAAACAGAAATAGACAGTTTCCTAGAAGTAAAGGGAATGAGGGGTTATGGGGAGCGGGTAGGAAATTGGACATGAAGCTGAGTTCGGATCGGTCAATGCCCTGTGGGTGGCGGAGAGGGCCCAGGGGCTATGTGGCCGGGTCCTGCTCCGACTTCTTGTGTTCTTTAGATTTGTGGTTGGGATCAGATCAGCCATGATCTTATTGAATGGCGGAGCAGGCTCGAGGGGCCGATTGGCCTACTCCTGCTCCAATTTCTTATGTTCTTATGTACACCTCACCCATTATACACCCCACCCATCATACGCCTCACCCATTATACACCTCACCCTTTATACACCTCACCCATTATACACCTCACCCATTATACACCCCACCCGTTATACACCCCACCCATCATACGCCTCACCCATTATACACCTCACCCGTTATACACCTCACCCCATTATACACCTCACCCCATTATACACCTCACCCCGTTATACACCCCACCCGTTATACACCTCAGCCTTTATACACCCCACCCATTATACACCTCACCCGTTATACACCCCACCCATTATACACCTCACCCGTTATACACCCCACCCATTATACACCTCACCCGTTATACACCCCACCCATTATACACCTCACCCGTTATACACCCCACCCATTATACACCTCACCCGTTATACACCTCACCCATTATACACCTCACCCGTTATACACCTCACCCGTTATACACCTCACCCATGATACACCTCACCCTTTATACACCCCACCCATTATACACCTCACCCATGATACACCTCACCCATCATACACCTCACCCGTTATACACCCCACCCATTATACACCCCACCCATTATACACCTCACCCATTATACACCCCACCCATTATACACCCCACCCATTATACACCCCACCCATCATACACCTCACCCGTTATACACCTCACCCATTATACACCTCACCCGTTGTACACCTCACCCATTATACACCTCACCCGTTGTACACCTCACCCGTTATACACCTCACCCGTTATACACCTCACCCGTTATACACCTCACCCGTTATACATCCCACCCATTATACACCTCACCCGTCATATACCCCACCCATCATACACCCCACCCATTATACACCTCAGCCGTTATACACCCCACCCATTATACACCTCACCCGTTATACACCTCACCCGTTATACTCCTCACCCGTTATACACCTCACCCCATTATACAACTCACCCCATTATACACCTCACCCGTTATACACCTCACCCGTTATACACTTCACCCATTATACACCTCACCCGTTATACACCTCACCCGTTATACACCTCACCCGTTATACACCTCACCCGTTATACACCTCACCCTTTATACACCCCACCCATTATACACCTCACCCATGATACACCTCACCCATCATACACCTCACCCGTTATACACCCCACCCATTATACACCCCACCCATTATACACCTCACCCTTTATACACCTCACCCATTATACACCCCACCCATTATACACCTCACCCATCATACACCTCACTCGTTATACACCTCACCCATTATACACCTCACCCGTTGTACACCTCACCCATTATACACCTCACCCGTTGTACACCTCACCCATTATACACCTCACCCGTTATACACCTCACCCGTTGTACACCTCACCCGTTATACACCTCACCCGTTATACACCTCACCCGTTATACACCTCACCCGTTATACATCCCACCCGTTATACACCTCACCCGTCATATACCCCACCCATCATACACCCCACCCATTATACACCTCAGCCGTTATACACCCCACCCATTATACACCTCACCCGTAATACACCTCACCCGTTATACTCCTCACCCGTTATACACCTCACCCCATTATACAACTCACCCCATTATACACCTCACCCGTTATACACCTCACCCGTTATACACTTCACCCATTATACACCTCACCCGTTATACACCTCACCCGTTATACACCTCACCTGTTATACACTTCACCCATTATACACCTCACCCGTTATACACCTCACCCGTTATACACCTCACCTGTTATACACTTCACCCATTATACACCTCACCCATTATACACCTCACCTGTTATACACTTCACCCATTATACACCTCACCCATTATACACCTCACCCATTATACACCTCACCCATTATACACCTCACCCGTTATACACCCCACCCATTATACACCTCACCCATTATACACCTCACCCATTATACGCCCCACCCATTATACACTTCACCCATTATACACCCCACCCATTATACACTTCACCCGTTATACACCTCACCCGTTATACACCTCACCCGTTATACACCTCACCCATTATACACCTCACCCATTATACACCTCACCCCGTTATACACCTCGCCCGTTATACACTTTGCCCATTATACACTTTGCCCGTTATACACCTGGCCTATTATATACCCGGCACATTATACGCCCCACCAATATTACATCCTGCCCATTATATACCTCATCCATTATGCACTCTGCCCGTTATATACACCTCCCATTATACATCCCGCCCGCCTGTTATACACCTCGTCCGTTATACATACCGGCCATTATATATCCCATCCATTATATATCCTGCCCATTATACACCCTGCTCGTTATATATCCCACCCACTATATATCCCACCCACTATATATCCTGCCCATTATACACCCTGCTCGTTATATATCCCACCCACTATATATCCTGCCCATATATACCCCACCCATTATATGCCCTGCCCATTATACATCCTGCCTGTTATACACCCCGCCTTTTATACATCACCCCCATTATTTACCTCGCCCATTATTTACCCTGCCCGATATATATCCCGCCCGTTATGCAACCTGCCCGTGATATAACCTGCCCATTTCCACCCTGCCTGTTAAATACCCTGCCTGTTATATACCACGCCCGTTATATATCCCACCCATCATATATCCTGCCCAATTTTCCTTTCCATTTACCCCACATTAGGTTCCATTCACTTTACTTTCGCCAGGACCTTCTTTCCTTCTCTTCTCCCCACATTCTTCGAAAAGTGAGCAAATATTTAAAAAACACTTTGAAATTTTATAAAGGCCAAAGCAATAATTGCTGCTCTATGCAGCCACCTGAGTGTAAGTCTACACATTCCTTTCAAATGTGCTGCTGACCAAACTTTCTGCATCTCCCAATGGATGAGTTGCTGGTGCAAAGCCAAAGCTGTGCTGCGACTGTATGATAATTATTCAAATAAACTGATGCTGCAAACTTGGCACAGTCACCTTATTGCACCAAGAGCCAGTTTGGGCCAGTCGGACATTCCAAGCGCAGATTTTGCTGGTGTTGCAAAATCAAAGCTTTAAGGTACCCTTGAGATCCTTAAGTAGGTGTTAATGTGAGTTAACATGAAGCTTGGCGTATGAACAGAGTTAATTGGTGAGCAGATGAATTCACTGTTGGGTTTACTATTGAAATTAATGTACTTCAAATTTTGCATTCTCAATAGCCATAAGGTAATCTTTTTTTAATATATTGCATTAATGTTTAGCATGGAGGGACAATTGATTTTATTGGGTGCTTATAGACTTCCACTCAAGAGGGAGAAGGTAATTATTTATTTCCTAATTTATTGTAACAAATGGGACTTTGAGAAAGACAGTTTGTTTGTTTATTATTAACTTATTTGTCAACTTCAACGTAAGTAAAGAGACTACAGGCATTTATGAACTCTGTACATTCAATCAAATGGGAAGTCATTATCTTGTTCTGTAATTGCGATGGAATCAATCATTTCAGAAAGGCTACAGGGAGAAATGGAGTACAGTGTAAGAACATATGAACATAAGAAAGTGGAGCAGGAGTAGCCCATACGGCCTCTCGAACCTGATCCCTATATCACTTGATTCCCTTACAGTCCAAAAATCTATCGATCTCATTCTTGAATATACTCAACGACTGAGCACCCACAATCCTCTGGGGTAGAGAATTCCAAAGATTGACAACCCCCTGAGTGAAGAAATTCCACCTCATCTCAGTCCTAAATGGCCGACCCCTTATCCTGAGACTATGTCCCCTAGTTCTAAACTCTCCAGCCAGGGGAAACATCCTCTCAGCATCTACCCTGTCAAGCCCTCTCAGAATCTTATACGTTTCAATGAGATCACCTCTCGTTCTTCTAAACTCCAGAGTATAGGCCCATTCTACTCCACCTCTCCTCATAGGACAACCCTCTTATCCCAGAAATCAATCAAATGAACCTCTGTTGCACCTCCTCTTAGGCAAGTACATCCTTCCTTCGGTAAGGCGACCAAAACTGTACACAGTACTCCAGGTGTACAATTGTAGCAAGACTTTCTTATTCTTGTACTCCAACCTCATCTCAGTCCTAAATGGCCGACCCCTTATCCTGAGACTATGCCCCCTAGTCCTAGACTCTCCAGCCAGGGGAAACATCCTCTCAGCATCTACCCTGTCAAGCCCTCTCAGAATCTTATATGTTTCAATGAGATCACCTCTCGTTCTTTTAAACTCCAGAGGGTATTTTTTTTTATTCGTTCATGGGATGTGGGCATCGCTGGCAAGGCCAGCATTTGTTGCCCATCCCTAATTGCCCTTGAGAAGGTGGTAGTGAGCCGCCTTCTTGAACCGCTGCAGTCCATGTGGTGAGGTATAGGCCCATTCTACTCAATCTCTCCCCATAGGACAAACTTCTCATCCCAGAAATCAATCTAGTGAACCTTTGTTGCACCCCCTCTAAGGCAAGTATATCCTTCCTTTGGTAAGGCGACCAAAACTGTACACAGTATTCCAGGTGTACAATTGCAGCAAGACTTCCTTACTTTTGTACTCCAACCCCCTTGCAATAAAGGCCAGCATACCATTTGCCTTCCTAATTGCTTGCTGTACCTGCATGTTAATTTACTAAGTTTCGTGTACAAGGGCACCCAAGTCCCTTTAAACACCAACATTTAATAGTTTCTCATCGTTTAAAATATATTCTGTTTTTCTGTTCTTCCTACATTTAATAACCTCACATTTCCCCACATTATACTCCATCTGCCACCTTCTTACCCACTAACCACTCACTCAACCTGTCTATATCCCTTTGCAGACTCTTTGGGCTCAATTTTGAAATGGTGGCAGGATGGCAGCAGTGATGCGGGGGGGTTGAAGGTGCGCATGGCAAACCCGAATAAAAAAAACTTACCTTTTCCGATGCAATTGCGATGTAATTGATGGTGACGAAAGTTGTTTCCGGGTTTCGTGCCTGGCAGCCCCTGATTGACAGGTTGGCTGCTGACAGGAGCTGCAACTCCGAGGGGAGGAGGAGTGAATGAGAGAGAGACGTCATCTGGCGCTGGAACAGAGAGAGTGGAGGGCGCTGAAGATCAGGGTGGAGGGGGGGAGAGGGGGAGATCGGGGGGGTAGAAAGGGGGAGATCTGGGGTAGACGGGGAGATCAGGGGGGAGAGGGGGGAAATCGGTGGGGGAGAAAGGGGGAGATTGGAAATCGGAGCGAGGGGGCGCTGGTGATATCAGTGGTCATTTTATTTTTTAATTTTGTGCAATGCCTGTTCCGGCCCTTCCAGGCGTGAATCAGAAGCCGTGGAAAAGCTGCCCAGGTAAGTTTAAAATTGTTTTAACTATCTATGATGTCAGAAATAAAGAACTTTAAGGTACCAACGATTTTGTTCTTTAACTAATTAAAGCCGGCAGGACTTCTGCATTTGGGAAGCTCGTGCACACAGGAGCGTCTGTGGGAAACTCAGAAGTCGGAGGATTGGGGCCGGCTTCCTCACCTGCTCAGAATTTTCCCGATTTTCGCAGTGCCCCCGCCCCCAACGCACCTGCAATTTCATTTGAAAATTAGGGCCTCTGTGTCCTCCTCACAGCTTACTTTCCCACCTAGCTTTGTATCGTCAGCAAATTTGGATACATTACACTCGGTCCCTTCATCTAAATCATCAATATAGATTGTAAATAGCTGAGGATGAAGTACTGATCCCTGCGGCACCCCACTAGTTACAGTCCGCCAACCCGAAAATGACCCGTTTATTCCGACTCTCTGCTTTCTGTCCATTAACCAATCCTCAATCCATGCTAATATATTACCCACAACCCCATGAGTCCTTATCTTGTGTAACAACCTCTTGTGTGGCACCTTATCAAATTCCTTTTGATAATCCAAATATACAACATCTACTGGTTTTACGCTGCAAGATCCATCCTCAAAAGACTCCAGTAGATTTGTCAAACACGATTTCCCTTTCATAATACCATGTTGACTCTGCCTAATCATATTATGATTTCCTAAGTGCCACATTACCAAATCCTTAACAATATATTCCAGCAGTTTCCCGACTACTGATGTCAGGCTAACTGGCCTGTAATTCCCTGTTTTCTCTCTCTTTCCTTTCTTGAATAATGGTTTTACTTTTGCTACCTTCCAATTCACTGGGACAGTTCTGGAATCGAGGGAATTTTGGAAGATCACAACCAATGCATCCACTATCTCTGCAGCCACCTCTTTTAGAACCCTAGGATGTAGGCCATCAGGTCCAGGGGATTTGTCAGCTTTTAGACCATAAGACCATAAGAGACAATAAGAGATAGGAGCAGGAGTAGGCCATTCGGCCCCTCAAGCCTGCTCCGCCATTTAATGAGATCATGGCTGATCTGATTTCACCTCAACTCCACTTTCCTGCCCTTTCCCCATATCCTTTGACTCCCTTGCTGATCAAAAAATTGTCTAACTCAGCCTCCACAGCTTTTTGGGGTAAAGAATTCCAAAGATACACGACCCTCTGGGAGAAGAAATTCCTCATCATTTCTGTCTTAAACAGGTGACCCCTTATTCTGAGACTATGCCCCCTAGTTTTAAATTCCCCCATGAGGGGTAACATCCTCTCAACATCTACCCTATCGAGTCCTCTCAGAATCTTGTGTGTTTCAATAAGATCTCCTCTCATTCCACTAAACTCCAATGAATATAGACCCAACATGTTCAATCTTTCATCATAAGACAACCCTCATCGCAACTTGCTTTTCCACCTATCTTCGTATCATCTGCAAAATTGGCCACAAGACACTCTGTTCCTTCATCCAAGTCATTGATATATATTGTAAATAGTTGAGGCCCCAGCACTGAGCACCCCACTAGTTACAGATTGCCATTTTGAAAATGACCCTTTTATCCCGACTCTTTGTTTTCTGTTAATTAGCCAATCCTCTATCCATGCCAGTATATTACCCCAACACCATGGGCTCTTAGCTTGTGCAATAATCTTTTATGTGGCTCCTTCTCGAATGCCTTTTGGAAATCCAAATTTACTGCATTCATTGGTTCCCCTTTATCCACCCTGCCCGTTACTTCCTCAAAGAACTCTAATCAATTTTTCAGGCATGATTTCCCTTCATAAAACCATGTTGACTCTCCTTGGTTGTATTATGAGTCTCCAAATGTTCTGCTACTACTTCCTTAGTAATGGATTCTAGCATTTTCCCAATGACAGATATTAGGCTAAATGGCCTACAGTCACCTGCTTTCTGTCTCACTCCCTTCTTGAACAGGGGTGTTATGTTTGCGGTTTTCCGATCATAGAATCATAGAATCATAGAAGTTACGACATGGAAACAGGCCCTTCGGCCCAACATGTCCATGTCGCCCTGTTTATACCACTAAGCTAGTCCCAATTTCCTGCACTTGGCCCATATCCCTCTATACCCATCTTACCCATGTAACTGTCCAAATGCTTTTTAAAAGACAAAATTGTACCCGCCTCTACTACTGCCTCTGGCAGCTCGTTCCAGACACTCACCACCCTTTGAGTGAAAAAATTGCCCCTCTGGACCCTTTTGTATCTCTCCCCTCTCACCTTAAATCTATGCCCCCTCGTTATAGACTCCCCTACCTTTGGGAAAAGATTTTGACTATCTACCTTATCTATGCCCCTCATTATTTTATAGACTTCTATAAGATCACCCCTTAACCTCCTACTCTCCAGGGAAAAAAGTCCCAGTCTGTCTAACCTCTCCCTGTAAGTCAAACCATCAAGTCCCGGTAGCATCCTAGTAAATCTTTTCTGCACTCTTTCTAGTTTAATAATATCCTTTCTATAATAGGGTGACCAGAACTGTACACAGTATTCCAAGTGTGGCCTCACCAATGCCCTGTACAACTTCAACAAGACATCCCAACTCCTGCATTCAATGTTCTGACCAATGAAACCAAGCATGCCGAATGCCTTCTTCACCACCCTATCCACCTGTGACTCCACTTTCAAGGAGCTATGAACCTGTACTCCTAGATCTCTTTGTTCTATAACTCTCCCCAACGCCCTACCATTAACGGAGTAGGTCCTGGCCCGATTCGATCTACCAAAATACATCACCTCACATTTATCTAAATTAAACTCCATCTGCCATTCATCGACCCACTGGCCCAATTTATCAAGATCCCGTTGCAATCCTAGATAACCTTCTTCACTGTCCACAATGCCACCAATCTTGGTGTCATCTGCAAACTTACTAACCATGCCTCCTAAATTCTCATCCAAATCATTAATATAAATAACAAATAACAGCGGACCCAGCACCGTTCCCTGAGGCACACCGCTGGACACAGGCATCCAGTTTGAAAAACAACCCTCTACAACCACCCTCTGTCTTCTGTCGTCAAGCCAATTTTGTATCCAATTGGCTACCTCACCTTGGATCCCATGAGATTTAACCTTATGTAACAACCTACCATGCGGTACCTTGTCAAAGGCTTTGCTGAAGTCCATGTAGACCACGTCTACTGCACAGCCCTCATCTATCTTCTTGGTTACCCCTTCAAAAAACTCAATCAAATTCGTGAGACACAATCCGCTGGAACCTTTCCCATTAATCTCACAGTAAGGGAACATCTGAGGCAGAGTGATCATAATATGATAGGATTTCATATTGAGTTCGAGAGTGACATACTTAAATCCGAAAATAGTCTTGAACTTATACAAAGCCAATTACATAGGTATGAGGTATTAGTCCTACTAATTTCTCCAATACTTTTTCTTTACTAATAGTAACTACTTTAAGTTCCTTATTCTCATTAGACCCTTGAATCCCCATTATTTCTGGCTTGTTTTTTGTATCTTCTACTGTGAAGACAGATACAAAATATTTGTTTAATGTGTCTGCCATTTCTTTATTCCCCATTATAATTTCTTCTGTCTCAGCCTCTAAGGGTTAACGTTTACTTTCACTACTCGCTTCCTTTTTACATGTGGAAGCTTTTACAATCTGTTTTTATATTTCTTTCTAGTTTATTCTCATATTCTATTTTCTCCCTTTTTATCAATTTTTTTGGCCATCTTTTGCTGGTTTCTAAAACTCTCCCATTCCTCAGCCTACTACTCTTCTTGGCAACATTATAAGCCTCTTCTTTTAATCTCATGCTATCGTTAGCTTCTTTAGTTAGCCATGGATGAATCACTTTTCCCATGGGGTTTTTATTCCTCAATGGAATGTATATTTGTTGAGAACTATGAAATATTTCTTTAAATGTTCACCATTGCTTATCAATTGTCTAATCTTTTTATCTAATTTCTTAATCAACCTTAGCCAACTCACCCCTCATACCTATGTAATTGGCTTTGTTTAAGTTTAAGACTAGTTTTGGATTTAAGTTTGTCACTCTCGAACTCAACATGAAATCCTATCATATTGTGATCACTCTGCCTCAGAGGATCCTTTACTGTGAGATTACTGATTAACCCTGTCTCGTTACACAAGACAAGATCTAAAATAGCCTATTCCCTGATTGGTTCCATGATGTATTGTTCCAGGAAACTGTCTCGAATGCATCCCATGAACACTTCCTACATTCCTACAAACTATTTTTGCCAATTTGACTTGCCCAGTCTATATGAAGATTAAAGTCCCCCATGATTATTTACATTCTCCTCTTATTTCTTGATTAAATATTCTGTCCAACGATATAACTATTGTTAGGGGGCCGATAAACTACTCCCACCAGTGTTTTCTGCCCCTTGTTATTTTTTATCTCCACCCATACTGATTCTATTTCCTGATCTTCTGAGCCAAGATCCTTTGTCACTATTGTCTTTATCTCATCCTTTATTATCAGTATACCCCCGCTCCATTTCCATTTAATCTGTCTTTTCAAAAAGTCAAGTACCCTGGAATATTTAGTTCCCAATCTTGGTCACCTTGCAACCACGTCTCAGTAACGGCTACCAGATCAAACCCATTTATCTCTACTTGTGCTATTAATTCGTCTATCTTGTCACGAATGCTTCATGCATTCACATAAAGCTCCTTTAATTTTAACTTTTTACAATTTTTTCCTGATATGACCTTATTCACTGATGCACTATTACCATTATACTCTCTGTTCCTTCCTGACACACTCTGCTCATCTTTACCCATCGCTACACTGCTCTACAGACTTGACTTTTCTCTTTAGTTTAATAAATTTACCCTCAACTGAACCCTGCCCCTCGCTTTTTAATTTAAAGCCCTATCTACTGCCCTAGTTATTCGATTTGCCAGGACACTGGTCCCAGCCCAGTTTAAGTGGAGCCCGTCCCAATGGAACAGCTCCCTCTTTCCCCAGTGCTGGTGCCAGTGCCTCTTGAATTGAAACCCCTGTCACCCACAACACTCTTTGAGCCATGCGTTTAACTCTCTGATCTGTTGATCCCAATGCCAATTTGCACGTGGCTCAGATAATAATCCTGAGATTATTACCTTTGAGGTTCTGCTTATTAATTTGGACCCGAACTCTTCAAACTCCCTCAGCAGAACCTCATTCCTAGTTCTAACTATGTCGTTGGTTCCTACGTGAACTATGACAACTGGATCCTCCCCCTCACGCTCCAAGGATAAGGTGACTGAACACCTCGAGAATTTTCAGTTAATCAGAGAGAGCCAGCATGGATTTGTGAAAGGTAGGTCGTGCCTGACAAACCTGATTGAATTTTTTGAAGAGGTGACTAAAGTAGTGGACAGGGGAATGTCAATGGATGTTATTTATATGGACTTCCAGAAGGCATTTGATAAGGTCCCACTTAAGAGACTGTTAGCTAAGATAGAATCCCATGGAATCGAGGGGAAATTACGGACTTGGTTAGGAAGTTGGCTGAGCGAAAGGTGACAGAGAGTAGGGATAATGGGTAGGTACTCACATTGGCAGGATGTGACTAGTGGAGTCCCACAGGGATCTGTCTTGGGGCCTCAATTATTCACAATATTTATTAATGACTTAGATGAAGGCATAGAAAGTCTCATATCTAAGTTTGCCGATGACACAAAGATTGGTGGAATTGGAAGCAGTACAGATGGAAACATAAAATTACAAAGCGATATTGATAGATTAGGTGAATGGGCAAAACTGTGGCAAATGGAATTCAATGCCGACAAATGTGAGGTCATCCACTTTGGATCAAAAAAGGATAGAACAGGGTACTTTCTAAATGATAAAAAGTTAAAAACAGTGGATGTCCAAAGGGACTTAGGGGTTCAGGTACATAGATCATTGAAGTGTCATGAACAGGTGCAGAAAATAATCAAGAAGGCAAATTGAATATTGGCCTTTATATCTAGAGGTCTAGAGTACAAGGGGACAGAAGTTATGCTGCAGCTATACAAAACCCTGATTAGACCGCACCTGGAGTACTGTGAGCAGTTCTGGGCACCGCACCTTCAGAAGGACATATTGGAGTGCAGCGTAGGTTTACTAGAATGATACCCGGACTTCAAGGGTTAAGTTACGAAGAGAGATTACACAAACTGGGGTTGTATTCTCTGGAGTTTAGAAGGTTAAGGGGTGATCTGATCAAAGTTTATAAGATATTAAGGGGAACGGATAGGGTGGATAGAGAGAAACTATTTCCGCTGGTTGGGGATTCTAGGAGTAGGGGGCACAGTCTAAAAATTAGAGCCAAACCTTTCAGGAGTGAGATTAGAAAACATTTCTACACACAAAGGGTGGTAGAAGTTTGGAACTCTCTTCCGCAAATGGCAATTGATGCCAGCTCAATTGCTAAATTTAAATGTGAGATAGATAGCTTCTTGGCAACCAAAGGTATTAAGGGATATGGGCCAAAGGCGGGTATATGGAGTTAGATCACAGATCAGCCATGATCTTATCAAATGGTGGAGCAGGCACGAGGGGCTGAATGGCCTACTCCTGTTCCTATGTTCCTATGGTCCTAAGTTCTTCTCCAGCTGCGAGCAGATACCCTTAACCTTGGCACTGGGCAGGCAACACAGCCTTTGGCCCTATTTGCGGCTGCAGAGAAAAATGTCTATCCCCCTACTATACTGTCCCCTACTATGACCACGTTCTTTTTTGCTATCCCCACTTGAATGGTCTGCTGTACAATGTGCCATGGTCAAATTGCCATACTCCCTGCTGTTCTCATCCAAACAGGTTACCTGTTGGACAATGTCAAAGGCTGAGGCTCCTCCATCACTATCGTGGGTCCCCATAACTGCCTGTTTCACAGTCACATCTTCCTGTCCCTGACCACAGACCCAATTTAAACTATTACCTAACCTGCCTCCTGGATCAAAGTGTCCAGATAACTCTCCCCCTCCCTGATGCATCGCAATGTCTGCAGCTCAGACTCCAGCTCAACAACTCTAAGCCGAAGTTCCTCGAGTTGCAGACACTTACTGCAGATGTGGCTGCCTGGGATCACACTGCTCTCCACAAACTCCCACATGCTGCAGTTACGACACACCACCTAACTGCCATCTCTATCTAACCTTGTTTTATATATTTAATTCGTTAACATTTTTATTTACTCGATATTTTTAGTTTTATTAATTAATTAGTTTATCTAGTTTAAGTCATTAATTTAATAAAGTACTAGTTATAGTTTCCCAGCTATTACTAGCTTAGAGAGCACAAAAAACAGTAATACTCATCAACCAGTCACTTATCTGTTGACTAGTGACGTCACTCATTGATTATTTTTTTTTTTGTTTGTTTGTTTGTGATTTCACCGAATTGCCGATTCTGCGGCCACTGCCGCCATTCCTTTTTAAACCTTCTCCTCAGCCTCTCCCGTGGTGCTCTGCGCTGTAAGTGATTTCCTCATAGGTACTGACAGGATGGATTGACTGGAGCATTGGATGATCAGTTCAGATGGGTTAAATAGAGATCAGATGAGACAATAATTTATTAGATAAGTATTTATTAAATTCTTGTGAGGGAATTGAACCAGCTCAGAGTAGCGAAGCAACATTGACTTAAGCCATAGGCTATTAGCTAAGAATTGAACTACTTATTTAGTGAATACCAGTTAGGTGCAGGTATTAGTCTTGAGGGGAGTTACCCCTGAGGGGCCTACAAGTAGGAAAGTTGGAAGTCTTCAGGACTAAGAGAGGTCGATCACTAGAGAGGCCAGTGCAGCAAGATCTAACTAACAACCTAATCCATAAAGTGGCCTGAAGATGAGAATAATTTATATCCTGACATAATTCTTAATGAATGCATTGTGTTCTTTTTTGCAAAGCATATTGGTGAAAAACATTGGAGCTAAGAATATGGTCCCTTGCCTGTGGATCTCCAAGCTGACCTTGACCATAACAAGAGGCCAGATATTTTGAACATTTTGTGGACATCCCCAGCTCCTGGCATGCTTGGAGACCACTGACCTCACAGGGACAGGCTATCAAGAGCTGTTAAACATAGGAACATAGGAACATATGAACAGGAGTAGGCCATTTAGCCCCTCGAGCCTGCTCTGCTATTCAATGAAATCATGGCTGATCTCTGACCTAACTCCATATATCCACCTTAGCCCCATATCCCTTAATACCTTTGGTTAACAAAAATCTATCAATCTCAGATTTAAAATTAACAGTTGAGCTAGCATCAACTGCCGTTTGCAGAAGAGGGTTCCAAACTTCTGTCACCCTTTATGTGTAGAAGCATTTCCTAACTTCACTCCTGAAAGTCCAGACTCAAATTTTTAAGCTATATCCCCTAGCCTTAGACTCCCCAACCAGCGAAAATAGTTTCTCTCTATCTACCCTATCAGTTCCCCTTAATACCTTGAAAGCTTCGATCAATTCACCCCTTAATCTTCTAAATTCCAGGGAATACAACCCTAGTTTGTGTAATCTCTCCTCGTAATTTAACCCTTGGAGTCCAGGTATCATTCTAGTAAATCTACACTGCACTCCCTCCAAGGACAATATATCCTTCCTAAGGTGCGGTGCCTAGAACTGAATACAGTACTCCAGGTGTGATCTAACCAGGGCTTTGTATAGCTGTAGCATAACTTCTACCCCCTGTATTCTAGTCCTCTAGATATAAAGGCCAGCATTTCCAATAGCCCTTTTGATTGTTTTCTGTACCTTTCCATGACATTTTAATGATCTATGTACATGGACCCCTAAGTCTCTTTGGACCTCCACTGTTTCGAGCTTTTCACCATTTAGAAAGTACTCTGATCTATCTTTTTTTGGTCCAAAGTGGATGACCTCACACTTGCCTACTTTCTACCCATAAAGTCTCCACTGCCTGCTTACCTCTCGTTATATCCTTTCTTATCATTGAAGTAATTTCATCCTTCATCACTAAAGCTACTCCTCCCCCTCTACCAGTATGGAATTAAGAAATAGAAAAGGTTTTAAGACTGTAGTGGGAGTTGTACACAGGCCCCCTGGTAGCAGCTGTGAAGTGGTAGAATGCAGAAATGTAGAGATTAGACAAGCATGTAGCAAAGGCAGAGTGGTTTAAATGGGGGATTTTAACTTTGATTGGGATAAGCAGACGAGCTCATGTCAGAAAGGTAACGAACAGCAAAGGGTGACAAAACAGATAGTAAGAGCTACAAAAAGGGAGTAAGAAAATACAGCAAATCTAGACAGCAAATTCTTCTGAAAGTAGTGAATTCCTCACTTAAATAAGGGAACAATGTTTGAATTAAGAATATTAAACCCTCAAATTGTTATAATTCAGAAAAATGTAATTGTTTTAATGAATTGCAGTTGCCAGAAATTAGTTCTTCACAAGTCACAGTTTTACTCTTTCAAATTACAATCAATAAAGTAACAGAATTATTCCAAATTCCTTTAATATTTCAACCATGTCAAAGTAATAATACCATTCTAGATCAATCAACTAAACTCTTTGCTTCTAGGGTACAAAATTTTGAACTGCATCTGGTCAGGATGTTAAACTGCAAAGTAATAACAGGCTCTATTCAAGATAATATGTAGAGGAGAGGTAAGGAGAGAGAAAAAGTATATGTTTCTGGAGTACTGCATTCAGTTTTGGGCACTGCACCTCAGGAAGGATATATCGGCCTTGGAGAAGGTGCAACACAAATTCACCAGAATTATACCGCAGCAATTATGTCTTTTATTGTCTGGCGAGGGATAAAAGACATATGTCATATTCATCACAATGCCACATATGCGACAGGATGATGTGTTTTGATGTAAATGGTGTCATCACATCATATGTTTGCATCAGATGAATAAAAATTTTGCCAATGCTTTTCTGGGAAATGATACCTCTTTAATGATTTAGATAGCTCTCACACCTGTATATTCACTTACAAAAGCTTATTGGGCCTTCAGAAGCAATGGAGGGGGGTAAAATTCAACTTCAGTAGGGACGCAAAACAGGCGGTAGCAGATGAGCTGCCCATTATACACCCTGCCTGATTTTTCTTTCTATTGACTTCCATTGAAAGAAAAATCGAGTGAGGTGTATAATGGCGTCCAATTCTCCCACCGTCCACTTTGTACCCTCCCGAAGTTGAATTTTACCCTCATAATGTCTGCCAGAAGCTAAAGTATTTTTTTCTTCTTCAGGGGTTTGGTTAGAACCATCTGACATACTGAATAGGCCCTGTTCATCTGATCATAAAAAGAATTATTGGTCTTGATAGGGTGCAAAGGTGAACAAGAAAGATGACATCAGGTATCAGGAATTTAAGGTGTGAAGAGAGGTCAAGGAAATTGAGCTTCTCCTTGGAAAAAGAAACTTTGAGATGAATTATTTGATGTTTTCGGAACATGGGAACAGAAGTAGGCCATTCAGCCTCTCGAACCTGTTCCGACATTCTTGTTCTGCACTCCCCCACCAGTGGAAATAGTTTCTCTCTATCTACCCTATCAAATCCTTTAATAATCTTAATCTGCTATATTGAGTTATAGTCCTGGACTATAACTTGGTGTTGTAAATTTGTTTACAATTGTCAACCCCAGTCCATCACCGGCATCTCCACATCATGCTATATTGAGGGAATACAAGTTTAGTCTATGCAACCTCTCCTCATCATTTAACCTTTTTAGCTGCGGTATAATTCTGGTGAATCTGTGCTGCACCTTCTCCAAGGCCGATATATCCTTCCTGAGATGCAGTGCCCAAAACTGAATGCAGTCTCCAGATGCGGTCTAACCAGAGCTTTATACAACTGTAGCATAAATTCCACCCCTTTGTATTCCAGCCCCCTTAAGATGGATGGTGGAGATTCTGAAGGGAATTAGCAAAGCCAAGGCAGGCAAATTGTTCACAAAATGAAGGACTCAAATATTAGGAATACTCATTGAAAAGTAGGAAATTGGGAATAAGAAGGGAAGCCAGGCATAAGGAGAGTTGTAAGATAAGTTATCCAGGTAAGGTTATTGGCATGCACAGAAAAATGGGTTCATGGTTTGGGATTCTGAGGGCTATTTTTTACAGAAAGGACTTGGACATGAGTTATATTAAGATGTGTATTTTTAGCAAAAGCTTGCCTGAAAGGGGTTGGCTTCCCAAAACAGCCGTTGCTGAGGTGTGTATTTGTGGGCAGATGAACAGTAATTATAATGCAAGATGGGAAGTTCACTCAGACTCAAACAATGGCCAATTCATTAACCTTGGTCATTCAGAAGGACGTTTCCCATATTGTTGTGAACAGAGCAAATTATTGTTCTGGGTGGTAGGAAAAGATACAGGAAAATTGTGGTTTTAATTTAAGTTGAACAATCTATTGAAGCAGGCTAGCAGAAGTATGATTCTTATTTTTGTAATAGTTTTGTAATGCCTTCAAAGAGATTAAAGGAGTACACATGTGTAAGATACTGAGATCCAGTACAGAAATCTAGGGAGTTTCATTGTTACATTGCATGGTTTTAATACCACATTAGTAGCTATAGGGGGTTAGGAGTCAACTTCAGTAAGAAACAAGCAATCAGACCGCTTAAGGGAGTACCCAACACTACTGAACTCAAGAGGATATCTGAAGCAGACCTGAATTTATAACAAAGTGACTATTAGATGGAGAAAGAGAGGATTGAGGGATATTGCAAGAAGGTCGGCAGGTGAGGCTGATTAATCAAAAAGAGATCGTTTTGTTGAGTCAAAAGGCCTTTTCCTGTTCCCAAAAATTCCTACATTGTTATATAATCTGGAAGAAGCAAACAACTCTGTATAATATGAGATCTTGCTGCATGAATCCTGTCATTCTTCGTATCTGAGCATCACTCCAGCGTAAGTGAAAGCAAAAAGTCAAGGGTTACACATTACTTGACCCCAAGTGCTTTATCATTTATATATGTGCTCTAACACAATAAGAATAGAAGACTTCAGACAGAATACTTTCTAGCCATCCAATAAGTCATTCTGTTGCGCATCCAGTATTAAGCTAGGTAATGACACACAATGAGCTCTTAATATGAGGTGATGGTTTGTTGAGGAGATTGGTATAACAGGCCTGGTGGTGTGATTGCCCATAAACCAGTATAGATTCCCATTGATTTAAGATGGCAGTCTCAGTTCCAAGCCTTAGCACGGGCTGAAATAATATTTAGAAAACAATTTGAGATGCTGAGTGTTATAATTGGACAGCCATGTGGTGAAAGATAGAATACGAGAGCTTGGTCTTTAGTTGTTTCCAAGCCTTTATTCATAGAGATTCGCTTTACGCACCCCCCACACCCTAGCTAAGCTCTCCTAGAAAAGGATACCAGAGAGTCCTCAGTTGATACCCACCACCTGAAAACAATTAACATTCATTGATATAAATCATACAATTAACACTAAGTAAAGTAAAATCTTCATGGTCTGTGGAACTGGTATTCGAGTAAAAATAAATAGTGCTCACTAATAAATACAAGCTGTTTAAACTTGTAAGCTTTCTTAGCCATTTTGAGCTCCGCGAAATCTGAAGAAATCCTTTTCCCTTTACATAACATGTCTAAGTAACAGGAAGCAGAGAGTAGTAGTAAATGGTTGTTTTTCGGTTTGGAGGGAGGTATACAGTGGTGTTCCCCAGGGGTCGGTACTAGGACCACTGCTTTTCTTGATATATATTAATGACGTGGACTTGAGAGTACAGAGCACAATTTCCAAATTTGCAGATGACGCAAAACTTGGAAATGTAGTGAACAGTGAGGAGGATAGTGATAAACTTCAAGAGGATACAGACGGGCTGGAGGAATGGGCAGACACGTGGCAAATGAAATTTAACACTGAAAAATGCAAAGTGATACATTTCAGTAGGAAGAACGAGGAGAGACAATCTTGAGGGCACAATTCTAAAAGGGATATAGGAACAGAGAGATCTGGGGGTATATGT
Source organism: Heptranchias perlo (assembly GCF_035084215.1). Lineage (NCBI taxonomy): Eukaryota > Metazoa > Chordata > Chondrichthyes > Hexanchiformes > Hexanchidae > Heptranchias > Heptranchias perlo. Next base: position 134,633,939 of record NC_090328.1, on the reverse strand, counting down.
GTACAAATCGTTGAAAGTGGCAGGGCAGGTTGAGAAAACGGTTAAAAAAGCATACGGGACCCTGGGCTTTATAAGTAGAGGAGTAGAGTACAAAAGCAAGGAAGTCATGATGAACCTTTATAAAAATCTGGTTCGATCACTACTGGACTTTAGGAAAGATGTGAAGGCCTTAGAGAGAGTGCAGAAAAGATTTACTAGAATGATTCCAGGGACGAGGGACTATAGTTACGTGGACAGACTGGAGAAGCTGGGGTTGTTCTCCTTGGAACAGAGAAAGTTGAGAGGGGATTTGATAGAGGTATTTAAAATCATGAAGGGTCTAGACAGGATAGATGGAGAGAAACTATTCCCATTGGTGGAAGGGTCAAGAACCAGAGGGCATAGATTTAAGGTGATTGGCAAAAGAACCAAAGGTGACATGAGGAAAAACCTTTTTACTCAGCGAGTGGTTAGGATCTGGAATGCACTGCCCGAGGGGGTGGTGGAGGCAGATTCAATCATGGCCTTCAAAAGGGAACTGGATAAGTACTTGAAAGGAAAAAAAATTGCAGGGCTACAGGCATAGAGCGGGGGAGTGGGACTAGCTGGATTACACTTGCATAGAGTCGACATGGACTCGATGGGCCGAATGGCCTTGTTCTATGCTGTAACCTTTCTATGATTCTGTGATATTCTAATGAGCTTTGAGCTTTCCGCGAAATGCACCAACCATTCCATCTCCTGATAATGCACCTGAGGAAATCTTATAAAAGATGAAGGGTTTCTTTAGAAAAAGTGCTGCCTTACATTTATTTCCAACTTGCAGATAATTACTTTTGAATCAAACATAGCATTTGATGTGAATCTCAAATATGTGGTCTATGTAACTGGATTTTATTTTTCTTTCAGTTCTATTTTCTCCCATGAATGATACAGTGATCTATTTTGATGCACTAGTGTTTCTACAAGAATATATATATATGTACCTGAAAATTCACTAAAGATGCACATTTTGAAAGCTCTTGAGATCACAGTACATTTGTGGAACTGTACACTGCTACCAGGGTCTCAGTATGATACTAATATTCCTTTGCTTACCTCTCAATTCCTGAGGACTCGTTTTTTGCTCTCTCTCTCTCCACGATCTGCCATACACCACACATATACATCTGTTACTTCAGCAACTGATAAAGATGGTCCTACACCATGAATAAATTTGCACCTATTTTATACGAAAGTGTGACTGTGACTTTTCTCATTTGCACCTTTATTTTAAACACTGTGAATTGCAACGGATTTACTCCAAAAGCAAACTGTCCAAAGACATCAGGATTGTCAGTGGAAGAATGGAAAAATGGGGCTGATCAGAAATGTCCTTAGTGGGGCATAGACACAGATCTAAAAATGTCAAAGGTATAAAAGTAGATTTTGCAAAGTAGAAATGTGATCCAAAAGCACAGCAAAACGAACAGCAGGAAGAATGTTTCTTTGTAGAGGGAGAATATAAATATTGAATTTTGTACATAGTATTTCAATGTTAGTAGTAATCTACCCCTCGTCCCACAGCATTGTTCAATATGATGCACCACAAGTGGTCCACTCCCAGAGGTCAGAATTCCAGTCAAAAGTACAAATTTAATTAATTGGATTTCTTCTTTAAACAAAGGAAGTCCAAACCTATTAAATGTCGTAAGAGGGATATACCTCATACAGCACATTGTAGAGCCATCTTTATCAGTTGCTGAAGTAACAGATGTCATACTGAGATCCTGGTAGCAGGGTACAGTTCCACAAATGTACTGTGATCTCAGGAGCTTTTAAAATGTACATCTTTAGTGTTTTTCAGGTACATATGTATGTGGTATGAAATTAACTTAATTATGCTCTCTTTTTAGCAAAGCAAATTGCAAACAAACAGACGGGTTTCGTGAAAGCCAGATTGAAAGCAACAGTTTGTGAGCTGCCATTTCTAGAATGCTAAGGGGGAGAAGCAATGAAAATTACAAGTCTCATTGAGTTTTATTTCTCCTCCAGTTTTTTGCCCCAGCACTCAGTCGTCCTACAGGACAGTTACATTAAGTAAAATAAAGCAAATAGATCACTCATGGCCAGGATTAGTTTTCTAGTTATAACCCATAATAATAATAAAACAAATTAACAATCTCACCAGATATCATCAGAGAAGGTAGTAGGGCTTCAATGAATGTTATAGCGGTAAAGACCTTACAAGAAATCTCATTAAAGTTTCATTACATGCAAAAAAAATCCTTTTAAAATAACTTCATGAGGAGATGAAGGCATAATGAATGAGAAAAGACCACATTTTTCTTCCTTTCAACAGACTACAAGTGAAAACTTATGTATTAAACCCATATTGGAAAATATAGCTTTGCATTAAAATGTACAATTTTCACCGAATCTAACCAACTTTCTTGAATAAAAATCAATTCAAACATCTCATAACTTAGAATTTAAAGGTTTGCAATCATTCGCGCTAAGCTTCTCTTCAATGTGTCAATGTGCCAAAATTCCACACAACATTACAAAGGACGCTTTACCAATGAATAACATATCGAGTTTTTGCTTCAAATTCTCTCCAGAAGTATCCCATTATTTGATTAACGCTGTTAATAGCAGCCTTACATTGACTGAACTTTTTGACATTGTTACAAATATTCTCCTCCATATTGTTTATGAATAGCTCCAAAAGTCACTGTCCCAGAGAAGGAACGAAAGAATGAAAAGACTTAATGCCTTATCATGTCATTCAAGACATCCCAAAGTTCTTCACATTCAATCAATTACTTTTTGAAGTGCAATCACTATTTTACGGAGACAAAGTTTTCATTTTTTGTTTGCTGGTGCCAGTGAACAGTGGACATGTAGAGCACAGATGGAGATTATTCAGTTTTTTTTATTCGTTCATGGGGTGTGGGCATAGCTGACAAGGCCAGCGTTTATTGCCCATCCATAACTGCCCTTGAGAAGGTAATGGTGAGATGCCTTCTTGAACCACTGCAGTCCATGTGGTGAAGGTTCTCCCACAGTGCTTTTAGGAAGGGAGTTCCAGGATTTTGACCCAGCGACGATGAAGGAACGGCAATATATTTCCAAGTCGGGATGGTGTGTGACTTGGAGGGGAACGTGCAGGTGGTGTTGTTCCCATGTGCCTGCTGCCCTTGTCCTTCGAGGTGGTAGAGGTCGTGGGTTTGGGAGGTGCTGTCGAAGAAGCCTTGGTGAGTTGCTGCAGTGCATCCTGTGGATGGTACACACTGCAACCAATGTGCGCCGGTGGTGAAGGGAGTGAATGTTTAGGGTGGTGGATGGGGTGCCAATCAAGCGGGCTGCTTTGTCCTGGATTGTGTCCAGCTTCTTGAGTGTTGTTGGAGCTGCACTCATCCAGACAAATGGAGAGTATTCCATCACACTTCTGACTTGTGCTTTGTAGATAGTGGAAAGGCTTTGGGGAGTCAGGAGGTGAGTCACTCGCTGCAGAATACCCAGCCTCTGATCTGCTCTTGTAGCCACAGTATTTATATGGCTGATGCAGTTAAGTTTCTGGTCATTGATGACCCCAAGGATGTTGATGGTGGGGGATTCGGCGATGGAATTGCCATTGAATGTCAAGGGGAGGTGGTTAGATTCTTTCTTGTTGGAGATGGTCATTGCCTGGCACTTGTCTGGTGCGAATGTTACTTGCCACTTATCAGCCCAAGCCTGGATGTTGTCCAGGTCTTGCTGCATGAGGGCATGGACTGCTTCATTATCTGAGGGGTTGTGAATGGAACTGAACACTGTGCAATCAACAGCGAACATCCCCATTTCTGAACTTATGATGGAGGGAAGGTTATTGATGAAGCAGCTGAAGATGGTTGGGCCTAGGACACAGCCCTGAGGAACTCCTGCACCAATATTCTGGGGCTGAGATGACTGGCCTCCAACAACCACTACCATCTTCCTTTGTGCTAGGTATGACTCCAGCCACTGGAGAGTTTTCCCCCTGATTCCCATTGACTTCAATTTTACTAGGGCTCCTTGGTGCCACACTCGGTCAAATGCTGCCTTGATATCAAGGGCAGTCACTCTCCCCTCACCTCTGGAATTCAGTTCTTTTGTCCATGTTTGGACCAAGGCTGTAATGAGGTCTGGAGCCGAGTGGTCCTGGCGGGACCCAAACTGAGCATCGGTGAGCAGGTTATTGGTGAGTAAGTGCCACTTGATAGCACTGTCGACGACACCCTCCATCACTTTGCTGATGATTGAGAGTAGACTGATGGGACGTTGATTGGCTGGATTGGATTTGTGCTGCTTTTTGTGGACTGGACATGCCTGGGCAATTTTCCACATTGTCGGGTAGATGCCAGTGTTGTAGCTGTGTTGTAGTTTATCATGTCTGTGCTGGTTCTTTGCTGAAGTAATCCAAAATACTCCCATTGCCCTGCCCTCATCTCCATAGCTGTTTATCTTCCTGTGCTTCAAATATATATATCCAATTTTCCCTTGAAAGATGCAATGGTCTCTGCCTCAACTATTCCCTGTGGCAAAGCATTCTATGATCCAACAATCCTCTGCATAATTTCTTCTAACCTCTTTCCTCACTCTCATGGTGACAGTTTTAAATCGATGATCACATGCATATCATTTGCAAAACTTTGCATTTGAGAGAAATCTACCTCGTGGTGCATTATGTCCAACTTAATTCTCCTTTGCACAAGGAAAGTGCATCTTACAGATGAGCACTGTAGAATGCTTGTGGTAGCACATGACATGCCGTGGCTTGGATAGATGTAGCAGCATGAAAACCTCATACTGTGGTAACCTTTGCCTTTCAGGAAGAGTTGTCTCTGTTCCAGATGTTGCGTGCAGGTCATCCTGCAGCAGATAGGGTAACTGTGTGACAGCTTGTCTTGTGAAGCCATAAGTGGCAAAGATGCTTCAGTTGTACAGAGCCTTGGTCAGACCTTATCTGGAGCACTGCGTTCAGTTTTTGGCACCGCACCTCAGGAAGGATATATTGGCCTTGCTGGCTGCATAGACTTGGCCTAAATTCCATTGAGTATAGAAGATTGAGGGGTGATCTGATCGAGGTGTTTAAAATGTTAAAGGATTTGATAGGGTCGATATGGAGAAACTATTTCCTCTGGTGGAGGAATCAAAAGCAAGGAGACATAGTCTTAAAATTAGAGCTAGGCCATTCCGGAATGAAATCAGGAAGCACTTTTTCACTCAAAGGGTAGTAGAAATCTAGAACTCTCTCCCCCAAAAAGCCGTGGATACAAGGGCAATCGGAGCTTTCAAGACTGAGCTAAATTAATTTTTGTTCGATAAGGGTATCAAAGGATATGGAGCAAAGGCGTAGAATGGAGTTCAGATGCAGATCAGCCATTATCTAATTGAATGGCGGAGGAGGCTCGAGGGGCTGCATGGCCTTTTTCTGTTCCTAATGTTTCTACGTTCCTATGATTGTTTTCTCCTGATATGCCTAGGTTGACTTGCTCAATTAATGGTATCTGACCATCGAAATATTATGCCTGCTAAAATCCAGGAAGTAGGTTTGATGGCATTAGTAATTGTCAGCCCGCAGTGACCACATTTTTACAAAGGAGAAGAAATGCTATTGGAAGTGGGATGGTTATTAAGAGACCAGGGCCAGCTGCTGTGTTCATGGCTGCTGGCCCCACTGTGAAAAAGATGAGACCCTTGGGCTGGAAACCTCAACACCAGTTTGCCATTCTACATCCGCTAGCTCCATGAGAAATTTGTCATGTAGCTTTGGTCCTGCGAAACAGTATGCGCAAAAAGGCACTCATTGTGGACAATGCTTGAAATGGTACCTCTCAGAGGGTGTGAGAGTTCACAACTTAGATTTGTGCCAGGCTTAATAGGCCCACAAGAAATATGTACAAAAGTGAAGAGCACATTTACTTTTGCCTTCCTCCTGATTCCAAAAAAACTTCTTCCTCATTTGCAACCAGGTGCAAGGAACCTGGATGACTGTATTGACTCGATTGGAAATCTCCCTTCATGCAGCCTGCCTTTACTGGATAGTGATCTTCAGCCCCAAATTAGGCCACTCTCCCTTCGTGCGCCTCTTGCAACCGGACCTCCAACTCCTCAGCATCAAACGGAGCAGTGTTGCCCGCATGTCTCTGTGTGACATTTTGTTCAATCTCTTTACTTTTCTGTCCACACCACATCGTCCCCTTTATTGACAGGCATTTAGGAACTGCTGCCTCATCTGATTTTCTGCTCCACAACCAAGTGTGCTGGATATGCTCTTCCTGTGCCTGTAGCCTATTCAAAGTAGGGGGGAGGGCTTCCAGGGCTGAACCAGGTCTGCTATCTATGTTAAAGGCACAGGTGAACCTGTGCTTTGGGGTAACTCAACCTCATTTTCCCATTATTGGAAATTTGGGGCTTGTGAATTAATGGCTACAAAGGAAATGTAAATAATTGTACAACTTATCAGATTGCTCTGTAGCCTCAGATGAAGACACAGTGTCATCTATCTGTGAAGGTGAGCTATGATAGTTTTCATGGTGGCCTTTGGTATCCAGCTGGTATCTGTTGTGTTCAAATTTGCATTTTGCTGATCTTTTAATGTGTCAATGTGTTTTGGCCAAACTGATGGATTTCTGCATAAACATTTTGAACATCTGTTAACTTTTTGAACAATACCGGCCCATTCACAGCAGTTCTGTAATGATTGCTCGCGTTCCAAAGAATGACTCAGCTCATTTTTAGGAATTTCACTGTTAAATTTCACTGAAACACTCTGAGCCATTTTTCACCAGATACTATAACAACCCATGTCATCTGCCCAGGTCAGATGGCTCATTTGCTGGCATAAATGAGTGAGATGTCAGCTATGTGACTGGATGACCTAAATCTCTGCTGTGACCACGATGAAATGCGAGGGAGCCAAAACCATTCATTCACAGGCTAGGAAAGATACTTGTGACACCATCTGAATTGAGTTCAAAAATCCAGTACCAGCACGCCAATGGAGGGAGGGGGGGGGCGGGGCAGACCCCTCTGGTGTAGGGAGTCCCACCCTGGCTCCATCCCCAATAACATTTGCCTTATAAGGAGCAGGTGGAGGTTTCACCACTTACTAAGCATGCTGGAAAATCCTGGAAACAGCAAAGACTGACGCAGCCGGGCCCCTACTGTTTCTGGTGGATTTTATCAGCCTACTGCCAGGGTTATGGTGGGAGAAAACCGCACAAATTTCCAGGGTCTTAAGTTTGTGACATGCACAAATGTATCTACACGGAAATCAAAGTATTTAATGCAAGATTGTCCTGATATAGATTTTGGTTGAATTATTGAGCCACTTTAGCCCTGATTTCTACACGAGCCAGCTGTAGTGCTGTAGGGGGGCTTAAGCAGGCGGCAAACCAGCCCAACCTCGGCAGAGTGAAACCGGGGGTAATTGTAAACCCCCAGGGCAGGTGGGGGGGTTAAATATAAAAAAAACGGGAAACCCGACCCCAATCCGCCTACAAACCGCCCACTTCCGGTTTTAACAGAGGTGGGTCAGGGGGCGTGCAAACCAGTCAAATATTCTACTGGCTCAGTCAGTAAAATATTTTAAGGAGGCTGCGTGTCTCCATTTTAACTAACGTTTAAGAATCAATTAAAAAATACCTACCTGAAATACCTCAATAATCTTAATTGACGCGCTAGGTACCCACCTGCAGGCATTAAATGGGAACACAACTTCTGCAGGCCGGGAGTCAAGAAGGGCCGAATCCATCAGGTAAATGCCTTTACTGGACTGCTTGTGGGCCAGGAGGAGCAGGAGTGCTTACCTTTTAAACACCCCGCAATAGGCCACACCCCCCAGGATGGGGAATGAGATTACAATCAATTCCTCAGGCTGCTTCTACATGAAATGAATGGGTTTCTTTGCATGACCCATAATGAGAATAAAACAATGCATGCTGTGCTCCTTCTCTTGGAAAACACAAGGGGGGGGATAATTTTAACCCCCAAGAACAGGTAAGTTGGGAGCTGATGGGTAGTGAAAATCCTTGTTTTTTGTAGAGCGACCGCGAATCAGCTCCAACGTGCCCACATCCGGATTTAATGTGGGCGCGTTTGAAAGCGGGCATGCAGCCGAAACCCAAAAGTTGCGCCCCCATTTAATGCCAGGCAGGCGGGTATTGAGCGCGTCAAGTAAGATCGTTGAGGTACTTCGGTCAGTATTTTTTAATTGATTCTTAAACAGAAATGAATTTAACTTCTCCCATGGATTCTGAATCTTGCCATTTAAACAGAGGTAAGATTCAGCCGAAGTTGATTTAGCTCTTTAAACGTGTGATTGAAAAATCTCAACAAAAGACCAGGTACTGCAGTTGGTCTCTCAGTTCTCTCAGGCAAGCATTTGGCTAGGAGTTCGTGTGTTGAGACTGAGAGTTCTTTGTTGAGAATGAGAATTCATGTGTTGAGTCACCTTTAGCAAAAGCTTGGAGCCTCTCAAACTGACAAGATCAGGAATGGTGCACAATGGATATATTCCAGAGGACATCTGAGGAGGAAGAAAATGACCATTGGTGTCAGCCACGTTGTGCTGTGTTGGGATCTGCAGGTGTTCAATAAGGACCTGGAGAACAACAGAGAGGGGAGCAACAGAGGGGACAAAATTGCAGGAGGCGCTACCCATGTACAAGGATATACAGGCAGAGGCTGAGCTTACTGGACCTCTCCGAGGAGCAGTGCCTACGCAGGCTCAGATTGAGTTGGCAGGTGGTCACAGATATCTGCAGCCTCCTTCAAGAAGAGCTGCTCCCCACTGGACCTGGTGGCTATGCATTGCCATCGCAGTTAAAGTCATCACTGACCTCAATTTCTTGGTCTCCAAATCCTTCCAGGGCACCACCGGTGATATCTCCAGGGTCTCAATCGTCTGCACATAAGCGCATAAGTCAGGTGATGAATGGCTTGTTTGCCAGAGTGTCCGATTAGGTGAACTATCCCTGCGACAACATCAGCAAGAATGAGTGGGTTGTGGGTTTCGCCTCTCTGGCTGGCTTCCCACGGGTGCAGGGCGCAATCGATTGCACTCACGTGGCAATCCGAGGACCACCTCATGAGCCAGGAGTCTTCATAAACCAAAAGGGGCGATCACTCCATCAATGCGCGGCTGGTGTGGGACCACGGGAAGAGATGTCTGCAGGTTCCCTGGCAGCTGTCACGATACGTTCACTTCTCGCCAGTCTAACATTCCAAACCTCTTCCAAACAGAATATAGACTTAAGGGCTGGCTCGTTGGAGACAAAGGATAACCCCTGCAAACTTGGCTCATGATATCTGTGATGAATTCCACCAACGAGGCACAAGAGCGATACAACCAGAGCCACACGGCCGCCAGGTGCGTCATTGAACAAGCCATAGGCACGTTGAAGATGTGCCTCAGGTGTCAGGATAGGCCTGAAGGAGTGCTTCTGTACTCGCCAGCCAGGGTATCCAGAATAATTGTGGTGTGTTGCGTCCTGCACAACATAGTGCAGCAGAGAGGATTAGAGATGGAGGAGGACGAAGGCACTCGTCACAATGTTGGCGACAACACTGAAGAAGAGGAAGAGGATGTGGAGAACGAGGAGGAATATGATCAGACCATCCGCGCACATTGCTGCCCGGGATGCCAGGGATAGAGTCATAGAGAGTTATACAGCACGGATAGAGGCCCTTCGGCCCATCGTGTCCGCGCCGGCCATCAAGCCCTGTCTAATCTAATCCCATATTCCAGCATTTGGTCCGTAGCCTTGTATGCTACGGACCAGATGCCCTCATCTCTCACAAGTTTTCTTAATAACAGGGCAAAAGAAACATTGAGATACTCAGGCTCGCTGGCACAACCACCGCAAATGGACCCCAACCCCGCCTTTGCACAAAACAGTCTTTCAATCACGCAAACAGCCATTTCACATTCACCCAACGGGTACTGTCGTGTATTAGCGTTCATCATGAAGCAAATTAAAGGACGACTTAACACTAAGGATGCAATAGTGGCCAAGATGTGGAAGTGGTATTAATCAATACATTTAATGCGCCAAAAAAAATGAAACTTAATAACGTAACATTTCTTCAAACGCCCTTGTGCCGGGTACGGTAGCATAGTGGTTATGTTACTGGGCTAGTAATCCAGAGGCCTGGACTAAAATCCAGAGTCATGAGATCAAATCCCGCCACGGCAGCTGGCAAATTTAAAAATTCAATTAATGAATTAAATTCAATTAATTAAATAAAAATCTGGAATTAAAATACTGGTATCAGTAATGATGGCCATGAAACTACCGGATTGTCGTAAAAACCCATGTCCTTTAGGGAAGGAAGCCTGCCGCCCTTACCCGGTCTGGCCTATATGTGACTCCAGACCCACAGCAATGTGGTTGATTCTTAATTGCCCTCTGAAATGGCCCAGCAAGCCACTCAGTTGTAAAATCTCGCTACGAAAAGTCATAATAAGAATAAAACCGGACGGACCACCCGGCATCGGACCACTAGGCACCGGACACGACAACGGCAAAACACCAAGCCCAGTCGACCCTGCAAGGTCCTCCTTACGAACATCTGGGGACTTGTGCCAAAATTGGGAGAGCTGTCCCACAGACTAGTCAAGCAACAGCCTGACATAGCCATACTCACAGAATCATATCTCTCAGCCAACGTCCCAGACTCTTCCATCACCATCCCTGGGTATGTCCTGTCCCACCGGCAGGATAGACCCACCAGAGGTGGCGGTACAGTGATATACAGTCAGGAGGGAGTGGCCCTGAGAGTCCTCAACATTGACTCTGGACCCCATCAAATCTCATGGCATCAGGTAAAACATGGGCAAGGAAACCTCCTGCTGATTACCACCTACCGTCCTCCCTCAGCTGATGAATCAGTCCTCCTCCATGTTGAACACCACTTGGAGGAAGCACTGAGGGTAGCAAGGGCACAAAATGTACTCTGGGTGGGGGACTTCAATGTCCATCACCAAGAGTGGCTTGGTAGCACCATTACTGACCGAGCTGGCCGAGTCCTGAAGGACATAGCTGCTAGACTGGGCCTGCGGCGGGTGGTGAGCGAACCAACACGAGGGAAAAACTTACTTGACCTCATCCTCACCAATCTACCTGTCGCAAATGCATCTGTCCATGACAGTATTGGTAGGAGTGACCACCGCACAGTCCTCGTGGAGATGAAAATCCCGTCTTCGCACTGAGGACACCATCCAACGTGTTGTGTGGCACTACCACCGTGCTAAATGGGATAGATTCAGAACAGATCTAGCAGCTCAAAACTGGGCATCCATGAGGCGCTGTGGGCCATCAGCAGCAGCAGAATTGTATTCCAGCACAATCTGTAACCTCATGGCCCGGCATATTCCTCACTCTACCATTACCAACAAGCCAGGGGATCAACCCTGGTTCAATGAGGAGTGTAGAAGAGCATGCCAGGAGCAGCACCAGGCGTACCTAAAAATGAGGTGCCAACCTGGTGAAGCTACAACTCAGGACTACATGCATGCTAAACAGCGGAAGCAACATGCTATAGACAGAGCTAAGCGATTCCACAACCAACGGATCAGATCAAAGCTCTGCAGTCCTGCCACATCCAGTCGTGAATGGTGGTGGACAATTAAACAACTAACGGGAGGAGGAGGGGGCTCTGCAAACATCCCCATTCTCAATGATGGCGGAGTCCAGCACGTGAGTGCAAAAGACAAGGCTGAAGCGTTTGCAACCATCTTCAGCCAGAAGTGCCGAGTGGATAATCCATCTCAGCCTCCTCCCGATATCCCCACCATCACGGAAGCCAGTCTTCGGCCAATTCGATTCACTCCACGTGATATCAAGAAACGGCTGAGTGCACTGGATACAGCAAAGGCTATGGGCCCCGACAACATCCCAGCTGTAGTGCTGAAGACTTGTGCTCCAGAACTAGCTGCGCCTCTAGCCAAGCTGTTCCAGTACAGCTACAACACTGGCGTCCACCCGACAATGTGGAAAATTGCCCAGGTATGTCCTGTCCACAAAAAGCAGGACAAATCCAATCCGGCCAATTACCGCCCCATCAGTCTACTCTCAATCATCAGCAAAGTGATGGAAGGTGTCGTCGACAGTGCTATCAAGCGGCACTTACTCACCAATAACCTGCTCACCGATACTCAGTTTTGGGTTCCGCCAGGACCACTCGGCTCCAGACCTCATTACAGCCTTGGTCCAAACATGGACAAAAGAGCTGATTTCCAGTGGCTGGAGTCATACCTAGCACAAAGGAAGATGGTAGTGGTTGTTGGAGGCCAAGCATCTCAGCCCCAGGGCATTGCTGCAGGAGTTCCTCAGGGCAGTGTCCTAGGCCCAACCATCTTCAGCTGCTTCATCAATGACCTTCCCTCCATCATAAGGTCAGAAATGGGGATGTTCGCTGATGACTGCACAGTGTTCAGTTCCATTCGCAACCCCTCAGATAATGAAGCAGTCCGAGCCTGCATGCAGCAAGACCTGGACAACATCCAGGCTTGGGCTCATAAGTGCCAGGCAATGACCATCTCCAACAAGAGAAAGTCTAACCACCTCCCCTTGACATTCAACGGCATTACCATCGCCGAATCCCCCACCATCAACATCCTGGGGGTCACCATTGACCAGAAACTTAACTGGACCAGCCATATAAATACCGTGGCTACGAGAGCAGGTCAGAGGCTGGGTATTCTGCGGCGAGTGACTCACCTCCTGACTCCCCAAAGCCTTTCCACCATCTACAAGGCACAAGTCAGGAGTGTGATGGAATACTCTCCACTTGCTTGGATGAGTGCAGCTCCAACAACACTCAAGAAGCTCGACACCATCCAAGATAAAGCAGCCCGCTTGATTGGCACCCCATCCACCACCCTAAACATTCACTCCCTTCACCACTGGCGCACTGTGGCTGCAGTGTTCACCATCCACAGGATGCACTGCAGCAACTCGCCAAGGCTTCTTCGACAGCACCTCCCAAACCCGCGACCTCTACCACCTAAAAGGACAAGGGCAGCAGGCGCATGGGAACAACACCACCTGCACGTTCCCCTCCAAGTCACACACCATCCGGACTTGGAAATATATCGCCGTTCCTTCATTGTCACTGGGTCAAAATCCTTGAACTCCCTTCCTAACAGCACTGTGGGAGAACCGTCACCACACGGACTGCAGCGGTTCAAGAAGGCGGCTCACCACCACCTTCTCGAGGGCAATTAGGGATGGGCAATAAATGCCGGCCTTGCCAGCGACGCCCACATCCCGTGAACGAATAAAAAAAAATAAAAATCCTTGGTGAACTACAATTGCTTTAACTTATGCTTCCTACCGCTTCTACATGGTGCATCCCCTGTGGCTTCAGCAGAGGTAGTAGCAGGCTACAGATACCTGCGGAGATGCTTTCAGCCTACGACCTCAGGGTTTTGGAGCTCGTAAGGGCCCCGCCAAAGACTGCTCTATCTGCACCTGTGCAAGGACAGACTCGGCCTGTGGGAGAGGAGGCAGTATTTCGGGTACTGGTTGGGGGGGGAGCAACGGGTGAGACGTGGGAGCGCTTTGAGAGTTCCTACTTCCATGTCCCCTTTCGCTGTCATCCCTTTCTCAGGCCAGCGCCACATCAGTCCCACCACTCTGCTGGACAGCAGCTTGGTGAACAGATGTTCCGCTTTGGTCATGGTCATGGCCTGCATAGACTCACTTGTGATCCGTGCTTGAAGCTCCACCGAGGCAGCCACTATCTCCATGCCAGACGTTCTCGCAATTACCTGCGACATCATTCCACTAACGTTGGCATTGGACTCCTCCACTCTCTCCGCTATTGTGGCGAATGAGTGGGGCACATCTTCCAGTACCTCGCAAAGGTGAAGCTGTACCTTAATCATTCTCATTCTTAACGCTGGCCCCCAGGGTTCAGCATCTCTATCCAGCTGAGCAGAGCCTGGAGAGGAGTGCGCCCTCCGACGTGGACTCTCCACAGCTGCCCCTGCCACCAGTGTCTGCTCACCTGTGAATTGTGAATCACCAGGTGACAACCTAACTAACTGTCTATCTGGACCCACTGAAGTGCGAGTATCTGCGCTAGTGCATGGTTGTACATTATGTGACGGGGCACGCTCAGAAAGAATGAGCTCCCCTGAGGAATCGATGCCATCCATCTCACCGCGTTCTTCTTCGACTCATGAAGGCCCTGGAAGACAACAGAAAGTGATATGAATTAATCACTGGCAAAGCAACAATCTTGCCAATCACCATATTCAGGTTTCTCATAGTTTAGTCATTGATGAAATAAAGTCATCATGTGTGTGAAAGATGTTTAAGTTCAGTCACCAGGCACCTGCAGATTCTCAGTCACTCCATCTCTGATAGGGATGCAGATGTCCCACCTATCTCCATGGCCACCTCCTCTGCATCTGTTAACTGGACTATTTGTGTGGTCCACCTCCAGTCCTCTCCATCTCCCTTGCATTTTGTGCTTTTGTCTCCTACAAGGGGCGAAAGAACAGACCAATGAGTGACTGAAAGTATTCACCCGATGGATGACTATCATACAGATGCATCAAGGGGTGACTATCAGGCAGATGTATCACATTGCATAAGAATTGGGGTGAGTGGCAGTGGTGGGTGCACAAATGGGGAGGTGTGCAAGTGCGTAGAAAGTGAAGGATGGTTGCTGCTGAAACTTATCTGGGCGTGAGGATTGATGTGATGGAGTGGGCTTGACAAGACAGAGTGAGAGGGCGGGTGTTGTACACCACAGTAGCAAATGGAATGACTTTTCCTGACCTGGTAAGGTCACCGAAACGCTTCCTACACTGCAGCCAAGACCCGAGCACCGTGCGCCTGCTGCTCAACTCTTCTGTCACCTCCAGCCACGCCTTCTTGTTGGCAGAACCAGGTTTCTTTCGCCCATTACTCGGGTAAATTACCTCCCTCCTGGTTCTCACTGCACCCAGCAGTACTTCAAGTGAATCATCCAAGAACCCGGGTGCCACCTTTGCTCTCTTTGAATCCACAGCTTTATTTCCTCCTTCCTCCTCCAAAATCCATTTTTGCATTGGCCCTTTAAATAGCGGAGTTCAGGTCGGTTCCTGTGGGCCCGCAGTACGCCCGCTGCGCAGCTTGGAGACGCGAAACCCGGAAGTAAAAATAACTGCCTTCAATTAAGTTGCGATCGCAGATTCCAACGCGTTCAATTCACTTCCGGGTTTCCCACGGGAAAATCTACACCCTCCCCCCGACCCCCGCCATCTCTTCCAGGGTCCAAGTAAAAATCACGCCCAAGGTCTTAGGGACTGGGTAGTAGATCAGCCCTAAGGACGGGTGGTGTAGAAATAAATTGTCACACAGGTAACTGGAGAAGGAAAAGTCAGTATTCTGATCCCAACCTTTTCAACATAAAATTTGAATTCCTAGCTGAATATCAGAAGAACATCAGAGCACAATATCCAGCTATCTGAATGTCCAGATTGTATGATTCCCCACAGCCTGGGGTCTGGGAGGGAAAGTACTGAGACTGTTCAGTGTAACTTCTTTCCGGTCAAATACAGGTCTAATACTAATCCATTATTTCAATTTGGCTTTAGCGCCACAGTCCCCCTGACCGTGAGTTTCTCATTTTGCATATGAAGTCTGAAGAAGTATTTGGCAGAGGGAGGTGGCAGAAACATGAAGGCAATTCACCCCAGCTGTCCTCATGTAACTGTTAGTAGCTCCTTTCCAAATAGTACAGGTAGAGGCCCGGAGAAGGTTTGCTGGCTGCCTCATCACCGAAAGAATAATGATGCATGATTAGAGGAAAACAAAAAAAAAACACTGGGCAAAATAATAATGGGGCAAGAACTTAAAAATAGGTATTACCTGCCAGAGTACACTGCCCTCAGTTCCACAGAACTATATACTTATTCATTTCCTCCAAAATGACTAAGATTTGTGTTTTGTACAAATCAAACCTATTTGTTATCCTGTTTATATTCCAACCCCTTGATTATGATTGAATTCAAAAATACCAAACCACTGCTATGAAAAGCTTTGTCCGATTCACCCCACTCCGCACAATGTACAAATCCCCCCACTCCCCGCGATGACCGATTCCCCCGACTCCCCAAAATGTCCAAATCCACCACTCCCTGCGATGTCCAAATCCCCCACTCCCCACAATGTCCGATTCCCCCCACTCCCCACAATGTCCGATTCCCCCCACTCCCCACAATGTCCGATTCCCCCCACTCCCCACAATGTCCGATTCCCCCCACTCCCCACAATGTCCGATTCCCCCCACTCCCCACAATGTCCGATTCCCCCCACTCCCCACAATGTCCGATTCCCCCCACTCCCCACAATGTCCGATTCCCCCCACTCCCCACAATGTCCGATTCCCCCCACTCCCCACAATGTCCGATTCCCCCCACTCCCCACAATGTCCGATTCCCCCCACTCCCCACAATGTCCGATTCCCCCCACTCCCCACAATGTCCGATTGCCCCCACTCCCCACAATGTACAAATCCCCCCACTCCCCGCGATGTCCAAATCCCCCACTCCCCGCGATGACCGATTCCCCCGACTCCCCAAAATGTCCGATTCCCCCCACTCCCCACAATGTCCGATTCCCCCCACTCCCCACAATGTCCAATTCCCCCCACTCCCCACAATGTCCAATTCCCCCCACTCCCCACAATGTCCGATTCCCCCCACTCCCCACAATGTCCGATTCCCCCCACTCCCCACAATGTCCGATTCCCCCCACTCCCCACAATGTCCGATTCCCCCCACTCCCCACAATGTCCGATTCCCCCCACTCCCCACAATATCCGATTCCCCCCACTCCCCACAATATCCGATTCCCCTCACTCCCCACAATGTCCGATTCCCCCCACTCCCCACAATATCCGATTCCCCCCACTCCCCACAATGTCCGATTCCCCCCACTCCCCACAATATCCGATTCCCCCCACTCCCCACAATGTCCGATTCCCCCCACTCCCCACAATGTCGGATTCCCCCCACTCCCCACAATGTCCAATTCCCCCCACTCCCCACAATGTCCGATTCCCCCCACTCCCCACAATGTCGGATTCCCCCCACTCCCCACAATGTCCAAATCCCCCCACTCCCCACGATGTCCGATTCCCCCCACTCCCCACAATGTCTGATTCCCCCCACTCCCCACAATGTCCGATTCCCCCCACTCCCCACAATGTCTGATTCCCCCCACTCCCCACAATGTCTGATTCCCCCCACTCCCCACAATGTCGGATTCCCCCCACTCCCCACGATGTCCGATTCCCCCCACTCCCCACAATGTCCGATTCCCCCCACTCCCCACGATGTTCGAATCCCCCCACTCCCCACGATGTCCGATTCCCCCCACTCCCCACGATGTCCGATTCCCCTCACTCCCCACGATGTTCGAATCCCCTACCACCTGTGATGTTCGATTCCCCTCACTCCCCACGATGTTCGAATCCCCTACCACCTGTGATGTTCGATTCCCCCCCACCCCCTGTGATGTTCGATTCCCCCCACCCCCTGTGATGTTCGATTCCCCCCACCCCCTGTGATGTTCGATTCCCCCCCACCCCCTGTGATGTCCGATTCCCCCCACCCCCTGTGATGTTCGATTCCCCCCCACCTCACCGCCGCCCCTGCGACGTTGGCCTTAACTGCCATCTGCTTCCAGGTTGCTTTCCACCCCAACAGACAGCCAACCTGTGAACCTGGCTGGCTGTCGGGCGGGCGGGCGGGAAACCCGTTGAGATCATTTAAAGCAGGCCCTGTCGTTAAATTCGGCAGGGCCTACGGGAATCCCTTCCTTCCGGATTTCCCATCCGCAGATCCTCCCACCCCCTGTTCTCTTCCCGGCTTTTGGGTTATTAGCGGACATACCTTATCAGTCTCCCACGCGAAACCGGTGAGGAAGGCCAGCATGGCTGGTGGGCGGGAGAGGAATGTCGGGCAGCAAGGTGTCACTGATGGGATCTGAAAGATTGGTCCCTGGCACTCAAGTAAGTCCGGGAGGACCTCACAGTGAAGGGGGAGGCGAAGCCCAGTGCAGGGGAGACCTAAACTTCCCTTGTGGGGCCTGGAGGAACAAGGAAAGTAAAACCAAAGGAAAAAAAACACACTTTATTAGAGGCCTCTTCTGACCCGGGCTCTCCTCCCGTTAGACTGGCTAGGCCGGGAAGCCCGCCCAGGCCTCCGGTTAAAATAGCAGTCTGGCTCCGTTGACATCATCGGAGCCTGTTCTGCATTTTTTAAAGAAGGACTTTGCCAATTTCTGGCAGGCGTCCCTCTCACCTGCTCAAAACAGCAGGTTAAGATTGGAACCTGTGGGCAAACAGTAGGAACTTGGCGGGCAAGTCCCACAGACATTTTTAAACTGTTCGCCCACCCACCCGGATTCCCCAGGGCAGGCAAGGTTAAAAATCACCCCTTTACTGTCAGAAGCGATGATCTGAAAAATTGCCCTATCCACAGTGAATTTGGACAACCTCAAAGACAAGTGCTTTGCACTTTGACCCTTTAATTCTTATTCACGGACGTATTTAAATATTATTTAGCTCAATGGACTCTGCTGAAGGGAGTGAAGGAGTATCACGTTTGACATTGCGGTCATTACATCAGAAGCAACGTCGAGTTCTCTGTTTGATTTGTCCTTTTTTGACAGTACATCCATGCAATCCGTTGAAGTTTAATCAGATGCTTATGGGGCTTCATTTTGTTTATCAGCGTTATAATATTAATCACTGTCATCCTGTGAGATCATAGAATGAGGCACTGATAAAGCAGCTGCCATTTGGGTGCTGTATGTGGAGTGAGCTGGTGAGCATCACAACTGAAATCACAGTATCTCTACAGCAAGTTCCCTTTTTTTAATGTTTGACAGTCTTTATAGTCAGAACAAAAACTGGTAAACATCAAATTGAATATAATATCTTAGTTCTGTTAAAGTTTACCCTGGAAAACTATTTCAATATTTCAGCATAATGTGCTGCATTTCCAAATGCAGTGGGCAGTCCACTGAATTAAATTATTTTTCATTAACACTTATCTTTGAAGTTGAACGTGTAAAAAGATTGAATTTACATAGGCCCTATTTAATAACTATCAAAAGCCAAATCTATTCAGCTTTCTCGTTTGTTATGCTTATCTCCTCTTCTCATAAAGCTCTGTAAATTTAATCAAGCTTCGTAATAGTTGCAGGAAAGGTTTACCATTAATCTTGTCTTCAGAGGGCTGCAATATTTACCTTGAAGTGTTTCAATTGCTCTGCGCAGAACTGTTTCTTTTAATTACATTTCTGCGGTACATTTTAAATGCTAAAGCTGTTAAATTTTGCATGTACCCATTTATATTTGACTGTTTAACTGGCCAATATTTCCCAAATACAATGGAAAATGTTATAGGCTCTGTTACGCAAACTCTCAACTGCAATTTTCATGGTTTCTCGACATATGATTTTGTGACTTTTCCCAAGATGGCCAGCTCAAACTTTGAATCTTAAAGGAATGCTTTAGTTCAAATCGTAACCACGTGGTCTGCCAAAAATATAGACGGCTGCCAGTGCAGCTCAATTAATTTTTGAAAAGGACTGTGCTGTGTTAATTTTCTTAATAACTCAATGTATAAATTGAAACCATAACATTGTTCATAAATAATCTCATCTAGTAATGAATCACATTCAATAACTACTGTCTAATATATTATACTGTAGATTAGAAATGTAATATCACAGCAGCTGCCCTAGATTCTGTCCCTTTGTTCTAAATGCACAGCCTTGAGAGATCGCTGGTCCCTTGTGAAATAGTGGGACTAAAGGAAACTCTCTGCTGTCTAAAGACAACATGAATTCACAGATAAAAGTGGTCTTATTTATGCCACATTACCTCACATCATTTGGTAATGTGTACATATACATGCATAGCAGGACTCCTCCTGTTAAGTGATCGGTAAAATGACAGGAGGCGCAACTGTCATAATTTAATTTGGCTCAATGGTGGCGGAAGAAAATAGAATTTTCTCATTTTGTTTTAGTTCTACGCATTATAGACAAAAATATTGAAGATCGGGCTTACATGAATATTTGCTTAATTGTGTATTCCGTAGTGGATTGGGATAACGTTTTCAGGAGTGTGCTTATTTAGTGCAAACTGTAAGGACAACTTGTGAAAGAGAGAGGGCACTGTAGTTATCTAAATCCCTCAGACAATAGAAGGGAATATGTATCAGGGTACCAGGCAGAAAGCAAATTGAATGGAGATAAAGATGGGAAAAAAAGAGGATATTGAAAATAATATGAGAATAAATCAAATGATGTATTAGACCATAATCTTTGCAATCTGCAGAAGAGAAGGGAAAAGATTTAGGAAACATCTCATTTATTCATTGGACGATAAACAGAATAGAATCAGTGCTTCTGTGATACTAGAAATAGATCTGGGAGGAACTCTGCACTGATCATAATGTAATCAGTTCTTTATTACACAATAATATACATTATGCTGTAAATATCTTTACCAGGCATTCCAAAAAAAATAATCATGGTTGCCTACTTTATCTTTGTCCCTTGTGTTTTACTGATAAATAATTATATCATAAAACCACTACATGAAAAAAAATAGTAAGCACTCAGAGCATGCAATTCCAAGTATCATTAAGGAAAGGAAACATATCTAAGAAATATAACTAGAATAAACGATGTATTACATAAATAATAATAGCAAGTTCAAGTACTTTATAATACTGTCACACTACTCAGAGATTTAAATAGCATCACCATGAGAAAAGAACTCATATTTAATAACATTAAAATTCATTTTATTATCAAGTTAAAATAAAGTTACCTGGACCCTGATATTTAATTGATGCCTTGAGATGGTCCAAATCAGGTATTATTCTGTGTAATCAGTAGCTGATCTCCCTTGATACTGTTCACTGGACATAAATTTTAAAAATGGCAGTCTCTGTGAAACTCACTCCCTGCTTGTCTCATAATCTCTAAATTGCTGTCTCCTTACTTTTGCCTGCCACTCTTCTGTCTCCCTTTCTTTCTTTCTCTCTCTCTCTCTGTACATTTCTCACATTTTTCTCATTGTCATCCCTGTATCACTTTTACTCTCTGCCTTTTTCTGTGTCTTTTCTTTTCGTTGTGACCTCTGTTGGGTGTGGGAAGGAGGATCAGAATTGGGTGGAGCTGTGGGGTGAATTTGAAAAAGTCCAAGGGAACGCACCTAGTCAAAGCAATCGGGGTGCACCTGCCAGAGCTTCAGATCCAGCTGATAACTCTCTCCCTCCTTTCCAAGCCCTCTCTGCATGCTATGGCTCTAGTACCTTTTCACAGGCCCAAAATACTGTATACTTAATATAACGTCAACATAATCTAGAGCCAGGCCATTCAGGAGTGAAATCAGGAAGCACTTCTTCACACAAAGCTTTGTAGAAATCTGGAACTCTCTCCCCCCAAAAGGCTGTGGATGCTGGGTCAATTGAAGCTTTCAAGACTGAGATCAACAGAGTTTTATTAGGGAAGGGTATCAAGGGATACAGAGCAAACACGGGTAAATAGGGTTGAGATACAGATCAGCCATGGTCTAACTGAATGATGAAACAGGGTTGAGGGGCTGAATATCCTCCTCCTGTTTCTATGTTCCTATGTTTCCTATGAAACATTAAATAATTTTTAATATACATTATTATATGTATTAGTAAATTGCCCGTGGTATTGTCCATGGTTAGTTGATTAATATAAACTTTTTTAGATACAAGTTGACAAGAGTTGCTGGAGAGACTTCAGAAACTCACTCTTCAAATCCACCCAGTGGCTAGAGCCTGCAACTACATCGTGACAGTTGACAAGCAAAATTGAATGGGAAATGTTAACATAGCAATTTGTAATTATAAATGTTATCAGAAAATATAGACAAAAATTGTATCAATCAGAAATAAAGTTTGTTCACAGGAAGTTGCACCCAATGAGAGACTTTTGTTAATATATAGATTTTAAAAGCCTTAATAGAGAGAATGAACCGTTGCCAATTCCTCCCTCTTTTTATCTCTCCTGATAACATTACTGACATCTGCAAACAATGTCCATGTCATTGCAGTTCCACCACTTTGCCTCAGCTTTGGTTTTGATCATTTTTTTTCAGCACTTAGGGCAGGCCTGCAAAGGAATGAGGGAGTGAAGCTTGCAAGGGGTGGGTAAGAAGCCAGGTCATGGCTGAGGCTGTGAGACTGTTGAACAGCCTGGGACTGAGCTACAGAGTGGTGCAAGGTGTTTCTTTGCATGTATACATGCCTCTGTTCTCACGTACAAACATTGCTTATGTTGGGTTGCAGTAAGTAGCCTCTGAGCTGGAGTGTACAGAGCCATGTACACCATGCTGTACAGTGGTATGGGAAGATCGTGTGCTCTCTGCTGGCAGAGGAGGATATATCTGAGGCTGTTGATAAGGTCCGGTGTGATATGTTAGGCTTTGCAGAAGGGGATAAATATGGGAGTGATTGGAAGATGGAAGCTAGCTTTAGGTGATGTCATTCAATGGTGGTAAGACAATATTAACACAAGCATTAATATAAGTTTCACTATTTAAAGTTTAATCCTCCAAATAAGATGAAATACTTACAAATCAAGAGAACCTGATTCAGAGAGACAAGATCTATCAAGTAGAGCCTTTGAGTTCAAACTTTCCCAGGTGAGGTCCAAAGTACTGTTATTTTCCACTAATATCTTACCTTCCTCCTTTGAGGTGACTGGATCCACCTCACTAGGCTTTCACACAATACCATGTAGTACCACGTATGGACCCTTTCATATTTGACAAGATGCAGATACTTATCTCTTTCCTGAGGCCCAGTTTGTAATTCAGAAGGAACAGTAAAGCATTAGATTCTGTGTCCAACTTCTGTTGTACTTTTGAAAATACAGTTAAAAAAACACATAACCCTTTTCCTGCCCATGTCTGCGAACGGGTTAGTTGGTGATTTTTATTCTGAATTGTTGAATTTTTTAATATGTTTATTATAAATTTAATTGCTAGGGGTGTACAGTGGAGTGGATTGGGAACTGTCATGACTCCTGTATGTCAAATAATTATTTTCTACAATGTGATTGGGAAAACGTATTTTTTGGGAAGGGAAGTGAAATGGAGAGAACAGTGATGTTCATTCAGATTGGTGAGATAATAAAAGAACCAAAATGGAAAAATACAGAACGTGCTCTTATTTACCCAATGAGGAAGAAGAAAACTGACACATATTCACAAGATCCTAAAACTACCTGTGTTTCATCCTCACTAATAGTTCCATAGATTATCGACAGTGGGAAATAGTAATTAGGCAGCTCTCATTATGCCACCGTGCAACAAGAAGGAAGGTTTTTCAACAGTTATGACTTCACTTGTGTTATCTTCAAGTGACAAGAAAACAGAGTTTTATATACAAGACATGTTCCATGAAAGCTATTGGGTGCAGTAGTACAATTGAGCTGGATCAAAAGTGCCATCATATCTACAATCTACCATTATCCCAACAAATATAATTCCAAGAGATTACTGTTGTCAACATCAGTGGACAAACGTTTAGCATATTTGAATGACAATCATCTAACTGCTATTTTAAGTGGAATAATGTGGGTGCAGAATAATAGAGTGCAGAAAAGATTTATTAGAATGATTCCAGGGATGAGGGACTTCAGTTACGCAGATAGACTGGAGAAGCTCGGATTGATCTCCTTGGAACAGAGAAGGTTGCGAGGAGATTTGATAGAGGTGTTCAAAATCATGAAGGGTCCAGACAGAGTAGATAGAGAGGAACTGTTTCCATTGGTCAAGAACCAGAGGACATAGATTTAAGGTGATTGGCAAAAGAACCAAAGGTGACATGAGGATAAACATTTTTAGACAGCGAGTGGTTGGAATCTGGAATGCACTGCCTGAGGGGGTGGTGGAGGCAGATTCAATCATGGCTTTCAAAAGGGAACTGAATAAGTACTTGAAAGGAAAAAAAATTGCAGGCAACGGGGATAGGGCAGGGGAGTGGGACTAGCTGGATTGCTTTTGCATAGAGCTGGCACGGACTCGATGGGCCGAATGTAACCTTTCTATGATTCTATGAATGTCTCCATTAAAATAGCAGACAAAGGAATGTAATATGAATGTGATAAGTATTCATCCAATGTCATTGGCAACTGTTATTTTTAAGCTACCTTGCCAATGCCATATGTTCTGGTCCTTCATTTAGGTCATTCAGGCTTTTTTTCCCTTTTGTATATTAGGTGGTAATAATAACAAGGTGTAGCTAGAGACAACTTTAATAAGAACAGATGTTTCCTGAATTGGACCATAGTGGTTATCAGGGCTCTGAAAGACAAGTTGTAGAAGTTGTACAAGGGTATCAATGGGAAAGTCAAAACTCACAGATTTTTCACAGCCTTATTTACTGCCAGTGAACAGAAGGAATTGCCAGAAAGCTACTGATGGCAGCAATACCTACAGCTCACTTCTTTTTCCAATGTTAAAGATCAATGGCAATGGTTAACGCTGGAGTCATAAAGAGATAATTAATCTTATAATTAAGGTGTTGAAATGGGACCACAGAGTTACAAATTTACATCAAAATGTGCACAGTAACCTCTTGTGGTTTTTAGTATGTTTTGAGTTGGTATGAACAGCATTGCCAATACTTGAGATTTTGACCACAATTGGATTTTGCAAAGCGTGCAATTCACAGGAATAGAAAAGAAAGAGAAAACTTGTCTATTCCCATGAATTATATATATTAAAATAATAGCCCAAATCAATAAATTATAAATATTGGCAACAATGTCTTAATACTTGAAGGCTACTTTTAAAATGCTCACAAAAAGACAGCCCCTCTGAAAATTCCTAATGTTTATGGCCTCTAGGATTGACTTTGCTCTAACTGACAGAAATGTCTAAAAGGTTCTCTAGGTTCAGTAAACATCTCGTGAATTAATTATGTCAAGAATTATTAAATGTATAAACAAATTACAGTTCTTTTGATTTGCTGCTATGTCTCCTGTAAGTGCAGTCAGCAAGTATAATGTTAATGGTTCCATCGCAACATGCTCCACAAGTCAATGAGGCATCAGGCAGTCCATCACTTCCACATATGCATGAGATCTCTGAAGGAAAAGGGAAGAGAAGGCACAGGATTCCACAGTATAACTCAAAGTTGGCATCTCCATCTAAAATGGAGATTATTTTAATTGAGAAAAATAGAGATTTTAAATCATATTCAGAAACCACAATTGAAAGTCCTTAAAAATAATTCAGACAATATACTGGAAAATGGAAGCAACTGTTCCCTTGATTGGAGTGATGGGTAAAGGTAATAATACTGTGACTATCCATGGACTTAACTTAAAGATGAATGGCACTTGAACTTCAGGCAAACTTGAGGTTGGTGCAACAAATATCTCCCATCGCAAGTCCATCTTAAATCTTTGACTAGCAGCATCTAACCTTGATTTGCATGGACAGGGTGATTAAGGACAAATAAGTTGCCTAATCTGGCTGACCAGTAAACTAATTTGCTTGGTCAACTGCTCCCATGTTATTGCATGTTATTTGTCTTTTTCCAGGTGAGGGAAGCCAGTTTAGAACTTAGCTCTCTCACACCAAGAGACTTTCCCTGTCTGATGTTGCCTCATTAACTCTCATATTTATGATGCAATAACCTCTGACCATAGTGGTTGAAGTGTTTGTCTCTCTTATTGTTGGCACATAAAGTTTATCTTCCTTTTCCGTGCTAATTCCTGGGTCTGCTTCCTCTTTGCATAGGCTACCTTTGCATAGGTTCTTCAAGAGTCTTGTATTGGCTTTTTGCCTATATATCAGCTTTCTCCATATCAGAAGCCATGGTAGTGGTGCACTATTTAGATTTGAGCAAATTTAGGTATGCCAGCAATATCTGCAAGCGTTGCAGCTATCACCAACTAAGGGGAACTGAATTCTGTGGATTTATTTCCGATTTTCTACCTTCAGCTGCTGGTGGCTCTGCCTCATGCAGGAGTATTGATCCATTGAGTTAGGCTGACCCAAGTGACCATTCTTCAGCTGTGAGCTAAGATAGTGGGTATGTGGTGAGAGATTGTTTTCATTTTATGGTATGGAACATTTCCCCTTTAAGGGAGGATTGGATACGGGGCAATATTTTGGAATTAGAAGAAATATCTTGTCTAAAACAGATCAGTAAAATGTGCAAATCTGTTTGTTAATAAATCAGTTTAAAATCAACACAAGCTTTGATCTGGTTATATGATAGAGTGTTGGCAGATTGCTTCATCATGGGAGTAATCACAGCCAAGCCTGTCCTCAACCTACACAACAACAACTTGCATTTATATAGCACCTTTAACGTAATAAAATGTCCCAAGGCTCTTCATAGGAGCACTATCAAACAAAATTTGACACCGAGCCACATAAAGATTGGTGACCAAAAGCTTGGTCAACGAGGTAGATTTTAAGGAGTGCCTTAAAGAAGGAGAGAGAGGTAGAGAGGTGGAGAGGTTTAGTGAGGGAATTCCAGAGATTAGGGCCTAGGCAGCTAAAGGCACAGCTGCCAATGGTGGAGCGATTAAAATAGGGGATGCGCAAGAGGCAAGAATTGGAGGGGCGCAGAGATCTCGGAGGGTTGGAGGGCCGGAGGAGGTTACAGAGATAGGGAGGGGTGACACCATGGAGGGATTTGAAAACAAGGATGAGAATTTTAAAATCAAGGCGTTCCCAGACCAGGAGCCAATGTAAGTCAGTGAGCACAGGGGTGGTGGGTGAACGGGACTTGGTGCAAGTTAGGATACGGACAGCAGAGTTTTGGATGAGCTCAAGTTTATGGAGGGTGGAAGATGGGAGGCCGGCCAGGAGAGCAATGTAATAGTCAACTCTTTAGGTAACAAAGGCATGGATGAGGGTTTCAGCACCAGATGAGCTGAGGCAGGGGCGGAGACGGGTGATGTTATAGAGTTGGAATAGGCGGCCTTGGTGATGGAGCAGATATGTGGTCAGAAGCTCATCTCACGGTCAAATGGGTCTGGTCCAGCCTTAGACCAGGGAGAGAGATAGAGTCGATGGCAAGGGAATGAAGTTTGTGGCGGGGACCAAAGACAATGGCTTCGGTCTTCCCAATATTTAATTGGAGGAAATTTGTGCTCATCCAGCACTGGATGTCAGACAAGCAGTGTGACAAATCAGAAACAATGGAGTGGTCGAGGGAGGTGGTGGTGAGGTAGAGCTGGGTGTCATCAGCGTACAGCCGACGTTGTGTTTTCGGATGATGTCGCTGAGGGGCAGCATGTAGATGAGAAATAGGAAATGGAGATAAGAAATAACAAGGGGCAGAAAACACTGGTGGGAGTAGTCTATAGGCCCCCTAATAGTAGTTATACTGTTGGACAGAGTATTAATCAAGAAATAATAGCAGCTTGTAACAAAGGTAATGCAATAATCGTGGGGGACTTTAATCTTCATATAGACTGGGCAAACCAAATTGACAAAGGTAGTTTGGAGGACGAGTTCATGGAATGCATTTGAGACAGTTTCCTAGAACAGTATGTCATGGAACCAACCAGGGAACAGGCTATTTTAGATCTTGTCTTGTATAATGAGACAGGGTTAATTAGTAATCTCATAGTAAGGGATCCTCTGGGGAAGAGTGATCATAGTATGATAGAATTTCACGTTGAGTCTGAGAGTGACGTACTTAAGTGAGAAACTAGAGTCTTAAATTTAAATAAAGCCAATTACATAATTATGGAGGGCAAATTGGCTAAGGTAGATTGGAAAATTAGATTAAAAGATATGACGGTAGATAAGCAATGGTAAACATTTAAAGAAATATTTCATAATTCTCAACAAACATACATTCCAATGAGGAATAAAAACCTCAAGGGAAAAGTGATCCATCTGTGGCTAACTAAAGAAGTTAAGGATAGTATTAAATTAAAAGAAGAGGCTTATAATGCTGCCAAGAGTAGTAAGCCTGAGGATTGGGAGAGTTTTAGAAACCAGCAAAGGATGACCAAAAAATTGATAAAGAGGGAGAAAATAGAATATGAGAATAAACTAGCGAGCAATATAAAAACAGATTGAAAGAATTTCTACAAGTTTGTAAAAAGGAAGAGAGTAGCCAAAGTAAATGTGGGTCCATTAGAGGCTGAGACAGGAGAAATTATAATGGGGAATAAGGAAATGACAGAGACATTAAACAAATATTTTGTATCGGATTTACAGTAGAAGACACAAAAAACAATTCTAGAAATAATGGGGAACCAAGGGCTTAACTAGAGTGAAGAATTTAAAGTGATTAATATGAGTAAAGAAAAAATACTGGAGAAATTAATGGGACTAAAAGCCACAAATCTCCTGGACGTTATGGGTTACATTCTAGGGTTCTAAAATAGGTGGCTGCAGAGATAGTGGATGTATTGGTTGTGATCTTCCAAAATTCTCTAGATTCTAGAATGGTCCCAGTGGATTGGAAGGTAGCAAATTTAACACTACTATTCAAGAAAGGAGGGAGAGAGAAAACAGGGAACTACAGGCCAGTTAGTCTGACATAGGTAGTTGGGAAAATGCTGGAATCTATTATTAAGGAAGTGGTAACAGGCTACTTAGAAAGTCATAATATGATTAGGCAGAGTCAACATGGTTTTATGAAAGGAAAATCGTGTTTGATAAATCTGTTAGAGTTTTTGGAGGATGTAACCCAAGGTGGATAAAGGGGAAACAGTGGGTGTAGTATATTTGGATTTTCAAAAGGCATTCGATAAGCTGTTACACAAAAGGTTGTTACACAAGATAAGGGCTCATGGGGTTGGGGGTAATATATTAGCATGGATAGAGGATTGGTCAACGGACAGAAAACAGAGAGTAAGAATAAACGGGTCAATTTCAGATTGTCAAACTGTAACTAGTGGGGTGCCGCAAGGATCAGTGCTTGAGCCTCAGCTACTTACAATCAATATTAATGACTTAGATGAAGGGACCGAGTGTAATGTATCCAAATTTGCTGATGATATTAAGCTAGATGGGAAAGTAAGCTGTGAGAAGGACCAAGAATCTGCAAAGGGATATAGACAGATTAAGTGGGTGGGCAAGAGGTGGCAGATGGAATATAATGTGGGGAAATGTGAGGTCATTCACTTTGGTAGGAAGAATAGAAAAACAGAATATTTTTTAAATGGTGAGAAACTATTAAATGTTGTTGTTCAGAGAGATTTGGGTGTCCTTGTACACGAAACACAGAAAGTTAACATGCAGGTACAGCAGGCAATTAGGAATGCAAATAGCATGTTGGCCTTTATTGCAAGGGGGTTGGCGGACAAGAATAAAGAAGTCTTGCTGCAATTGTACAGGAGTTTGGTAGGACTACACCTGGAGAATTGTGTACAGTTTTGGTTTCCTTACCTAATGAAAGATATACTTGCCTTAGAGGCGGTGCAATGAAGTTTCACCAGATTGATTCCTGGGATGAGAGGGTTTTCCTATGAGGAGAGATTGAGAAGAATGGGCCTATATTCTCTGGAGTTTAGAAGAATAAGAGGTGATCTCACTGAAACGTATAAAATTCTTCGAGGGCTTGACAGGGTAGATGCAGAGAGGCTGTTTCCCCTGGCTGGAGAGTCTAGAACTAGGGGACATAGGGCGCTAAATTGGGCCATGTTGTGCCCGTTGTTTCAGCGCTACATGGCTCTCTGACATCCAAGATGGCGTCTCCACTGCGCACGCACATTTCCAGCGCGACGTGCGCCGGACGCCATCTTGGTTTAGGAGTTCGCGCAGGCGCAGATAAGGAACGCTGGAAGCATGTAAATTAGGGAGAAAATGGCTACAATCAGTGTGCAACGCTGATTTAAAGTGATAGACACCATTTTGGGACTTAACGCTCAACACAACGCACAGTCTTAACCCCGACCATCTGAACGTGTCTTAGGGTGCCTGGAGGACCAGTGCTATTTAAAGGGGCCATGCAGGATTTACAGGCTAGTGGCTGGATTATTGCTTCTGGCTGCGGAGACATTTGTAACTGTTTTTTGAGGTCTCCTATACTTGAATACAAGGACTAGGGGACAAAGCCTAATATTTAGAGCCAGGACATGCAGGAGTGAAGTTAGAGAAGTTTGGAACCCTCTTCTGCGGACAGCAGTTGATGCTAGCTCACTTGTGAATTCTAAATCTGAGATTGATAGATTTCTGTGAACCAAGGGGATTAAGGGATATGGGGCTAAGGCGGGTATATGGAATTAGGTCACAGGTCCACCATGATCTCAACGAATGGCGGAACAGGCTCGAGGGGCTAAATGCCACGGCCACTTGCTGCCTCCTGATATGCGCCAACTTCTCCTGAAAGAAAGCAGGACGTGTGCCTGGGTGATGTGCCTGCCATGGTTGAATAGTTGCCAGTGCGTGTGGCCTGATGAGTTGTGGGTGTGCTGCTTGCAACAGTGGTAATGTGGGAGGGTGAGAGGAAGCATCTGTTTGGAAGAGTTGAGTACTGATGGAAAGAGTTTGTTGGTATGTGGGTGATGGGGGTGTAGTGCGTGGAGCAGTTGGTAGGAGACACCACTTGACAGTTGACCTCACTCACCTTGACCACTCATGTCAAAGCATTGAACTTCTTCCTGCAATACATCCATGTTCATGATGCTGTGTGCCTGGCATTGACTTCATCCCCCGCTGCCTCCCACTGCCCTTTGACTATATATCTGGAGGGCCTCTTGCCCCAACCCCCCACTTCTGCAGATATAGGATGTCTCTCCTTCTGTCCACCTCTTGCACCAAGGGCTCTAGTGCATCAGCAGAGAACCTAGGTGCACGCATTCTTGCAAGCCTGGTACCAACTCAGATCGGCAGATTGGTGAGGTCTGGTGTGCAGATTGAAGGATGTGGGATTTAGTAATGCGCAACCTCTATTCAATGTTTCAACATAACTCATCAGTGTGTAATAAGAACATAAGAACATAAGAAATAGGAGCAGGAGTAGGCCAATCGGCCCCTCGAGCCTGCTCCGCCATTCAATAAGATCATGGCTGATCTGATCCTAACCTCAAATCTAAATTCATGTCCAATTTCCTGCCCGCTCCCCATAACCCCTAATCCCCTAAATCATAGGGATGGGACCTGCATCTGTATTTAATGTGTGTGATATCTGATCTCTGTTCAGACTCCGTGCTCTCAGTAGACTGTTATTTCAAATAACAGGTACCAGCTACCTTTAAGAGATTTCGAAGAAACATCCTCCCTTTAAGAGATTGACTTCCGCCTGGTGGTGGAAAGTGTGAATTGCATTGATTTCACGTGCAAGGCCCGGAATGCAATGCTGAATGCAGATTAGTACTCAGACCGGCCGAAACTCGCGTTCTGCCTGCGCAGGGGTCATTGGGCGCGGGGTAATAGCACATCACACTACCCATGCCCAAAAACGGCCCTTATCTAATTTTCCCCCCATAGTCTCAGGATAATTGGTCGGTAATTTAGAACTGAGATGAGGAGGAATTTCTTCACTCAGAGGGTTGTGAATCTTTTGAATTCTCTATCCCAGAGGACTGTGGATGCTCAGTCATTGAGTATATTCAAGACTGAGATCGATAGATTTTTGGACTCTAAGGGAATCAAGGGATATGGAGATCAGATCGGAAAGTGGGGAGTTGAGGTTAAAGATCAGCCATGATCTTATAAAATGGCAGAACAGGCTAAAGCAGCCATATGGCATAGTCCTGCTCCTATTTCTATGTTCTTATGATGTGGAGATGCCGGTGATGGACTGGAGTGGATAAATATAAGGAGTCTTACAACACCAGGTTATAGTCCAACATCTTTATTTGAAATCACAAGCTTTCGGAGCTTTCCTCCTTCGTCAGGTGATGAAGGAGGAAAGCTCCGAAAGCTTGTGATTTCAAATAAAGCTGTTGGACTATAACCTGGTGTTGTAAGACTCCTTATATTTACGTTCTTATGTAACTAGGAGGGGGCCAAGGATCGACCCTTGGGGGATTCCAGAGATATCGATGCAGGAGCTGGAAGAGAAACCATTGCAGGTGATTCTTTGGCTACAAGTGGATAGATAAGAATGGAACCAGGCAAGCACAGTCCCACCGAACTACTCGATGGAGGAGAGGCATTGGAGGAAAATGATGTCGTCAACTGTGTCAAAGGCTGCAGACAGGTTGAGAAGGATTAGGATGGACAGTTTATCATGGTCACAGTCACGTAGGATGTCATTTGTGACTTTGATAAGGGCTGTTTCAGTACTGTGGCAGGGGCGGAAACCTGATTGGAGGGGTACAAACATGGAGTTGCGGGAAAGATGGGCACGGATTTGGGAGGTGACAACATGTTCAATGACTTTGGAGACGAAAGGGAGACTGGAGATGGGGCGGTAGTTTGCAAGGACAGAGGGGTCAAGGGCGGGTTATTTGAGGAGAGGGGTGATGACGGCAGATTTGAAGGGGAGGAGGACAGTACCTGAGGAGAGGGAACCGTTAACACTATCAGCTAACATGGGGGCCAGGAAGGGAAGTTGATGGTCAGCAGTTTGTTGGGACTAGGGTCGAGGGAGCAGGAGGTGGGTCTCATGGTCAAGATAAGCTCGGAGAGGGCATGAGGGGAGATAGGAGAGAAACTAGAGAAAGGTGCAAGTTCAGGGCTAGGCAGGTGGGAACTCATTATGTATAGTATGGAGAACAAACTTTAAGACCTTCCTGGGAGACTAATATTGATACTACAATTGGTCTCAGTACCCTGGGGCTAGAAGAAGGGAAAATCAGCCAGAATTGTTGCTGCTGAACACTGTCCAGCAACCCATGCTGCAAGTGCACATGTGGAAGTTGGGTGGAAACCTGTCGACCCTCACACGTGAATAATGTGCACATGGCCAAGGTATCAGTGGGGACAGCCATACCGCAGGAGAGGAGGAGGGTGACAGCCACACCGCAGGAGAGGAGGAGGGTGACAGTCATACCGCAGGAGAGGAGGAGGGTGACAGTCATACCGCAGGAGAGGAGGAGGGTGACAGTCATACCCCAGGAGAGGAGGAGGGTGACAGCCATACCGCAGGAGA
Source organism: Heptranchias perlo (assembly GCF_035084215.1). Lineage (NCBI taxonomy): Eukaryota > Metazoa > Chordata > Chondrichthyes > Hexanchiformes > Hexanchidae > Heptranchias > Heptranchias perlo. The sequence goes on along the minus strand of NC_090328.1, from coordinate 134,600,869 downwards.
GGAGGAGGGTGACAGCCATACCCCAGGAGAGGAGGAGGGTGACAGCCACACCGCAGGAGAGGAGGAGGGGGACAGCCACACCGCAGGAGAGGAGGAGGGTGACAGCCATACCGCAGGAGAGGAGGAGGGTGACAGTCATACCGCAGGAGAGGAGGAGGGTGACAGCCATACCGCAGGAGAGGAGGAGGGTGACAGTCATACCGCAGGAGAGGAGGAGGGGGACAGCCATACCGCAGGAGAGGAGGAGGGTGACAGCCACACCGCAGGAGAGGAGGAGGGGGAGGCAATGATACCTCAGAAGAGTCGTTGAGCAAATAAAAATAGATGGATAACTGGTGATAGTTCTTTTAATTTAAGAAACTTACTGGAATCTTCCAGCTTTGAGCCGAGCTGATCCCCACTCTTCCTCTCTGCCCTTTTTCCTGCGGAGCTCTGCCACGTTTTGCTTTAAGGGTGTGTGTGCTGTTACACCTGGCAATTTTTCCTCTATCAGCACCCAGCGATTTCAAATTAAAAGAGACCTCCCTTTTGCCATCTCTTTTCACATTGTTAAGGCAGATCTCCACATCCCTTTGCTTTTCTTCTTTGAAAGAGTGCACGAACATTATCAACAATTTCTGCACAGTACTCGGTCAGAGTTGCAACATGTCTGAACAAGCCAAAATGTCGCTCCCCAAAGCTCATTTGGATTGTGGTTTCTTTCCCACCGCTTCCCAACCCTTAACAACAAGGAGAAGCAATGCCAGCCTCATTCAGATGCACCAAGTAACTTATTTCCAGGTTGTTAAAGTGATTAATTTGCTTGACATCAGCTTGTGTTTGATTAAACTGATAACATTACTGTCAGCTGATATATCACTATAGCAAAAGCAAAAAAAAAACATTAGCACCTTGGTGATAAATAGACATATTTACCACTGCTTTAAGGCTGAGACCTCGAATGCCCATCTAGGGTTTTTATTCCAAAAATACTAACATTGCTCTCTGTTCTCATTGTTAATATTGTAAATGACATTCATGCTGAGGGTCGAGCATTGGTAATGCAATCTATCTGAAGTTGATTTCTCTCGGAGGCCCATAGGATGCACAGTTCACACTAGAAAAGCTATAATACTCCGTAAAATAGCTATTATTGTGCTTATATTCCATAAGGTCATTATCAGGCAATCATATTATGAATAAAACACTATACAAGGGACAGCATTACCTGATCATAACACAACAACGGTGCCACAACTATTAGGGAAAGATATCCTTTGTGTGTTATGTGAAGCAAAATCATTAATGCATTCTTTATAAGTGCATGTAAAATTTCACTAGTGTGGGAGAAAATCACCTGTCATAACATTTCAGTCAAAAGGATCAGATTTAAAGAGTGCAGATATTCAAATCCTTAGGGTTCTGATTGTCATGTTTCTACTCTTCTTACTCAAGATTACTTTGCCTCTTATATTTTAGCCCACTCTTCTCATACCTTTGAGAATACCTATGCTAGGCTTGAGATCTAGGTACATTTTCATAGAATCATAGAATGATACAGCACAGAAGGGGGCCATTCGGCCCATCGTGCCTGTGCCAGCTCTTCGAAAGGGCTATCCAATTAATCCCACTCCCCTGCTTTTTCCCCATAGCCCTGCAATTTTTTCCCCTTCAAATATTTATCTAATTCCCTTTTGAAAGTTATTGTTGAATCTGCTTCCACCACCCTTTCAGGCAGTGCATTCCAGATCATAAAAACTAGCTGCGTAAAAAATGTTTTCCTCATGTGACCTCTGGTTCTTTTGTCGATCACCTTAAATCTGTGTCCTCTGGTTACCGACCCTTCTGCCACTGGAAACAGTTTCTCCTTATTTATTCTATCAAAATCCTTTATGATTTTGAACACCTCTATAAAATCTCCCTTAACCTTCTCTGCTCCAAGGAGAACAACCTCAGTTTCTCTAGTCTTTCTGCGAAACTGAAGTCCCTCATCCCTGGTACCATTCTAGTAAATCTCTTCTGCACCCTCTCTAAGGCCTTGACATCCCTCCTAAAGTGTGGTGCCCAGCATTGCACACAATACTCGAGCTGGGACCGAACCAGTGTTTTATAAAGGTTTAGCATAACTTCCTTGCTTTTGTACTCTATGCCTCTATTTATAAAGCCAAGCATCCCATATGCTTTTTAACAGCCTTCTCAACGTGTCCTGCCACCTTCAAAGCCTTGTGTACGTACACCCCCAGGTCTCTCTGTTCCTGCAAACCCTTTAAAATTGTACCATGTAGTTTATTTTGCCTCTCCTCATTCTTCCTACCAAAATGCATCACTTCACACTTCTCTGCATTAAATTTCATCTGCCACATGTCTGCCCATTTCACCAGTCTGTCTATGTCCTTCTGAAGTCTGTCACTATCCTCCTCACTGTTCATTACATTTCTGAGTTTGGTATCATCTGCAAACTTTGAAATCATGCCCTGTATACCCAAGTCCAGGTCATTAATATATATCAAAATAAGCTGTGGTCCCAACACCAACTTTTAAGTACCTCCTCTTTATCTATTTTTATCCTCTCCAATTTCTCTACTACCTTCTCCTTTACTGTGACATTGGCAGCATCCTCTTCTTTACAGAAGACAAATGCAAAGTATTCATTTAGTACCTCAGCCGTGCCCTCTGCCTCCACAAGATTTCCATTTTGGTTCCTAATTGGCCCCACCCTTCCTTTTGCTACCCTTTTACTATTTCTATGTTTATATAAGATTGTTGGGTTCCCTTTTATGTTACCTGCTAATCTATTCTCATGCACTCTCTTTGCTTCTTATTTCCTTTTTTAGTTCTCCTCTGTACTTTTTGTATTCAGCTAGGATCTCTACTGTATTAAGAACCTGACATTTATCATAAGCCTCCTTTTTCTGTTTCACTTTAATCTCTAGGGGGTTAAATTGAATAACGCCCGAAACCAGGCATAGGAGTCGCGGTGTTAAGATGCAGGCAGCATGCAACATTTGTGCCATCTGATCATTTACGTGATATCTGCAAGCAGCCAGGCGTAGTTGTATTGTTGAATGGCTGCTCACCAGCAGGAGAGGCCCGATATCACGCGAGTGGCTAGCATCACGTAAAGGCAGCCTGCACATCTTAAAGGCAGCCTGCACCTCTTATTTGCAAAATATAAAATAAGGGTTTGCTCGGAGTCTAAGTGGAGATCAGAAATCGCACATGTAAAACACAGATGCAGGTCCCGTCCCTGTGTTTACAAACTGTTGAGTTATGCTAAAATATTGAATAATTAGTCCACTACTAAGTCTCACATCCTCCAATCTGCACGACAGACCTCACCAATCTGCTGATCTGAGTTTGTCCCAGGCCTGCGAGAGAGCATGCACCAAGGCTCTCTGCTGGTGCACTAGAGGCCTTGGTGCAAGAGGTGGACAGAAGGAGGGACATCCTATATCCACAGTGGGGCAAAATGCTCGAGGAAGTCAATGCCAGTAGGGGATAGGTAGCAGTCATCAGAATATGATTGAATTTCGCTTTCAGTTTGAGGGAGAGAAGATTAAGTCTAAGACTAGTGTTTTAAACTTAAATAAGGGCAATTAAGAGGGCATGAAGACAGAGCTGGCTAAAGTGAACTGGGAAATTAGGTTAAGGGATATGTCAGTAGAGATGCAGTGGCAGACATTTAATGAGATATTTCGTAACACTCAGCAAAGATACATTCCAGTGAGAAAGAAAGACTCTAGGGGAAGGACAACCATCCGTGGCTAACTAAGGAAGTTAAAGATAATATCATATTGAAAGAAATAACAAAGAATGACTAAAAGAATAATAATGAGGGTGAAATTAGAGTACAAGAGAAAGCTAGCTAGAAATATAAAAACAGATAGTAAGAGTTTCTACAGGTATTTAAAAAGGTCCTCAAGAGAGTGAGTCTGGGGAATTAATAATGGAGAATAAGGGAATGGCAGATGAATTGAACAGATATTTTGTGTCCGTCTTCACTGTAGAGGATACAAATAACATGCCAGAAATAATTGTGAATCAAGAGGTGAAAGGGAGGGAGGAACTTAAAACATTTACAATCACCAGGGAAAGGGTTCTGAAAAAAAAATTAGAACTAAAAGCTGACAAGTCCCCAGGTCCTGACGGACTTCATCCTAGGGTCTCACAAGAAGTGACTGCAGAGATAGTAGGTGCATTGGTATTAATTTTCCAAAATTCCCTAGATTCTGGAAGGGTCCCATCAGATTGGAAAGTAGTGAATGTAACTCCTCTATTCAAGAAAGCAGCAAACTACAGGCCAGTTAGCTTAACATCTGCCATAGGGGAAATGGTAGAATCTATTGATAAGGAGGTTATAGCAGGGCATTTAGAAAATCTCAATGCAATCAGGCAGAGTCAACACGGCTTTGTGAAAGGGAAATCGTGTTTGACTAATTTATTAGAGTTCTTTGAGGAAGTAACAAGCAACATGGATAAAGGGGATCCTGTGGATGTGGTGTACTTGGCTTTCCAGAAGGCTTTTGACCAGGTGCCACATCAAAGGCTACTACACAAAATAAGAGCTCATGGTGTAGGGGGTAACATATTAGCATGGATAAAGGAGTGGTTAGCTAACAGGAAACAGAGAGTAGGCATAAATGGAACATTTTCAGGTTGGCAAGATGTAATGAGTGGAGTGCCACAGGGATCAGTGCTTGGGCCTCAACTATTTACAATCTATATCAATGACTCGGATGAAGGGACTGAATGTATGGTTGCTAAATTTGCTGATGACACAAAGGTAGGTAGGAAAGTAAGTTGTGAAGAGGACATAAGGAGTCTGCAAAGGGATATAGATAGGTGAAGTGAGTGGGCAAAAATTTGGCAGATGGAGTATAATGTGGGAAAATGTGAACTTGTCCACTTTGGCAGGAGGAATAGAAAAGCAGTAGATTATTTAAATGGAGAGAGATTGCAGAACTCTGAGGTACAGAGGGATCTGGGTGTCCCAGTACATGAATCACAAAAAGTTAATATGAAGGTACAGCAAGTGATTAGGAAGGTAAATGGAATGTTGTCATTTATTGCAAGGGGAATGGAATATAAAAGTAGAGTTGTTTTGCTACAGTTGTTCAGGGCATTGGTGAGACCACATCTAGAATACGGTGTGCAGTTTTGATCTCCTTATTTAAGAAAGGACATAATTGCTTTGGAGGCGGTTCAGAGAAGGTTCACTCGACTGATTCCTGGGATGAGCGGTTTATCTTATGAGGAAAGATTGGACAAGTTGGGCCTGTATACACTGGAGTTTAGAAGAATGAGAGGTGATCTTATTGAAACATATAAGATCCTGAGGGGACTTGAAGGGGTAGATGCTGAGAGGATGTTTCCCCTTGTGGGAGAGACTAGAACGAGGGGCCACAGATTAAAAATAAGGGGTCTCCCATTTAAGACGGAGATGAGGAGAAATTTTTTCTCTCAGAGGGTCGTGAGTCTGTGGAACTCCCTTCCCCAGAGCGCGGTGGAGGCAGGGTCATTGAATATTTTTAAGGCTGAGTTAGATAGATTCCTGATTAACAAGGGAGTCAAAGGTTGTAGTAGGTAGACGGGAAAGTAGGGTTGAGGTCACAATCAAAGCAGCCATGATCTTATCAAATGGCGGAGCAGGCTCGAGCGGCTGAATGGCCTACTCCTGATCTTAATTTGTATGTTCGTATGGACGACGTCAATGTCAGGCACGTAGCACCACGAACATGGATGCAGTGCAGGGAGAAGTTTAATATTTTGACACAAGTGGTCAAGGTGAGTGAGGTCAACTGTCAAGTGGCGTCTCCTACCAACTGCACCACCAGCCACATCAACTGCTCCAAGCACTATACTCCCATCACCCTTTCAACCAGCATACAACCCTTCCAATCAGATGCTTCCTCTCACTGTTGCAAGCCGCACACCCACAAATCACAGGTCACACACACTGGCAGCTATTCCACCATGGCAGGCCCATCACCCAAACATCTTGCAGGACACACGTCCCGCTTTCTTGCATGAGAAAGTGGTGCATAACAGGAGGCAGCAAGTGGCAGTGGCTCCATGGAACATGAACCTGTTCCTCTCTCAGGATGACTGTATTCCCGTCCCACCCCTACCACTCCGCCAGTGCCTTTTCTGTTGCCAGTCAGCTAGTCAGGCTTGAAACTTTAATATAGGAACATAGGAAGATAGGATCAGCAGTAGGCCATTTAGCCCCTCGAGCCTGTTCCGTCATTCAATGAGATCGTGGTTGACCTGTGACCTAACTCCATACACCCGCCTTAGCTCCATATCCCTTAATATCTTTGGTTAACAAAAATCTATCAATCTCAGATTTAAAATTAGCAATTTTTTTTTTTATTCGTTCACGGGATGTGGGCGTCGCTGGCGAGGCCAGCATTTATTGCCCATCCCTAATTGCCCTCGAGAAGGTGGTGGTGAGCTGCCTTCTTGAACCGCTGCAGTCCGTGTGGTGACGGTTCTCCCACAGTGCTGTTAGGAAGGGAGTTCCAGGATTTTGACCCAGCGACGATGAAGGAACGGCGATATATTTCCAAGTCGGGATGGTGTGTGACTTGAAGGGGAACGTGCTGGTGGTGTTGTTCCCATGTGCCTGCTGCTCTTGTCCTTCTAGGTGGTAGAGGTCGCGGGTTTGGGAGGTGCTGTAGAAGAAGCCTTGGCGAGTTGCTGCAGTGCATCCTGTGCGCCGGTGGTGAAGGGAGTGAATGTTTAGGGTGGTGGATGGGGTGCCAATCAAGCGGGCTGCTTTATCTTGGATGGTGTCGAGCTTCTTGAGTGTTGTTGGAGCTGCACTCATCCAGGCAAGTGGAGAGTATTCCATCACACTCCTGACTTGTGCCTTGTAGATGGTGGAAAGGCTTTGGGGAGTCAGGAGGTGAGTCACTCGCCGCAGAATACCCAGCCTCTGACCTGTTCTCATAGCCACAGTATTTATATGGCTGGTCCAGTTAAGTTTCTGGTCAATGGTGACCCCCAGGATGTTGATGGTGGGGGATTCGGCGATGGTAATGCCGTTGAATGTCAAGGGGAGGTGGTTAGACTCTCTCTTGCTGGAGATGGTCATTGCCACTTATGAGCCCAAGCCTGGATGTTGTCCAGGTCTTGCTGCATGCGGGCTCGGACTGCTTCATTATCTGAGAGGTTGCGAATGGAACTGAACACTGTGCAGTCATCAGCGAACATCCCCATTTCTGACCTTATGATGGAGGGAAGGTCATTGATGAAGCAGCTGAAGATGGTTGGGCCTAGGACACTGCCCTGAGGAACTCCTGCAGCAATGCCCTGGGGCTGAGATGATTGGCCTCCAACAACCACTACCATCTTCCTTTGTGCTAGGTATGACTCCAGCCACTGGAGAGTTTTCCCCCTGATTCCCATTGACTTCAATTTTACTAGGGCTCCTTGGTGCCACACTCGGTCAAATGCTGCCTTGATGTCAAGGACAGTCACTCTCACCTCACCTCTGGAAATCAGCTCTTTTGTCCATGTTTGGACCAAGGCTGTAATGAGGTCTGGAGCCGAGTGGTCCTGGCGGAACCCAAACTGAGCATCGGTGAACAGGTTATTGGTGAGTAAGTGTCGCTTGATAGCACTGTCGACGACACCTTCCATCACTTTGCTGATGATTGAGAGTAGACTGATGGGGCGGTAATTGGCCGGATTGGATTTGTCCTGCTTTTTGTGGACAGGACATACCTGGGCAATTTTCCACATTGTCGGGTAGATGCCAATGTTGTAGCTGTACTGGAACAGTTTGGCTAGAGGCGCAGCTAGTTCTGGAGCACAAGTCTTCAATGAGATCGTGGTTGACCTGTGACCTAACTCCATATACCCGCCTTAGCTCCATATCCCTTAATACCTTTGGTTAACAAAATCTATCAACCTCAGATTTAAAATTAGCAATTCAACTAGCATCAACTGCCATTTGTGAAAAAGCATTCCAAATTTCTACCACCCTTTGGAAGCATTTCCGAACTTCACTCCTGCAAGTCCTGGCTCTAATTTTTAGGCTATGTCCCCTACTCCTAGTATTCAAGTATAGGAGACCTCCAAAAACAAGTACAAATGCATCAGCAGCCAGAAGCTATAATCCAACAACTAACCTGTAAATCCTGCATGGTCCCTTTAATTGCGCTGGTGGGGGGGTCCTCCATGCTGTTTATGACCTGTTCAGCTGTGAGAGGTGCGTTGAGTTCCAAAATTGCATCTGTCCCTTTGAATCAGTGTTGCACGATGATCTAACACATATTCTCCTTTCTTTACATTCTGCCAGCATTCGTTATCTGTACGTGTGTAAACACCTTTACCAAGATGGCCTCTGGCGCACATCACACTAGAAGCGTACGCGTGCATTCCGGACGCCATTTTGGGTCCTTAGGAGGTAGCGTAATGGGTACAAAATGGGTGCTATATGGACCAATTTATAGCCCTAGATCTTTAGTCATCCAGGGAGCTCTAGCTTTGGATGCCTTTCATGTCCCCTGTAGGAATGTGTCTAATCTGTACCCGAACTATTTCCTCTTTGAAGGCCTCCCATTGCTCATTTACTGTTTTATCTGCAAATCTTTGATTCCAATCCACCTGGGCCAGATCCCTTTTCGACTCACTGAAATTAGCTCTCCTCCAGTTGAGTATTTTCACATTTGATTTGTCCTTTTCCTTTTCCATAACTACTCTAATGATATTGTGATCACTGTTTCCGAAATGCTCCCCTACTGAAACATGCTCCACTTGCCCCACTTAATTCCCCAGAACTAGATCCAGCACTGCTTCCTACCTCATTGGCCTGGAAAAATACTGATCATGAAAGTTCTCTTGTACACATTTCAGGAACTCTTCTCCCTCTTTGCCCTTTACACTGTTATTTTTCCAGTCATTATTAGGGTAATTGAAGTCCGCCACTATCACTGCTCTAAACCTCTTGCATCTTTCTGCAATTTGCCTGCAAATTTGCTGCTCCATCTCCTTCACACTATTTGGTGGCCTGTAGTATATAGAATCATAGAATCATAGAAGTTTACAACATGGAAACAGGCCCTTCGGCCCAACATGTCCATGTCGCCCAGTTTATACCACTAAGCTAGTCCCAATTGCCTGCACTTGGCCCATATCCCTCTATACCCATCTTACCCATGTAACTGTCCAAATGCTTTTTAAAAGACAAAATTGTACCCGCCTCTACTACTGCCTCTGGCAGCTCGTTCCAGACACTCACCACCCTTTGAGTGAAAAAATTGCCCCTCTGGACCCTTTTGTATCTCTCCCCTCTCACCTTAAATCTATGCCCCCTCGTTATAGACTCCCCTACCTTTGGGAAAAGATTTTGACTATCTACCTTATCTATGCCCCTCATTATTTTATAGACTTCTATAAGATCACCCCTAAACCTCCTACTCTCCAGGGAAAAAAGTCTCAGTCTATCCAATCTCTCCCTATAAGTCAAACCATCAAGTCCCGGTAGCATCCTAGTATCTTTTCTGCACTCTTTCTAGTTTAATAATATCCTTTCTGTAATAGGGTGACCAGAACTGTACACAGTATTCCAAGTGTGGCCTTACTAATGTCTTGTACAACTTCAACAAGACATCCCAACTCCTGTATTCAATGTTCTGACCGATGAAACCAAGCATGCTGAATGCCTTCTTCACCACCCTATCCACCTGTGACTCCACTTTCAAGGAGCTATGAATCTGTACTCCCAGATCTCTTTGTTCTATAACTCTCCCCAACGCCCTACCATTAACGGAGTAGGTCCTGGCCCGATTCGATCTCCCAAAATGCATCACCTCACATTTATCTAAATTAAACTCCATCTGCCATTCATCGGCCCACTGGCCCAATTTATCAAGATCCCGTTGCAATCCGAGATAAGTAGTCAGTTAAAGGGCAACATCATTTCTAAGCAAGATGGCAGAAGAAGCAGCAGCCTCAGGGATAACAATAGTTGGAAGTGTCCTCAGGTTTTCTGATGCATCAGTGGAGGCACTGCTGGCATATGTGAAGGCCAGGAGGGACCATTTCATCCAACTGAGGGACAGAGGCCCCATAGGAAAATATATGTATATAATGGTATGAACAAACCAACAACCTAGTGAGATATGTTTACATTACTCCTCGGCTAGGATTTTCCTCTTGTTTGATGGGTTTGTGGTGGGGTGGTCCTCACATCTCCCAATGTGAAACTGCCACTAACCTGCTTCTATGTCCTCCAAGAATCCTGATTAGCCATGCAGGACTGTTTGAAGGACAGAAATCTGCCCTTCGATGGCTTACTGTTGCTGGGAGAGAGGGGAAGACAATTGTGGTGCAGCCTTTAAAAGGTGCAGTCAGTTAAAGGGCAACATCATTTCTAAGCAAGATGGCAGAAGAAGCAGCAGCCTCAGGGATAACAATAGCTGGAAGTGTCCTCAGGTTCTCTGATGCATCAGTGGAGGTACTGCTGGCATAAGTGAAGGCCAGGAGGGACCGTTTCATCCAACTGAGGGACAGAGACCCCATAGGAAAATATGCACCCCACCTGGAAGGAGCTGGCAGAGGCAGTCGGTGCAACCTCCACCATGCAAGAACTGCCACATAATGTAGGTTCAATGACCTTGGAAAGATAAGAGGGGAATGAAGAAAATAGCTGAAGAGGCAAAACATAACAATAAAAACATTCTTTTAGTGTGACAATAACAAGAGAACTGTTAGAGAAGAGGTGAGAAGATTAAAAGATGCAAATGGGCTTGAAATTGAGCATGAGCACAAGATAGTAAATATTCTGAATGATTACTTCTTCAAAGTTCTCTCAACATTCTGGAATAAATAATATCTATGCCTGGGGATTTATTTGTTTTTAAGATCTTTCAGCTTGTCTAGGGCACCTGTTTCATTTGTATCGCAGTCCTGAATTTTGATTTGGTACTCTTTCTTCGAGGAAGTAATCATTCAGAATATTTACTATCTTGTGCTCATGCTCAATTTCAAGTCCATTTGCATCTTTTAATCTTCTCACCTTTTCTCTGACAGTTCTCTTGTTATTGTCGCACTAAAAGAATGTTTTTATTATTACGTTCTGCGTCTTCAGCTATTTTCTCCTTTCCCCTTTTATCAACCCTTTAACATATTTCTGCATGTTCCTGTATTCGTCTCAGTGAACTCCTATCCATTTTTCCCTGCGAGATTTCTACAGGTTGTTTTTCCTGTTTATTTTATTTTTAATTTGGTCGCTAATCTATTTACACAGAATTACATAGAATGTACAGCACTGAAACAAGTAATTCAGTCCAACTGGTCCATGCCAGTGTTTATGCTCCACTCAAGCCTCCTCCCAGCCCATCTCATCTAACCTTATCAGCATAACCTTCTATTCCTTTCTCCCTCATGTGTTTATCAAACTCCCTCTTAAATGCATTTAGGCTTATCCTTGTTTAGTCTGAGCTTGCTGATCTCAGGTATGTGTTTGTTCTGCATTCAAGCATTAATCTTTTTCTCTATTTGTTGCTCACAAGAAGCTATGTGGCCAATTTTAATCAGGTATCTCGACAATCCCGGTGCTGATTGGGCAAGCAGGCCTGTTTCTGATGTGAGGCCCACAGAGTCATGTTCTACAGCCAGGCTGTAATTTCGGAGTAAAAGGTCATCGCACTTTTCACGCAGTCTCTTTATTAAGGCTTTGAAATGTAAGCAAATTGATTTAAATTGCCTGTTGTTGAGATTTCACATGTTCAGCACCACAGATATGTTGACTTTGACGACGGGCACTGCTTTGAAGGTCTCTTCATCCATTTTGGACATGGCACTCTTAAAGGGGAGAGACATAATGAGGTGTACAACTTTGTTTGCTGCAGTATTTGTTCATTCTGTGTTTTTTTTTAAATTGAAATTATTACTGGTTTCAGGTTTGCACTACTTCTTACATTTTTTAGATTTTCCCTCAGTCTCCTCTTTTCCATATTTGTGTGCGAACAGCTGCAATTTAAGTTGCCCAAACCGGAGTTTTCAAGATAGGCGTCCTATGGGGGATGCTTATCTATTTGGTGGTTTTGGGGAAGAAAGAGGACCTGAAGAGGCATAACATGGAGGTGCATTAATACCTGAGGCAGTCTTGCTGCTCCTACCCTTACCCAGCTTCCCATGTCTGCAGGACAAGACACACCAACTCGATATATCCGAGGAAATCTGCGTTGACCATTTATACTTCACTAGGGAGGGAATCATATAAATATGCCATTTACTCAAACCAGACCTTCAGACAAATTTCAGGATACGGTCAGTATAGCCAGTGGCTGTCAAGGTAATCACATTCTTGAACATCTATGCTAGTAGATCCTTCAAAGCCACAGCAAGAGATATATGCCAACTTTCACAACTAACAATGCACCAATGCATAAAGCAGATGACAGATGCCTTGATTGTCAGGCCACCTCCTTTATCGATATACCCATGGAAAGAACCCAGCAGCATAAAAGAGGACTACATTTTTTCAAACCTCTGCAGTTCCCTGAAGTGCAGGGCATTATTGATGGCCAAACCAAAAGACGTGCCGACTGAATCCTCGGTTGTAGACAGGAAGGGGGATTTTCATCTCAATATCACCCCGATTTTTGGTGTGAATGATGGCTTCTTCCATTGGTGTGAACACTTGCATTGAAACCGACCCTCTTCCTGATCTTGATATCTCCCTCCTGTTGTGTACCTTTCTTGAAGAGTTGTGAAGATGTTGGATGATCGGTCCAACAGCACAGAGGCAATTGAGAGGTTGAGAGAGGTGGTGAGGTAGAGCTATGTATCGTTGCTGTACATAATCCCATGTGCAGATGATCTTGTCAAGGGGCAGGATATAGATAAGATGTGGAGGGGGCAAGGATAGATCCTGAGGGACTCTGGAGGTGACAGAGCAGGGCGGGAAGAGATGAAGAAAAGGCATTGCCAAAGATGATATGGCTACATTCAGATAGGCAAGAATGGAATAATGGGAGGAAAGTCCCATGGAGTTGGACAATAGAGGAGAGCACTGGTGGAGGATACTGTGATCAACTATATTGAACGCTACAAAGAGGTTGAGGAGGACGAGGAGGGATAACACACTACATTCACAGTAAATGGTCATACAGAATGCCATTCATGACTTTGGAACATAGGAACAAGAGTAGGCCATTCAGCCCATCAAGCTTGTTCCTCCATTCAATTAGATCATGGTTGATCTGTATTTTAACTCCATTTACCTGCCTTGGTTCCATATCCCTTAATACCCTTGCCTAACAAAAATCTATCAATCTCAGTTTTGTAATTTTCAATTGACCCCCAGCCTCAACAGTTTTTTGTGTGAGAGCATTCAAGATTTCCACTACTCTTTGTATGAAGAATTCCTTCCTGACATCATCCCTGAGTGGCCTAGCTCTAATTTTAAGGTTATGCCCCCTTGTTCTGGACTTCCCCCACCAGAGGAAATAATTTTTCTCTATCTACCCTGTCAAATCCTTTAATCAACTTAATCACCTCAATTATATCACCCCTTAACCTTCTATACTTGGGGAAATACAAGCCTAGTCTATGCAACTCTTTTAGCCCCAGTATAATTCTGGTGAATCTGCACTGCACCACCTCCAAGGCCAATATATCCTTCCTGAGATGCAGTACCCAGAATTGAACGCAATACCCCAGATGCGGTCTAACCAGAGCTTTGTACAACTGTGGCATAATTTACATTCCTTTGTATTCCAGCCGTCTTGAGATAAAGGCTAACGTTCCATTAGATTTTTAATTATTTTTTGTACCCGTCCACTAGCTTTTAGTGATTTCTGTACATGGACCCCTAAATCTCTCTGCTGCTCCACAGTTCCTAGCTTCTCACCATTTAGAAAACATTCTGATCTATCTTTCTTCAGTCCAAAGTGGATGGCCTCACACTTCCCCAGGTTGAACTCTATCTGCCACAGTTTTGCCCACTCACTTAATCTATCAATGTGCGTTTGCCACTTTCTGCTGCCATCTACATTACTTACTGTGCCACCTAACTTAGTGTCGTCGGCAAACTTGGATATACAGCTCTCTATTTATAAATATAGATATTTGTAAATATCTAAGTCATTTATAAATACAGTGAAGAGCTGAGGCCCCAGTACAGATCCCCAAGGGACACCACTCCAATTGGCAGGAGTAGTCACATCCTGCCAATTGGAGTACATACCCATTATCCCTACTCTCTGTCTCCTACCTCCTAACCTATTCCCAACCCATGTCAATAGGTTGTGTCTAATTCCATGTGCTGCCATTTTTCCTAATAGTCTGTCATGTGGAACCTTATTGAATGTCTTCTGGAATTCCGTTTAAATACCATCCATAGACACTTCTTTATCTACCACGTTCGTAATCTCCTCAAAAAATTCAACTGGACATGACTCACCATTTATAAATCCTTGCTGGCTCTCTGATCAGTTCATATTTGCCAAAGTGCCCAGTCACACCGTCCCTAATAACAGATTCCCCATAACTGAAGTTAGACTAATCGTTCAATGATTTTGTGGTTTGTCTCGCCCACACATCCTAAATAATGGAGTCACATTGGCAATTTTCAAATCCAAGGGGACAATTCCTGAATTAAGAGAGTTTTGGAAGATCATGACTAAAGAATCTACAATTCCCTCACCTACTTCTCTAAATTCCCTGGGGGGAAGCCATCAGGTTCTGGAAGTGTGTTTATCTTCAATCTCATTATTTGCTTCATTACCATTTTTTAATATTAAGTTTAGTAAGTTCCTCCCCTTGATTTATTTTTATTTTTCATCGTATTTCTGGTACGTTATCCTCTTGCTCTACTGTAAAGACTGATACAAAAGTAATTAATTAGCATGTGTGCCATTTCCTGATTTTCAATTACAATATCCCCTGCATCTGTCTTTAAAGGGCCCACATTACTCTTAGCCACCGTCTTTCTCTTAATATATTTGTAAAATCCTTTAGTGTTGTCCTTGATATGCTTCGCAACTCATTATAATGGTGTTCATACCCTCCTACTTGTACCGGTTATCAGTAACTGATAAAAAGAAAATTGCAGCCCAGACCTAAGCCATAAATTATGTCGTTTAGAGTCCCGATTTTCCCACCGTGAAATTACTCCAAAGTTTCATGGAAAAGTAATTTGAATACTCCGCAGTGTGCATAATGGCGAATCAGGGACCTCTGAATCAGAATCTGAAGCTGTGCAGCCAATGGCTTACCCCAACTGCATCAATTAAGCAGATCAATATTGGGATGACCTGTGGCATCAAATTCTGAATTTCAAATCCTTTCACTATACTGGAACTTTATCACTTGCAGACAATTGTTTGAGTTCAGGACACACTTGGCTGCTGTATTAATTTTTCAGGAACATTCTAAAGTTACAGGTTTTCATTTAGAAGATAACCCTGGTAATTTAAACTACCCAAAAAGGCTCAGATTAAACAAGCAGGGGGCGAAATTGGACCTCGTATTTCCCATTTCTCGGGAGTGGAGCAGTGGGCAGAAAGGTCTAATTTTGGGGGTTATATCACAGGCCCCAAGGGTGCCTGAAATACATTGACGCCATATTGGCTTGGGCGAAGTTTGGGCAACCCTGGTAGCTGCCTATAAACAGGTATTAGGCCTCTTGCATACCACTTCAGGCCAGAAAATGAACCTAAATGAATTTCTCCCCCATTCCCACTTACATCAATGGCATGCGCAGGCACTTCAGCTGTGTGTATTGGCTGCCTACGTACCATACTGACAACAAAATAAAGGGAACCTCAGACATAGCCATTCCAGAGACATAGCTGGCTGAAGCCATTCTTAAAATGTGGCTTTACCCTAACTATCTTAAATCACGTGAAATCCTTATTTCCATCACATCACTCCATCCACAGGGAAGGTGGTTACTGGCTGGTTCTTTTTATGTGGACCTTGCAAGAACCTTTCTGCACTCTTCCTCTGGTGATCTGCGCTGAATAATGTCGACAACCCTGAATTTGCTTGACTTTTTCAGTGTTTCTTGGGCATTAGAATGTCGCTTGTACTCACTGAGTCCTGAAAATTGGGAAAGATCCCATTTATGCCAGGTTTCTGGCCCATAATGGGTGCACTGCCATTTCTGGTTGGCCTCCGAAAGCTTGTAGATTTCAAATAAAATCGTTGGACTATAACTTGGTGTTGTAAAATTGTTTACAATTTCTGGTCGGGGTCTGGGACCTTCAGACAGTGCACGGGTTGATGCTGCTGGGAACTCATTATAATCGGTATTAATAGCCCGGACCAGCATGGGTGCCCCAGTGTTGTGAGTAGTGTGCCCACTGTACCAAGGGTAATTCACGACAAGAGGCATACCTGTCGCTAGCATCAGCTGATGCTGGCAGAAGTGCTTTAATTTGGAGCCTGCGGAAGCTTTAACAAGGGTTTGTTCAGACTTACAGAAGAGCTTTTAGAGTGAAGTTTTTTGTTGTGGACCTGGACTGACATTGCCTCTGACAGCCTGAGGGCTTGTGAGACCACTGTTATATGATTCCACCCTACAGAGTGAGAGGTACTGAGTTGCACAGATTCCCAATGGACATGCCCTTATTTGCTATTTCAATGGAGGTGGACGAGCATTCCAAGATGGAGGAAAGAACGGTGAGGCAGCATTTGAAGAGGGTGTGCCCTAGAAACTATTACCCCTCCAAAGAAATTATAGGCCACACAGATCAGCGAGGATCTCCGTATGAAAAAAGTGCATATCATCTAAGAGAACTGGGCCAACTTTTGCATAATGACCTGCAAAAAAGGTCACCTGCCCGGACAGCTTTGTCAGTATAGTAAAAGTGACCATGGCACTCAACTATTATATCACTGGTTCATTTGTATGCATTCATCAGGTCACTGACACCATTCTTTGGAGAACAGGGGAGTTCAATCAGTTTGGCATGACTGTCAGGCAGCAGCTTGATAGAGCCATACAGTTTCATCAGTTGCTGGTTTCCCCAAAGTGCAGAGTGTCGCTCATGGAGCATTGCCAGCCCTCCCAGTAAACCCCCTAAACTTTCTAGATAGACAGGATTTCCACTCAATGAATGTACAGAGTGTGTGTGACCAGATGTAAATTATTTTGCATTTCAATGCCAGACTTGTTAGAATTGCTTTTTTCCCTCCACTGAAGACTCTGAAGTAACCAGATAACTGGTAGGTGACAAAGCATACTACCTACTGCCCTGGACCATGACCCCTCTGATAGTAGCAACAGCAACTGAGGTGTGCTGTAATGAGGCAATAAGGGTTGTAATTGAGAAAACAATAGGGGTTTTAAAGCAGCATTTGCATTGCCTTAATAGATCTAGAGGGGCTCTTTAGTATGTTCCCAGACAGGATATGGAACTGCATTCAGAGGATTCTCCAGTAATGACTGCAAGGGGCATCAAATCTCAAACAATTAATGAAGTATTCTCTGTCTAAGTGTCTCACTTTATCATAGTCCCTCCACTTCATTACCCCTGCCTTCAGGTCAAGTCCAAGTCTTTCCATTCAGAACACATCACATCACATCAGACCTTTCTGCCGCTATCAGACTCTGCAACTCTTAACATGCTCCATGAATAATTGAGCAGAAAATAAGAGCATCTACTCTGTTATTCTCATCAAAACAAACATCAATAGTAGCCATCCAATCCCTTCTTCATGCCATGCTACCATGCATGGTGTCTAAACGTGCTTTTCTATTCCAGTGCTTCTCCTAGGTGCAACCTGAAAGCCAGTGTTGTGAAAGGTGGTTGGCTGCTCTTGTGATACACAAGGCTCCTGAGACTGAGGTCATCCTCCTTTAGGACATCTTGATCAATGAGAAAGACGCACTGTGGGCTACAACTCTAGAGCTCCTGCTTGGCAGCCTTGTCTCACCTCCTACGGGCCACTTGTGTGGTCCTCTAAGTGGATAGGCTGAATGCTGGTCATGTGCTGCTGTCCTGTGAAACAACAGCTTCATTTAGTTGAACTCCATTGTACTGGGCCTTGGCTCTGTTGATCTGCTGATCAGCGGGCTGGCTGGTGTAATGGCTACTATCAAATCCTGAAAGCCCTGATATACAGCTGCTTGTATTCCAGCCCCAAGTGTCTGAAAGCCGCTACTCAACGTATCTTACTGCCTCCAGGGCTGCAGTCTATGCTTATGTGGAGGAGGAGGCACCTACAGGCCACTTGTGAGGTGGGGGAATGTTGCAGATTCAAATGATTTTCCATGATGTTGATACAAGTGAGGAATGCCCACTCATATATCACTCCCATCAATTGGCGCACATCCTAAGATACTGACTTTACTCAGTGTCTGCATGTTGCTGGGAGATTCCTCAAACATCCTGACTTTTAGGTAAATACCTATGAAATCTAAATCCCATGATTCCCAAACCGAGGTTAGCCATCAGCGCAGCTTTCGCTGGGAAGCTGGCACATCCTCACCACATCCCACTCCTCCAGCTCTTTTGTACTCAGTTAGCATGTTTACTTTCCCTTAGGTGAAAGTATCTGAGCTGGTGCATTGAAATGTGGAAGCAAATGATGCAAAGGGGTGATGGGGCAGGATCTTGCTCCAGGGATTCCAGTTTGGCATGTTGGTCAGTATTCCCTTCGTCATTATTACGTTAATGGGGTTGTACTATAGGTCCCCTGACTGTGAAAGGGAAAGAGAAGAGGGACTCTGTAGACAGACCAGGGAGATGAGTAGGAATAACAAAATTATTGTTTTAGGAGATTTTAATTACATTCTCATTGATTGCGACAGGGAAGGAACAGGCGGAGAAAGGGAATTGGAATTCCTAAAATGCATGCAAGACGACTTCCTCCAGCAGTATGTTTGCATGCCTACAAGAGGAGAGGTGTCGCTTGATCTAGTTAGGAGTAACAAAGTAGATCAACAACAACAACTTGCATTTATATAGCACCTTTAATCTAGTAAAACGTCCTGTTCTTCACAGGAACATAATCAGGAAAATATTGGCACAGAGCCAAAAGAAGGTGATAGTAGGACAGGTGACGAAAAGCTTGGTCGAAGAGGTAGATTTTATCAAGCGTCTTAAAGGAGGAGAGAGAGGTGGAGAGACGGAAAGGTTTAGAGAGGTAATTCCAGACCTTAGAGCCTGGACAGCTGAAGGCATGGCCGCCAATGGTGGGGTGAAGGAAATGGGGGATGCACAAGAGGCCAGAGTTGGAGGAAAGCAGAGTTCTCAGAGGGTTGTAGAGGTGGAGGAGATTACAGAGATAGGGAGGGGCGAGGCCATGGAGAGATTTGGAAACATGGATGAGAATTTAAAAATTGAGGCATTGATGAACCAGGAGCCAGTGTAGATCAGCGAGCACAGGACCAATGGGTGAACAGGACTTGGTGCGAGTTAGGATACGGGAAGTAGGTTGTCTTTGCGATGGAGAGGATAAGGGGTAAGGTGTTCAGCTCAGGGTGAAATAGAATGCCAAGGTTGTGGACAGTCAGTCAGAAACCTCCCATGTCCTGGACTACCCCGCTCCGTCCCACGAGATCCTCCCAAAACCCCCTCCCTGCTTACCTGCAATCCAGTGGGAGGCCAAGAGCCACCCGATCTTCCCCAGCTGGCAGGTGCTCTGTACCCTCTTCCCATCTGGAACGGTTGGGAAGTGGACCAACTGCATTAAAATGAGGCCTGGGAGGTAAAATACTCCAGGCTTAAAACATCGGCCCGCAAGTCTGTTTCACAACTGTCCCATCCACCCGAAAACCACTGTGGATTAAAATCGACCTCAAGCATTTGCATCAATATTTATTTACAAAAGAGAAGGATGCTTGGGTGGAAGTAAATCCTGAATTAATTAAAAGCAAGATGAGGGATATTACAATAAATAAAAGGAAAGTATTCGAGAAGTTAGTTAAGGTGACCCATAGACAGTCCCGCTGACTGTATCCCTTCAGCATGGCACGGAGCATCAGCCTAGATCATGTGTTCAAATCCTGGAGTGGAGCTTGAATCCACAATCTCCTGACTCAGAGGCGAGAGTGCTACCGACTGAGCCAAGCTGACACGACATCTGGAGATTTATTTATTTATGCAACAGTCAGATATGAAGGGAATAATTTTATATTTTTATTTATCTTTCTGCTGTTGGTGAGAAAAACACTTTATTTTTTGTACTCATTTTTTTTTAGTTTTTATCTTTGGCAATAACATGGGAGATACATTATCTATATATAAAGGATTTGAAATGTGAAATGTGCCCATCATACTTCAGATGCTAAGTTTCAGTTTACATTTTGTATAAAACACCAACAAATCGCAACTCAACATTTTTTTTAAGACAGCAACCAAAAAGAAAAAGGAGGCTATTAATTGCCTGCTGCTTGTTTCTGTTCTTGAGATAATGCAGCGTCTCTTTAAGAAGAGGAATTAAGCACCATTCAGTCTAGAGAAACTTCTAACAGCTATAATAACTAAGATGTGCTTGCTTGCACCATTCCCTCACATGAAGTAGTAATTCTAAAGGGTCAGGACAAGTTAACAGCCAGACTTTACAATTGTACTCCAGGCTATCAGTGAGCAACATCATGGTAGATCAGCTGGTATAGTACATTATTGGACCACTGGTGAGACTGACCAGATAATACCTGAACAGGAAAGTCACAACTGAGTTATTGTTACTCTCAGAAGTGGAGATGTTTATCATATCCCATTGCTGGCTTATCATTCTGTTTATACCATCTATCTAAACTAATTTGTAATCAATTTATTTGGCTTATAATTTTGAAAATGTTGATATATGAAAAATAATTCCAATTTCCAAACCATATTAAATTAAATAAATGATCAGCAATTTTTCTGTGTGCTTTAAGAAATAAATTTAGCCATCAAGGTTAGAGAATTGTAATAGTTTATCTCCACAAGGTAGTAAATATATGAATTTATTGCCACCAAGTATTGTTAATGATAAACTAATTGAAAAAAGACCTGGATGGACGTCTGATTACAAAAGGAATTCAAGGTTACATTGATGAATGCAAATGTAGATGATAAAGTAATTTATTGCTCCAAACCTATTGAGACCATGGGAATATCATCTGGGGAAAGCAATTAATCAGGATAGAATAAACTAAACTCAGTTGTATTGTGAGGTCAAGATGGAATTTTGCAGAATGTTTGGTTGAAGTTTTCCCAATGGCTATCCCACCTTCAGGTTATCAGAGTTGTGGTCAATGGAAAGAAGTAGAGTTAATGGACCAACTGAACTTTTCTCATTTCAACACTAGAGTTTGTAAACAGCACCACTAAGCATTATTTATAGTGTGTGTTTACTGTCATCTTTCACTATTTCTCACTTATCATATTGATCCTGTACTAAGGGCCATCAAGATAAATGCAAAACAGACAATGGGTGCCACTAATGCTGATGGAGCTTAAGTACCATAGGGGGCTAAATTGAACCACTTGGCACCCATTCTGTAGGTACTACGCGGACAACGAAGCCCAGGAAATGGCGTCCGAGATGCACGCGCGTACTTCTGGCGTTATGTGCGTAGGACGCCATCTTGGTAAAGGTGGTTGCGCATGTGAATCTAACGAATGTCAGCAGCATGTGGAGTAGAGAGATTATGAAATAAATCAGTGTGCAACGGTGATTTAAAGGGACTACTGCTATTTGTAACTCCACGCTCCAGTCAATGCACTGTCTTAACCTCGCACAGCTGAACAGGTCTTAAATGACATGGAGGACCCCCCACCAGCGCTGTTTAAACGGATCATGCAGGAATTACAGGTTAGTTGCTGGATTATTGCTTCCGGCTGCCGATGCATTTGTACCTGTTTTTGGAGGTCTCCTATACTTGAATACTAGAACTAGGAGACTAGGCCTAAAAATTAGAGCCAGGACTTTCAGGAGTGAAGTTAGGAAACACTTCTGCATGTAAATGGTGATAGAAGTTTGGAACTCTCTTCTGCAAGCGGCAGTTGATGCTAGCTCAATTGTAAATTTTGAATCTGAGATTGATAGATTGTTGTTAACCAAAGGTATTAAAGGACATGGGACTAAGGCGGGTATATGGAGTTAGGTCACAGATCAGCCATGATCTCTTTGAATGGTGGAACAGGCTCGAGGGGCTGAATGAACTATTCCTGTTCCTACGTTCCTATATTCCTATCATACTCTATAGGGATTGGGCTGCGAGAGGACAGTAGATTCATGTTCCATGGAGCCACTGCCACTTGCTGCCTTCTATTATGTGCCACCTTCTTCTGCAAGAAAGCGGGAAGTGTGTCGGGGGTGTCTTGCAAGATGTTTGGGTGATGTGGCTGTCATGGTTGAACAGCTGCCAGTGTGTGTGAACCTGTGAGTTGTGGGTTTGGGGCTTGCGACAGTGGTAATGTATGAGGGTGAAAGCAAGCTGTTTGGAAGAGTTGAGTAATGATTGAAGGAGTTTGTTGGTATTTGGGTGATGGGGGGTGTAGTGCGTGGTGCAGTGGATGCGGCTAGTGGTGCAGTTGGTAGGAGACGCCACTTGACTGTTGAACTCATGAACCTTGACCACTCGTGTCAAATCATTGCACTTCTTCCTGCACTGCATCCATGTTCGTGGTGCTATGCTCCTGGCGTTGACCTCGTCCCCTACTGCCTCCCACTGCCTCGGAAGCATATGTCTGGAGGGCCTCTTGCACCCCTGCGGATATAGGATGCCCCTCCTTCTGTCCACCTCTTGTACCAAGGCCTCTGGTGCATCATCAGAGAACATTGGTGCACGCTCCCTCGCAGGCCCTGTACATACTCAGATCAGCAGATTGGTGGGGTCTGGTGTACAGGTTGGAGGATGTGGGATGTAGTTTTGAGCAACCTTTATTGAATATTTTAAAATAAAAAAAGAGTTTTTAAACATAACTGGGCGACATGGACATGTTGGGCCAAAGGGCCTGTTTCCATGTTGTAAACTTCTATGATTCTATGATTCTATAAGGACGAGACCTGCATGGGTTTTATGTGCGGGATTTCTGATCTCCGTTCAGACACCATTCAGACCCATATCTCATATTTTGAAAATAAAGGTGTCCCGCAAACATTGAGCAGACAAGTTGTTGCTCATTAAAAATTCCAGAGTTCCCATCATCACCGTGCTTCACCAAACTGTAGCACAGATTCACTTCACGATTGACTTCGACCACTTCCTGCAGCCACAGTGCACCTCCCCTTTAAGAGATGCAGGTTGCCTTTAAGTGATGCTAGCCACTCCCGATATCGGGGCCACCTGCTGGTGCGTGCCTCCAATGAAAAGCGAAGATAGCGCTGGCTGCTCACAGCAATCATTGAAATCACCAGGCAGCACGAAAGTTATATGTTGCCTGTACCGCAAGGACCAGGCGCGGGTTTTTTTTTATTCGTTCATGGGATGTGGGCGTCGCTGGCGAGGCCGGCATTTATTGTCCATTCCTAATTGCCCTTGAGAAGGTGGTGGTGAGCTGCCTTCTTGAACCGCTGCAGTCCGTGTGGTGAAGGTTCTCCCACAGTGCTGTTAGGAAGGGAGTTCCAGGATTTTGACCCAGCAACGATGAAGGAACGGCGATATATTTCCAAGTCGGGATGGTGTGTGACTTGGAGGGGAACGTGCAGGTGGTGTTGTTCCCATGTGCCTGCTGCCCTTGTCCTTCTAGGTGGTAGAGGTCGCGGGTTTGGGAGGTGCTGTCGAAGAAGCCTTGGCGAGTTGCTGCAGTGCATCCTGTGGATGGTACACACTGCAGCCATAGTGCGCTGGTGGTGAAGTGAGTGAATGTTTAGGGTGGTGGATGGGGTGCCAATCAAGCGGTTAAATGTGTACCGCGATCCCAGCGCTTGTTTTTGGGGGTCAACCAATTTAACCTCCATAGTATCATAGTATGTTACTGCGCAGAAGGAGACCATTTGGCCCATCGTGCCTGTGCTGGCTCTTTGAAAGAGCTATCCAATTAATCCCTCTCCCATGCTCTTTCCCCATAGCCCTGCAACTTTTTTCCAATTCCCTTTCAAAAGTTACTATTAAATCTGCTTCCACCACCCTTTCAGGCAGTGCATTCCAGGTCATAACAACCCTCTGCGTAAACAAATGTATCCTCATGTCGTCTCTGGTTCTTTTGCCAAACACCTTGGCCCCAATATTACCAGGGAGGCGGGTTGCCAGCGGGGGGTCGACTGGGCGCGTGAGTAACCCGCCCAGTAAAATCGGTGGGTTCCCCACGCGATTGCGAGTAAATTGAAGCCATTTACCTTGGCTTCCAGGTTTCCCGTTGGAAACCTGCGCAGCGGGCGGACTGCACACCCGCATCATTGGCTGTTGCTGGAGGAGCCCTATTTAAAGGGGCAGTCCTCCAATGCTGCTCCTGCAGCAAACAGGCAAAATTACAGCTTGGAGCAGCCCAGCGGAAAGGCTGCTCCCAGGTTTAATGATGCCTCACTCCAGGTCTTACTGGATGGGGTGAGGAGGAGGAGGGAGATCATCTACCCGGTGGATGGGAGGAAGTGGCCTCCCTCTGCCACCAAGAAGGCCCAAAGGTGTTGCAGCCAAAACTTTGTCTGAAGTGACAGAGTGCCCTGCTGCAATAAATGAGGTTTTCCCCCAAACTGTCAAAAAATCCTTTGCATCTCCCACTGGCTGCTGGCTGAAACACGTCTGCTCCAACATACATTCATGGTGCTTTCAAAATAACATGCGTGATTTATATCATACAACTGCAAAGAAATGTATGTGTGTGTAACTTCTTACGCTGCAAATTTGTGCTGCACTAAAGATGTTGTAAGTTAGAAACTGCTACTAATTAATACTTTGTTGATCACATTGATGACATTAAATAATAATGACATTTTTAACAGTTTTAAAATTGCTTCTGAAAGGGATTTCATTCAGGTTAAGATCAGACTGTAAGTTGAAGTGTTGACTCAAGCTGTGTAATATATAAATTGCTATATACAAATAAATTACAGATAAATTAGAAGGAATATCTTCAAGAGGAAAGATACGATTTCTGCTGTGCAGGTTACATAATTGCATACATTGAGGAGAATATACAATTTATTTATCTGATCAAAGCAGTCACGAATGAGTTACTCATCTGTCTTAATAACTAATGCATTTTACTTAATTGTATTTACTAGTTATGCAGCATGGTCTGCATTAAATATCAATAATATAATTTTTAACTTTTCTTGAACTGGTATCTGGCAGCCGATGTGCAGAATTATAAATTTAGTGGTCGAGTTTCTGTTCGCTTCTGTTTGTAATATCAGCACAATCCGGGCGAAATCGACCGAATCAGCGTAAAAGGTCGGGGAATTTTAAACGTGAGTTAAACGCAAATCCACTTACATTTTCCGCAATCTTTTACGCTGGTTAAAGATCAGGCCGAGCCCATAAATCTGGCCAGGCCCCCAGGTCGAAATTGCAAGATTCTGCCAATTGTGTTGGTTAGAAAGGCTTTTCAAATTGCACTCATTTTCTCAATGTAGGCACATTTTTAAAAAAAAATTCATATCAAAAATGATTTAATTTACTATGAAACTGACCAGGGTACAAAAACAAAACTATTAAATGGTTCAAAGTATAGTTTTTTTTTAAGTCATTTCCAGTGATTTTAAATCAGGTTACTCACAGGTGGAGGACAATCTTAATAAAAATGCTTATTTTTGGTAATAACCCTATTTTCAGTTGTATTAATAAAACTGCACTCTTAAAACATAAAGGAATATTTTTTAATGGAAAAAAAAGAAACAATTACATTTTATTACGCTGCCTGATTGTGTCGGTTCATTGTCAATTTTACGTTTGTGCTAATGCCAATTAATTTTATCAGAAACTTAAACTGTAACCTAACCAGTGCAATTTCAAACGTATTTTGGGTGCAATTTCCTGATTGTGCCCAAAGCGGAAACTCTAGCCCATAGTTTCAATAAGCAGGCATAACAGTAAACTGGGCAAATCTGTTAATGGGTGCAGTGACAGAAGGTCAGTGGGAGATGTTCAAAAAAGAATTTAACACGATACAGAACAAATTTATACTCCTAAGGGGCAAGAGCTCCACTTGCCAAAAGAAACATCCACGGATGACAAAAGAGGTAAGGGACAACATAAAACTAAAAGAAAAAGCATACATAAATGCAAAAAATAGCACAGATCCCAGCGACTGGGAGAGATACAAAGAACAGCAAAGGATGACAAAACAGATAGTAAAAGCTACAAAAAGGGAGTATGAAAAGAAATTTACAAGAGATATCAAAATCAACAAAAAAAAATTACAATTGTATTAGAAAAAAGAGGGTGATCAAGAGCACTGTGGGCCCCATAAAAACTGATAATGGTGATATTGTAAATGAAAATATGGAAATGGCGGACATGTTAAATAATTACTTTGCATCAGTATTAACAGTCGATGAAGAGGAGAGCATGCCAGACACCCCAAGGAAAGCAATTTTGAATCAGGGACGGAGACTCACCATAATTAACGTAAGCAAATTAAGAGTAGTGAAGAAAATAATGGCACTAACGAGTGAACAAATCCCCAGGACCAGATGGTTTCCATCCCAGGGTTTTAAAGGAAGTCGGTGAGGACATTGGAGAAACCCTAACTATAATCTTCCAAACTTCTCTCGATTCAGGAACCATTCCATTAGATTGGAAAATTGCACATGTCACTCTGCTATTAAAGAAAGGTGAGAGAGGGAAACCAGGGAATTAAAGACCAGTTAGCCGAGCATCTGTTGTCGAGAAATTACTAGAGTCTATAATTAAGGATAGAGTGACTGAACATCTTGAAAATTTTCAGCTGATCAGAGAGAGCCAGCATGGATTTGTGAAGGGTAGGTCATACCTGATGAAACTGATTAAATTTTTTGAAGAGGGGGCTAAAGTAGTAGACAGGGGAATGTCTATGGATGTTCTTTATATGGACTGCACAAGGCATTCGATAAAGTCCCTCGTGAGACATTATTAGCTAAAATTGAAGCTCATCAAATTGAGGGCAAATTATTTACCTGGTTAGGAAATTGGCTGAGTGTCAAGAGACAGAGAATAGGGATAATGAGCAGGTACTCAAATTGTCAGGATGTGACTAGTGGTGTCCCACAGGGTTCTGACTATTGGGGCCTCAACTATTCACTGTAATTATTAACGACTTAGATGATGGGATAGAGAGCCACATATGCAAGTTTGCCGATGACACAAAGACAGGCAGTGTAGATGGAAGCATAAAATTACAGAGAGATTAAGTGAATGGGCAAAACTATGGCAAATGGATAGATCAGAGTACTTTCTAAAAGGTGAAAAGTTCAAAACAGTGGAGCTCCAAAGAGACTTACGGGTCCATGTACATAGATCATTAAAATGTCATGGACAGGTACAGAAAATAATCAAAAAGGCTATTGGAATGCTGGCCTTTATATCTAGAGGACTAGAATACAAGGGGGTAGAAGTTATGCTACAGCTTTACAAAGCCCTGGTTAGACCACACCTGGAGTACTGTGTTCAGTTCTGGGCACTGCATCTTAGGAAGGATATATTGGCCTTGGAGGGAGTGCAGCGCAGATTTACTAGAATGATACCTGGATTCCAAGGGTTAAATTATGAGGAGAGATTACACAAACTAATGTTGTATACCCTGGAATTTAGAAGATTAAGGGGTGGTTTTGATTGAAGCTTTAAAGATATTAAGGGGAACAGATAGGGTAGATAGAGAGAAACTATTTCCACTGGTTGGGGAGTTTAGAACTAGGGGACATAGCCTAAAAATTAGAGCCACGAATTTCAGGAGTGAAGTTAGGAAACACTTCTACATGCAAAGGGTGGTAGAAGTTTGGAACTCTCTTCCACAAATGGCATTTGATTCTAGCTGAATTGTTAATTTTAAATCTGAGATTGATAGATTGTTGTTAACCAAAGGTATTAAGGGATATGGGGCTAAGGCAGGTATATGACGTAAGGTCACAAATCAGCCATGACCTCACTGAAATGCAGAACGGACTTGATGGCCTACTCCTGTTTCTATGTTCCTATAGCTAACTGATCCAATATTATATCTCTACATTATATACATGTTCCACTGATTTGATATGTAAAGGATTATTAAATAATCAAAGTATCCTGATGTTAAAAGTGCAAGACAGAAACTAGAGCAGTTACTGCACTCTGAAAGGACTTCATCATGTAAAGTGCTTCGAGATGTTTAACAACAATGACAAGGGTCTACGTTGATGTTATTGTTCTGCAACCTCACACCCTAACTAAGTTGAGTACTGTTCCATGGATGTAAGCAGTCTTCCAGTGCCGCCCCTAAATAGCTAATCTTCATGCTTGAGCCAAGATGGTGCATATTGGCAAGACATCCAACCATGGAGAACATCACAACTAAGCCCAATCTTGTCTTCAGCCGATATTCACACACACGTATTGTCCAGGAGCAGTCATTGGGTAACATTAAGGTGTAGGATCCTGAAGTTAATTTTTTTTTCAACAAAGCTAAGGACATTGAGGCCATTTGAGGCCCCCCCTGTTGCCCTGGCTGAGATAAAGTCAACTCACTTGACACCAGGGACTGAATCTGGGTCTCTCCTGGTCTGTTTGGTTCAAGACCACACCGACCAATCAATAGAATCACATTGTGAGCTTCAAAGATTTTAATCACCATCACTGTAAAATACTAAAGTCTATTAGAAGAAGAGAAGCTTTCCATGAACTGCTGCTCCTGATCCAGTGCCACAACTTTGTTGGAACTGTGACAATGACCTTGTTTATGCTCAGGTCTCCTCTGCACTTCTGGTGAAGTTATGGCAACGGAGCAGGAGCAACTCTGAGGAAATTCCTGGCCGTAATGTCGCATGACCAGGAGAATATTCTATAAAATGTGTTTGATATAAATAGACACGTTTTACAAAAGCACAGGACAGGGAGGGACAATGTTACAAAGTGAATATTTATAGAGTGTCACCAGAGTGATCACTATCTTGTATTGCATCGATGTTCTTTAATGGTTGTGAGAGGCAATTAGGACTCTTTCATGTGATAATTACCCAGAATGTGGAGTTATTCCATGATTTGCTGCTGAGCCTATTATAGAATTTATCCCACCCTTCGGACTTTTAAGTAATAATTGACAGCATGTTGGGGTTTGTTGGGAAAATTAAACATCTCCTTTGCTGAATAAATACAGAGACTGTAGGCCAAATTATTTATTGCCATAGAGGTAATTTAGTTGCATATAATTACATGGAAATTACAACATGAAAACAGACCATTCAGCCCAACAAATCCATGTTGGTGTTTATCCTCCACACGAGCAGTAGTCCTAATCCCACGTTCCTGTCTTGTTCTCATATCAATTATCCCCCTTTCCTTGAACTACCTATATTACCTGTTCTTAAATGTTGATATGGTGTTTGCTTCAACCTCAGCATCTCACACCCCTCTGTGTAAAAGTTTCACCTGCGCTCTGTCCTAAACCACTTATGTTTAATTTTATATCTATCTTAAAAAACTCCCCAAATTACAAATTATGTTGCTGTTACACCACCCAAATTCCAAATATAACTGAGAAAGTTAGCCTAAAAGTTACTGTGGTGATTTCAGCAGACACATGCTTAACGTGTTTGTTTTACATTCCCCTGTTTGTTGTTTAACTCAGGTGTTATCCTGTTCACTTTAATTGAGTTAACGCCTCTGATGAAATAGAAAAGATTGTCCTGTCAATGCGTTAAACATTCATCCACTATTATTGACAACAGTAAATTCTAGTTTTTCATCTTTAATTATAACAAATTATGCATAGATAATTGAAGTTTCTTGGCTTGGTTTGTGACATTGGAGAGGAGTGTGTCTGTGTTATTTTTATGATGTTTCTATTTGCATGATCTGTTTAACAATTAGTTATGTCCAGACCTCTGAATTTGAGATTGTAATAAAGCTTTATGATGTTGATCAGAAAATTATATTTAGCAGTATTAAAATATTCGGAGGCAGTTGAAGTGCCATGCCCTGTTATTGAAGCATGTGGGGTGTCGTTTTTTGTGCCGCAGAGGTTGCTGACAGAGATTTTGAACTCATTAACATATTTTATTAGTTGTGTGGAACTTCCGATTGGAAACTCGTTTTAATTTGTGAAGAGATATACTTCTGTGATTAATTAATTTAAGTAAGATTTAAAGTCAGATGTAAGCCCATCATAAACCAATTTTTCATTTAAGAATTCTGATTTGATAGAAATTACTTTTTATGATGTAACTTAAATTGTGTTACTTTTCCAATGTAACAGGTAAACGTTTAAGTTAAAGGAAACAGCAGTGTTCCATCAGTGGATAAGATGTAAACATTTTTAAATTTGTTTATATTTATAAAAAATCTTGGATCTTGCGCACTTTTTCTCTACAAAACCTTACTTCCTAATGTCATGTTTTTGTCACATTTTGCGTCAACATTTTCAACTCTAAATTCGCATGTCCAGATTTTTAATGGAAACTGTCTATGTAAACTTGTCACAATGTAATCACATCGTCCCAAAAGTGGAGGGCATTGTAGTTTTGCATCTCCAGGCTCCTCAGCATCTACTGTAGAGAAACTCTTATTCTCTAACCAACTCTACTTCTTTGCTTCCCAAATTGTCATAAGGAGATATTAGGGAAGGTGACCTTGGTCAAAGAGGTAGGTTTTAAGGAGTGTCCTAAAGGAGGAGAGAGAGGTAGAGAGATGGAGAAGTTTAGGGAGGGAATTCCAGAGCTTAGGGCCCAGGCAGCTGAAGGCACGGCCGCCAATGATGGAGTGCTGAAAATCGGCCAAGAGGCCAGAATTGGAGGAGCGCAGAGATCTCGGAGGGTTGTAGGGTTGGAAGAGGTTACAGAGATGGGAATGGCGAGGCCATGGAGGAATTTAAAATCAAAGATGAAAATGTTAAAATGTAGGTCAACGAACATAGGGATAATGGGTGAACGGGACTTGATGCGAATTAGGATACAGGCAGCAGAGTTTTGGATGAGCCCAAGTTTAGGGAGGGTGGAAGATGGGCAGCCAGCCAGGATAGCATTGGAATAGTCTAATCTAGCAGCGATGAATGCATGGATGAGGGTTTCAGATGAGCTGAGGCAGGGGCGGAGATGGGTGATGTTACGGAGATGGAAGTATAAAATCCAAAGATTAAATAAAAGTAAGGACAGAATGTATGACATTAATTATTCTGGTGAGATCATTTACAGCAGTAGATTTGATTGGCTATTAATTTAACTTTCTCCTGCAGCCCGTAAATACCTGCTGCACGGGCAAATACCTTGGTATCGTTATGGCGATCACAGCAGTTAATGAGCAGATTTCCGGCTGTGGAAATACCACTAACATGCGTTGAACAAAATGCTAAAAAAACGTTCTAAATGTGACCGGGGTGGATTAAAAATGATAAAATAATGAAATCAAGGAAGTAGATGCCTGTGAGTCAATCAAAAAATTTGCATAAGAGCTTTAGCAACATTTCAGAAGGTTAATAAAAACCGACAGCTGGGCACCACACATGCCAAATCTTCATGACAGAATGTGGACGGATGATATGCACAAGCATCACTTTATAACTCGTCTAGGTGTAAAGAAAATAATTAAATTGAGAAAGCTGAGCGTCTGGCTGACCATTTTAGTCCCCACTTATTACAGTTGGATTGAGATGTAATTAATTACAGTAAATATAGAAGATATTTTGAACTTCATGTAGAAAAATTAATTAGCAGTAATATCTAGGGTCTACTGATCTGTTTCTGTAGAACAAAGATAAAATATTAAACTTTCACAGTTTGTTTTGCATATTGGACTGCATAACAAGAGGGTACGACCAACGGCAACAGGAACAAAGCCAGGCACCTCCCAAATTTGACCTTGGTGGTTGCTGGCAGCTTTGATATTGTAATCACAGTCTTGTTATTTGATATATGCCAACACTTCAGATCTGTGTGATAGTCCCACTTTTCTGCCCACACTTACACCTCCCACGGTATTCCTCCCACTTTCAAAGCATAAATCGCAATTGCCATGTTGATCTGAGACACAGCACTTCATATGAACAGAATAATTCATGAGGTCTGTATTATTCTGGGACCTGCAGCTTACAGAGCTTGTGGCACAGGAATAGGTTGAGTAATTCTGATGCCATTGCCAAGTGTGTCAGTCACAGTGCCTATTGTGGGACATTTTATTGGCTACTATTTTTAAAGGTAAAAACACAATTTTTCACATTTTTGAATTGGACATACAAACCATTAATTGACTTGCTGTAATGGTATTAAAAGATAAAACCAAATGAGAAGTATATCACCCAATTTTATATATCTTACAAACAACTGATTTAAAAAAAAAACAGGACCAGGAGATAGAGGAATCCATGTGTGAATCAGAGAGGCCAACTTTTGAAACTCACTCAAACCAGCGGAGCCCACAGTATCAACTTTGATTTCAATTAAGAAACTAAGATCAGCTGTAAATCTATTGCTGGGAGTGTGTCGATATCAGACCTAGAGTTAAGGCATGCTTCTAACAATACCCAGGAAGGGTCCATACATTCAAAGATTTTCCCGATCCATCAGTAAGAATGCATTATACTCTCCAACAAGTCTCACTTAGTAAACTTAGTGAGAGAGGAAGTATTAAGGGGATTAGCATCTTTGAAAGTAGATAAATCACAAGGGCCAGATGAAATGTATCCCAGGCTGTTAAAAGAAGCAAGGGAGGAAATAACGAAGGCTCTGGCCATCATTTTCCAATCCTCACTGGATACAGGTGTGGTGCCGGAGGATTGGAGGACTGCTAACGTTGTACCATTGTTTAAAAAGGGATCAAGGGATAGATCAAGTAATTACAGGCCAGTCAGTCTAACCTCGGTGGTGGGCAAATTATTGCAATCAATTCAGGGGGACAGGATAAACCGTCATTTAGAAAGGCACAGAATAATCAAGGACAGTCAGTGTGGATTTGTTCAGGGAAGGTCATGTCTAACTAACTTGATTGAGTTTTTTGAGGCGGTAACAAGGAAGTACCAGACAACGAAGGGTACTCTGTTGGTTGCATCCCGTGTTAACTTCCCCGGAGCGGAGAAACCAAGCCATGTTCTTCACAGCCTTCAACATGTCATCAATGACGACGAACACCTCGCTAAGGCCATCCCCACACCTCCACTACTCGCCTTCAAACAGCCACCCAACCTCAAACAGACCATCGTTCGCAGCAAATTACCCAGCTTTCAGGAGAACAGCGTCCACGACACCACACAACCCTGCCACGGCAACCTCTGCAAGACATGCCAGATCATCGACACGGATACCACCATCACACGAGAGGACACCACCCACCAGGTACATGGTTCATACTCCTGTGACTCGGCCAATGTTGTCTACCTCATACGTTGCAGGAAAGGATGCCCCGGAGCATGGTACATTGGCGAGACCATGCAGACACTGCGACAACGGATGAACGGACACCGCGCAACAATCGCCAGACAGGAGGGTTCCCTCCCAGTCGGGGAACACTTCAGCAGTCAAGGACATTCAGCCACCGACCTTCGGGTAAGCATTCTCCAAGGCGGCCTTCGAGACACACAACAACGCAAAATCGTCGAGCAGAAATTGATAGCCAAGTTCCGCACCCATGAGGACGGCCTCAACCGGGGTCTTGGGTTCATGTCATGCTACACGTCACCCCACCAGCGAATAAAAGTTATCTGTTTTTAATACAACGGGTCATTCTCTGTCTTTGTCTTCCTTTCGGATGTTTATCCCTCTCTCTCTCTGTCTTTTGTTCTGGCCGTTTGTATATTCGGTTGTCCTGTAGGTAACATCTCTCTGTCTGAACACTTTGATTGCCTTGACAACGGGCAGTTGGAAAGATTATCTGCAATCACTTGGTATTGTTCTCTGACTATAAATGCGAAACGTTCAAGGAATCCGAATCCCACACTTACCCGACGAAGGAGATAATCACCGAAAGCTTGCGATTTTCAAATAAAACTGTTGGACTATAACCTGGTGTTGTAAGATTCTTTACATTAGTATATTAAGGTGGTCAGCAGGGGAGATGTGTATTCTAAACCTACAGCTCACTCTTTGTTTGAGATGACTGGGAACGGGCGAGCCGCCTTCTGCCAGAGAGATAAGATGTCATCCATATTAATGAGATTAAGTGCCTTACCATTGTCCTGAGCGCGGTAGCATTAGCAGGCCATCTCCTCTTGATGAGGTTAAATGTCTTGCCATTGTTTGATCAAATCAATGGTGTCAGGTCAGGTCAGGTGCTGGACCATCCAGATCCCTTTCAGCAGGCTGATGGGCTATGTCTGGCGTCACCATCTATTTTGATGATGTTAAATCAGCTCACCACAGGACCCTCAGCCAACAGTGCATAAAGATACAGCTCAAACAAAGGTTCAGCGTAGAGGATCCTCCAAGCAGCAGACTAGAGTTGTTAGGGCAGAGGTGTTGGCAGGAGTCCAACGCCCGTGTCGGAAGAAGGAGAGAAGTCTGCAGAAGGCAGGATGTGTGGGATCCAAGGGAGTTGGGGCCCCGAGGGCCGCGAGAGGCGTGAGGCTAAGGCACGAGCTCTACCCAGAGTGGAAGCATGTAATATATCTCCAGTTTCCATTCTGTAAACTGCGGCTTAAGTACTGAGCGTATTAAAATGTTCTTTGTAATAAAGTTCATGCCACCGTAACCAATTAGGGCTATACTCGAATCTTTCGGAACTGGGATGTGAGTAACGGAGCAGGGGTTCCCCAACTGGTCATGTAGACCATGTATATATCCCCAATAATTATAACATCTATAATGAGATTTTTTTAGTTTGATAAATTAAGGCTCTGCTAAATTAATGCTGAGTGTACAGAACAGTGAATCCAATTCTACAACTCAAACTTTCCTTGTGTGCCAATGATGAGTGCCAGTAAGCTGCAATTGCTTATCAGTCTCAATAGGGTCTTTATACAAGTCCTTGGATATTATATTAGCAGCCAAAACTCAGCATCCTCAATACATGTTATTGTTCCAGCTTTTACCCAACAACTTTTCTTGATGACAAGCTCCATAACCAGACCAAGTTCTTATGAACTGAAAATAGAGTCTTTATATTCTACCATGTATTATTCAGCAATCAATGTGGTAAATGCTTGCTGGAGAATATCTGGGATGTGCACCGAATATTTCATTGTCATCCCTACATTCTGTTTGTACATAACGTAAAATCGGCAGCTCGATTTACACCTCACTGATTCCCCATCAGCCAGCTGCCTTCAAGGCCTTATCCTTCCTGGCTCATCCTCATCCTGCTCTAATTTGAGTTAATACCTTGTATGCACTTATAATGTTATTCGATTATATTTCTTTCAATTGTCACATCCACTGTCAGATTTGAGTTATAAACATTACTGTGGTCATTTTTTTACTCCAATATTCTCGTCACTATGGAATTAAAATCTGTTAAAACTAAGGGCTAAAATTTTGCCTTTTCCACTTATCAACGTTAAAACATTGCTTCAGGCAATCTATTTAAGCTTTTACTGAAAGTATTCAGCTAGTTAACTGGACAATGTCAGTATTTATAATGGTTACTATTAACAAACCTAGGCTCCAGATGTCTGCTGTTAAGAAAATTCATTATCTGATTTGTCCTTACTTATTGCCTCTGTGTTGTCAGCCTGCTTGTCTGATATCCATTGCTGCATGAGATGCAATTTCCTACAAATAAACATTGGAAAGAATGAGGCCATTGCCTTTGGACTCCGCCACAAACTCTGTACCTTTGCCATCGATACCATCCCCCTCTCGGGTCAATGATTCAGGTCGAACCGGACTGTTCACAACTTCGGCGTCCTATTTGACCGCGAGCTGAGTTTCTGACCCCATATCCTCTCCATCACAAAGACCACCTGCATCTACTGCCATTACGTCACCTGTCTCCACCCCTGCTATAAAAAAACCCTGGTTAGACCGCACCTAGAGAACTGTGAGCAGTTCTGGGCACCGCACCTTCGGAAGGACATATTGGCCTTGGAGGGAGTGCAGCGTAGGTTTACTAGAATGATACCCGGACTTCAAGGGTTAAGTTACGAGGAGAGATTACACTAATTGGGGTTGTATTCTCTAGAGTTTAGAAGGTTAAGGGGTGATCTGATCGAAGTTTATAAAATATTAAGGGGAACAGATAGGGTGGATAGAGAGAAACTATTTCCGCTGGTTGGGGATTTTAGGAGTAGGGGGCACAGCCTAAAAATTAGAGCCAGACCTTTCAGGAGTGAGATTAGAAAACACTTCTACACACAAAGGGTGGTAGAAGTTTGGAACTCTATTCCGCAAACGGCAATTGATACCAGCTCAATTGCTAAATTTAAATGTGAGATAGATAGCTTTTTGGCAACCAAATGTATTAAGGGATATGGGCCAAAGGCAGGTATATGGAGATCAGCCATGATCTTAACAAATGGCGGAGTAGGAACAAGGGTGCTGAATGGCCTACTCCTATTCCTATGTTCCTGCCTTAACCCATCAGTGAATGGTCAGGCATTAAGATTTGGACCAAAATATTTGTAAAGAAATTAACCCTGTAATGTGAGGCTGGCCACAGCTTCTCCCATAGTACCCATCTAATTTCATGGTTTCATTATAACTTAAATGAACAATACCCAATTTTTTTGAGCTAAGGAGGTCTTAGTGGGGCAGGTGGAGCATGTTTCAATGGGGGAGCATTTGGGGAACAGTGATCATAATATCATTAGGTTTAGAATAGTTATAGAAAAGGACAAGAAATATGAAAATACGTCTTCACTAGAGAAGAGGATGCCACCATGCCAAATCTGGGCACCACATTTTAGGAAGGATGTGAAGGCCTTGATAGATTAAATAAGGAGAAACTGTTTCCAGTGGCAGAAGGGTCGGTAACCAGAGGACACAGATTTAAAGTGATCAGCAAAAGAGCCAGAGACGACATGAGGAAACATTTTTTTTATGCAGAAAGTTGTAATGATCTGGAATGCACTGCCTGAAAGGGTTGTAAGATTCTCAAAATTCACAGATCCCCCAAAACTCGGAGAAAAACCCTAAAAAACCCTGAGTATGGGAAAACTTTGGCCATTGACTATAATCCTAAAATGGAAGGATAGGTGAGAGGTCACCAGACGAAATCAACAACACACACACCGTGGAACTTCAGAGAATTAATGCTTCAGACAAGACTCTGTTTTAATGCAAAACCGACAGCAGGTGGTCGACACACAGCACGAATTCGAAAGGCAGTCGGCCATTGAAAGAGGCAACTGCTCCAGACATGGTGGGGCCATGTTTTTGTTTTAATGCAAAACCGATCAACACCTAGAATGTTGGATACAAAAGGAAGCCTGTATACCAGGTGATCAGCAAATCGGAATTAACAATGACCCAGCGGGAGAAGCAATGGCAACATGATGAGAGACCATCAAAAAGCCATCAAAGATTCTTAAGGACTTTGTAAGAACTATTTAAACAGACATGAAGTGTTTTTTTTGAAGTGTCGAAGACCAATTGTAAGAGAGACATCCACAAGGGGAAACTTGAAACCTCTCTCGCTCGCTCTCTCTCTCTCTCTCTCTCTCCCTCTCTCTGCCTTGCTGGCTCTGGTGGGCTGCTTGTCTTGGTTCTGCCTGTGTCTGGAAAGAAGAGCAGTTTCCAGCAAACAACAAGGCGAGGGGAAGGCAGTTCGACAGAGAAGGTCAGCAGCTCTAGAAGCAGGCCGACACACAAGAAGAAACCAGAGCAACAGCCCCAATGACCATCAGACACCTCGCGGCAACAAGGGCCTTACGAAACAACCAACCGAATATTACCACCAACCAACCGGGTAATATTGGGCCACCGCGACCAAAGAAAACCAACTCGGGAGAAAACCGAAGATCCGCAAAGTTTCCACTCTACAATCTATTTCTGACTTACCTCTGGGTGAATTACTGTCAAGGGTTCGTTTGGTGAGCATTATCTCTGGTCCTTTAGAGTCCAACTTAGCTAGTACAGTGGGATTGGGAGGGGTGAGGTATCTTTCTACTGTAATTTCCCTCGTGTGTACAGAATTGTTCCCCATTTTATTAGAGTGTTAAGATTGTTGTGTTGTATTTCCTCTCTTGAATAAAGGTCAAAGTTTCTTGCACCAAAACCAGTTGTCTGCTGCACTTTGTCACAACCCCCAAATAAGTCCAAGGTCTAGAACCCAGGGTGTGGGAGCGATTCAGACCACTCAGTAGTCAGAGGCGAAGCTGACACACACCACCACCCCCTACAGGGTGGTGGAAGCAGATTCAATAGTAACTTTCAAAAGGGTATTAGAAAAATACCTGAAGGGAAAAAAATTACAGAGCTATGGGGAAAGGACAGGGGAATGGGACTAATCGGATAGCTCTTTCGAAGAGCTAGCATAAGCACGATGGGTCGAATGGCCTCCTCCTGTGCTGTACCTACTATGATACTATGGTGCTATGATAAATAATACCAGTGTAGCTAAACAAACTGTTAAATAAAAATAAGTCCGTTTTCAATTCTTTAGAATTGCTGTTTCCTTATTAATCTATAATGCAATGGGCCAGAAATTGCTTTAAAAGGAACGGTGAGTTCAACAGCACTCATTGTTGTTAGTGGTCAAATGAAAGAGCAAATTCCAGTATTCGCACATGCGCAGTGGAAATTCGGAACTTGCTCTTCCTGGTTCACCGGCGATCTGACAGCTTCGCCTTAAAGGGATATCGCCGGCTGAAATCAACAGAATCAAGAGACCAGCAGCAACTTGCCCTTTTGCCCAGCCGGAAAGTAACTAATATCGCTACAAATCAGGTACACTTAAAAATACCAGGTCTAAACTGAGTTTTAACAGTGCAGTAAGTCTTAATGACTGCCAAAAAACTAAAAATTAAACTTTAAAAATGTGGAGTTTCATTACTCCTTATTTTAATAGTCTTTGGTCATTAAAAAAAAGTAAATTTAAAACTTTTTTTACCTTTTCCTTCTGTCTCTTTTATTTAATTCGATTATTTCTTACCCGCTCTTTTTCTCGCTGTTTATAATTGTTTTTACAAATGATTTTATTGTTGCAGCTTTCACTTCCTGGCTTTTACATTGCAGCTTGCAGTTCAAGGTTTTGAATCTTTACAGCTTTTGAAGGATGCTGCAATCTGATCGGTTGAGGCGATGGAGTTGATCCTCTCACTTCTCCCGTGGGTCATAGTTAACATTGGGCTCTTCTCCGCTTCCCATTAGAGGAAGTGCACCCAGTTATGACCGCGGTGAGTTAATGGGTTAGTATAAATCTATGGAGCGGTGAGCACTTTTGGTTCGCTGCTCAGAACAATTTCTGGGCCAAAGTTATCATGTATGATAATATTATATAAACTGTGATGCAAGTTTAAATTCTCCAGGGTAAAATAATGAGAGGTAGATGTAGGTTGGATTGAATGGAATTAGCATATTGTAGTAACAGATGCCCCCATTTTCATGCAGTTATATTCTGCAAGAAGAAGTGGTTCCATAATACATTAGGCTCCATGTGCTGTATAATCTTTATTGTTCATATTGCAGGGTGAATTCAATAGCAACGTACAAAATGATGGCCCTGAAATTAAGGGGCCGCGAACAAGCGGTGAATGAAGGGCGCCCGATCCCCGTTAGACTTGCACTTACCCACAAGCTTTTCTTGTTTTTTTTTCACGGCATGTTCCTGTCATGGGGCGCTGGATCCAGTGCAGCACCCTCGACAGGGCATCTGAGACCTGTGTGAACGGGGCAAGCAACTGTCTATCCCCTTAACCCATCTGATTGAAGCATGTTATCAAGCCACGCAGAGTCAGAAACAGGAAGTGTGAGTTAGAACAGTAAATTCAATGTCAAATCAGGTACAGAAAGCAAAATAAAGAGAGGGTGAGAAATATTGAATTAAGAGACAGAGGTAAAAGAATCAGAAAGAAAAAGTAAAAAAATAAAAATATTTTTTTTAAATTTCCAACAACAATTAAAATCTGAAGGAATGAGACTCCCACATTTGTAAAAATTGATTTTCA
This sequence comes from Heptranchias perlo, assembly GCF_035084215.1. Lineage (NCBI taxonomy): Eukaryota > Metazoa > Chordata > Chondrichthyes > Hexanchiformes > Hexanchidae > Heptranchias > Heptranchias perlo. The sequence continues at coordinate 134,560,856 of NC_090328.1, read as the reverse complement.
GTGCCAGAGATGTTGTTTGGCAGTCAGAAAGCTGACCATGCCGTTAAAAATGATACTTAGACTTAAATAAGTGAGTGACTTTTTTTTGTGAGATTACTCCGTATCCATCAGGGCAGTGCAGGAACTTCACGCTGTTCCATTCATCTAAACGGTGAGTCAGCCGGCGAGTTTTCCTTCCTTCGAAGCTTTCGGAGGAGCAGGGCATCTGGTGCAACAACTTCCAGATTTCCACGTTTAACTGCGGTCACCAGAAGTTGCTCCACCACTTGCACTGAAATAACAGTGAGCACTGTTAGCCTCACTGTTATTTTATTGGAGCGAAATCTGACCCAAGAGGCTCGATTTTAGGGTCGGGTTTCCGGCGGGTTACCAGCGGGGTGGCCCCGAAAATCCCGATCTCCGGTCACGTGACCGGATCGCGACGAAATCCCGGCCACTTCCGGGTACCGCGCTGACGTGCGGGGCTGCACGCGCAAGCCCCGCTGGTGGGAATCCCGCAGGCAATTAAAGCCAGCGGGGTTCCACTTGAGAGTACTTAACTTGCTCGTTGTGGTCAGTTAATGAGCTGAAGCAGCTGTCAAAAGAGGAAGTGTGGGATTTTAGGTTCAAGGCAGTCAGTTTCCCACACTGGGGGAAACAGACTCCCTCCAACCAGGCGTGTTGCAGCCAGCAGCCTGTGGCAGGTGCCAAGGTGCGCTCCACGGGGGAGAGCCCTCACCCACGCAGGAGGCCACCGCGTCACATAGGGCAACCCCTGCCCTCCACCACCCCCCGCCAAGCCAGAGGACAGACCGACACAAAACCGCAGCCCCAGTCCGAGGAACCACACACCTACCCTGCACAACCCCTCAGACCAACACCTGCCAGTTGGGTGGTGTGTGGACACCCTCGGAGGACGAAGAGCATGACCAGCACCAGCAGCCTTGCAGTCCACGCCGTCCGCCGCAGAGACGTGGATCCCCCCAACACGGTGTTGTTCCACGCCCACCTGCACAGCAGGAGGGAGGGCTACCGCAGAGAGAGACGCGTCGCAGAGGGCACTACCCTCGCCACAGGGTCCACAGACCGAGGCGCAGCTCCCCGGACCTCTCCGAGCAGCAGTGCACAGGGAGGCGCAGATTCGCTCGACATGTAGTCGTGGAGATCTGCAGCCTCTTTCATGCCGAGCTGCTCCTGGCTGGCCCCAGCACCAACTGCTTACCTGTCGCTGGCAAAGTCACCACTGCCCTCCACACCTTCTCCTCCGCATCCTTCCAGGGTGCAGCCGGCTACACCGCCGATGTCTCTCAGTCGTCTGCGCGGACGAGCCCTGCAAATACACCTGCACCCACTCTGCAGTAACACGATGGGTGGCATCAGTGGTGGGTCCTCATAGTGATACCCAGGAGCGAGCATTATTGGACACAACGGACAGGATTCGCGGAGACATGGCAGTGGTGGTGTCAATATAATGTGTGCTGTTTGTTGCTCTGAAATTCAATATGGGTAACACCCATGACAAACCCTCAGACACCCTTGTGCACCCCCTTCATGCTGACGAGACGTTTGCCTTACGCTGCCTACTGCACATATGTGATGCATGCCCTGTGGCTGCAGCACAGGTGGTGGCAGGTTGAATGAGGCTGGCCGTGAGGGAGATGCACGAGAGGGTGAGTATGGGATGGAGCCATGAGATTGTATGAGGATTGGGTTGCGTGTTAGTGGCAGGGTGAGTACTGGCGAGGTGAGTAGGTGGAGGTAAGATGAGGACGGGGTGTGAGTGGGTATGAAGGGTGATGTGACAGAATAGTGTTGGCGGTGCCGAAGGAGATTTGGGGTGGGGGCAGTGTTGTGGCAGACGGAGTGTAGGGGAAAGACTACGTGTTCTCACTGTTGCTGACCTACTGCGGTCATTGCAGCGCCTCCTGCACTGTATGCAGGTGGGCCATATGTTGGTGGCGCAGGTGACCCCCTCTGCCACCTCGAGCCAGGCCTTCTTGGTGGCAGAGGCAGGCCGCTTCCTCCCGCCCGCCGGGGGGAAGATCTGTGTCCTCCCCCTCCTCCTCACCCCATCTGATGATAGCTGGGGTGAGGCATCATTAAACTGGGAGCAGCCTTCCCCCTGGGCTGCTCCATGCTGCAATTTGTCCCATTGGTTGCAGCATCTGTCAGTGGAGGACTGCCCCTTTAACTAGAGAGCCTCCAGCTGACAGATCGTACTGCGCATGCGCAGCCCGACCGACGCGCAGGCCAGCGCCGTGGACCCCGGAGGAGCAGGTAATTGATTCCGATTAGTGTGTTGCCTGCTACGATCGCGTGGGCAACCCACTAATTTCGCCGTCCGCGTTTTCGACGCTCCCGGAGGACCACCCGCTGGGAACCCGCAGGCCTGCTAAATTCGAGCCCAAGGTGTGGGATATTAAAAAAAATGTTCAATGCTTTAGTTTTAACTTCCTCTCTCTACTATCTATGTTAGTGGAGGCATTAAATTGTTTAAAATAAATGTTTTACTGTCTCTTAGAAAATAGCGGAGAGAGGAATTCAGATATATTTTCAGGATCTACACTTGTGCAAACTTGCAGGTGTGCAATTATTTAAATGTACAAATACAGACTCTCACTGCTACTCCTTCGCTACAGGGGCGTTCAAAACATTTATTCAATGGCACACACTGAGTTTATACAAAAAGAAAATGTATTTTGCGTCAAGAGATGGAAATTAACCTGTAGGTTCAGGCAAGGTTGCACTTTCTCGTGGATTTGTGATTCTATCATCGGCCCAGGAAAGCTGGTTATAGCAATGTAAATGTAGAGAAGCAGCAGCCAGACATCGGTCTCCTGTGAATCAAACCACGGAAGTGCTAAATATAAAAGCCGCTTATTGGAAATGTTTGGCTTCCCCAGTGGAATTTCTCCAAGTCTTGCTGTGCTCCCAGTAACAACCAGTGTCAAAATGGTGAGACATCTGAACTTCTTGCAGTTGCAATCAGCCACATGATATTTATAAAAAACCTCTCTTTTACAAATGTAGACAAATTTAATGCTTATCAAATATTATTAAAGAGATTTGAGCACATAGTCTAGGCTGACATTTCAGTGCAGTTCTGATGAGACGTTAAACCAAGGCCTCGTCTGTCCTATCAAGTGGACGTAAAAGATCCCATGGCATTATTTGGAGAAGAGCAGGGGAGTTCTCCTGATGTCCTGGCCAATATTTATCCCTCAACATCACTAAAATAGATTTTCTGGTTATTATCTCATTGCTGTTTGTGGGACCTTGTTCTGCTCAAATTGGCTTCCGTGTTTCCTACATTACAACAGCAACTACACTTTAAAAGTACTTCACTGGCTGCGAAGCACTTTGGAATATCCTGAGGTTGTGAAAGGCACTATATAAACACAAGTTCTTTCTTTATTGTTCAGTAAAAATCCTTGTGCACCTGTGAGGTTCTGCAGCCCGTAATTGCCAGCAACCTTCTGTGTTCAATTTTATGATTATGTTTTAATCATTTTCACTTTTGTTGCCATTGAGGCTCCCAAAGTTACAAGGCCTCCTGCAGTTTCAGGAATTGCAGGCCTGCAGATCTGTGCCTTGGCTCAGATAACATCACGAATCACAAGAGCTGAGCAGTTTATGAATATTATCTAGACCCCAAGGTTAAATTATAGCCTTGGATTATAACCATCTTCTAGTTGTTAATATATACCATTTTTGTTTTCTATAAAGGAAGAAAAAAGTAATAATTATCATTATGTTTGGGTGATGGATGTTAAGTGATTCAGAGAAGAATATAACTGAGGAGTTATTTTTCAGTTCCAATGTAAAATTTCAGATGAACTAAGAGCCTAATATTTACACTAAGCTGATTTTTTTTCAATGTTTGGGACCTCCAGTTGATCCAAAGCAAGGCCACTTAAACCTGCAATGTCCTTTCATTTTTATAACCCTGCATTACAACAATCTATTAGTCCATAAATCTGGATCATGATGGACTGGTGTGAAGGACCAGTAGTGGAATGGCTGAATTGCCACTGCAACTGTACTAGCCCTATCCGTTAATTGTATGGCCAGTCTCTGGTCAATGTGTGGGCTATAGTCCACAGAAGCAGTAACAATGGAGAAACAGTTGGACTTGAACAAGCTAGCAGTTGCTTAAAAATTGCACTTGTGTGAATGCTCAGATCACCCGCAGTGAACAAAATACTACCCATCATGCTTGAGAAATCAGTGCCTGAGGCAGCTCCTGAGTGCTCCTTTAGCAATAGGACCTCACTAATTATGACAGTGCCACCAAAGCTGAGGCTGTTATCTTCAGCTATCTGAAAACTCACAACCTTCTTCTCGACAATGAAAAGATCCACTTCTGAGTCATCTTCATAACTTAAGCTCCAGAAATTACTCTTATGGTTAGGGCTAAGGAATAATGTATTTCAGTTACGGTGCATAACATCTGGATTTTGTGACAAAGTAAAGTTTGTTTTGTGGCACCTATGTGAAATTGCTTAAATCTTTGAACCATGCAGGGTAACATAGCCTGGATTTTCCACCAGAAATTTGCACGACCTTCAGCAGATCTGGGGCGGATGTGGGAAACTAACTAAGGAACTGTTTTGTCAGTTTCCTGCTGGTTGCCATCATTTCCAGGATTTTCTAGTGACAGTGGTCATTGAACACTTCCTTCCAAATATGGACAGGCATCAAGTGGCATCACTGAAAATGGCACACTATTTATTTCTCATCATTAATGTCAAGGCATAGATGGATGTTAGGAACACCAATTCCTGGCAGACAGTGTTGCTATGGAAGATGGAGAGGGATTTAAACTTTAAACTCCCCCCCCCACCCACCCACATTTGATCACAGGGCAATCGGTTAATGTTAACCCTATGTTTCTCTCTTCACAGATGCTACCTGACTTACTCCGTGATTCCAGCATTTTCTGGGTATTTTTCAATGATCATTCTGGAGAATGGGGTGGGGGCTGTGCTGGGGGGGGGGGGGGGTGGGGGAGTTTTCATTATGCTCCAGCATCTAATGGATGGAAAATTGTGCAAGCAATGAATCTGCACCTAAATTCCTCGTATGTGTTCTCCTTGTGCAAAGCCGTGAGCTGGGAGTGCTAATTCATATAATGTCTATTCTTATGCTTAAAGCTGTAGATAAAACAAATTCTGCAAGAATTCAGTTAACTAATGAGTGTTTATTGCAGTGCTTGTATTGTACTTAGTCCGATGCACCACTGTGTTATCACCTTCTGTGACGTGATGACCTAGCACCTGTTCTGTACTGTGAAATACTTCGACAGGCACTTTTCACAGAAGGAATAATTGTAGACGCTGCCTGCAAGTTGTTCTATGTACGGCTTTGGGATTCTTCTTGCACCTGACCTTCTGGTGCTAAAGACCCAGCAGATGCGCCAGGAATGTTCTGTGTTCTTGGCACAGGAGCAGTACTACTTTCAGGAGCACCTTGTATCACTTATGCAGAGCCTGGTGCTGGCACAATCCTTGCACACATGGCACCGCTTGAAGCCGAGTCCTCATGTTGCCCAGTGTTTTTTGCGAGCATAGCACACTCTACTTGCACAAAGTCTTTCCCAAGCTGATAGTTGCTTTCAACTTGTCTCCAAGCTGAATAGAGATAGCCACTGGAGAATTTTGGATTCAGTGCCTCAAAAATAGCCGAGAGGTCATCCACGAGTAACACCTCTTCTGCCCATTAGAGGTCTCAACTGCAGATTCCACATATGTTGCCAAACGGTCTTTGAAACTGCGCAGGGCAGATAATTGCTCTGCCAAGCACTGCCAGCGTTATTAATGACAGCACAGATCTGAGCAGTGAAGTCCCTCACACTCCCCAGGCTAGAGTGCAATGTTTGGGGTACAGAGGCAAGCAACTGCTTGGTCTGTTGGTGTGTGTGGAATATTTTCCTTTTGAATTCCTGAAAGCCCGCTGCTGCACCAGTGATCGGGCAAAGCCTCCATCTTTGGTTGAGCTGTTCTCAGTCTGCAGCACTTCCCCTTCATACATGGTGAATCACACAGTGACCCCCATCTTAGTGCGTTAATGCTTGAAGAATACAATGTGCTCAGTGTGTGATGTGATTGCATTCTCACCAATGGAAGAGTTTCACCATAACGTCCCTGGATTCTGCTTTCCCTGTGTGATGAAAAGACAGCACAGAGTGACTAAAAATGCAGGTTTATGCAATTATATGCAGCTTATACACTGCTTGCAATAGTCACCTCCGGTACTCACAATATCTGCATGCCCATGATAAGTTCCCATTAACGTATGTGCATTTAATGCCTTGCCAGCGACGCCCACAGCCCACGAATGAATAAAAAAAAGACCTGTAACCCGGGAACAAATAAATTACGTGGCTTAAGAGATCTCAGCGATCGGGGTGGGGTGGGTGGGGGGGGAGGAGAGGGGAAGATCGAGGGGGAGAGGGGAAGATCGAGGTGGAGAGGGGGAGATCAGAGAGGGAGACATCGGGGGCTAAGAGGGACATCAGAGAGGGAGACATCGGATATCGGAGCAGGGTGGAAAGGTAGGTTTATTTTGTTTTTTAACATTGTGCAATGGTTTTTTATTTAATTTATTTTGTTTATTTTTGCCTGATCACATCAGGCGTGAATCAGAAGCCATGGGAAAGCCACCCAGGTAAGTTTAAAATCATTTCAACTATCTGCTATGTCAGAAATAAAGTACCTTAAGTACCTCAATGAGGTACATTTGGTTCTTTAACTAAGATCCCGCCGGCTTTAATTGCCGGTGGGACTTCCGCATTCGTGAGACGCAAACGCACACAGAAGCGTCTGTGGGGAACTCGGAAGTTGACAAGTTGGGGCCGGCTTCTTCATCCGCTTGGGATTTCCCCGATTTTCACAGCCCGCCCCCACCCCCAACACATCCGCAATTTCCTTTGAAAATCGGTGCCATGGTGTGGGTTCGCCATTTTCATTGGGCTCCAATTCTTTATGTTGATTTCTGCCTATTTTAAGTTCAGGCGTCTTCCAATGAGATTGGAAGGATGCTTGGGCGTAACTTGACATCGGTAAAGTGGGCACGACATTGGGCGTATTTTTGTGTGTAATTTCTGGGTTGCGCAAAAGAGTTAACTCCAGGCTCATGTATCATACAGCTTTCTCCTTTATATCGGTTGTAAGGAATTACCTTAGTGTATTTTTTTCAAGGAAATTAACTTTTTTTCTCACTTCAACCCAAGTATCCTGCATCATTTACACCATTAGTGACAGCCTCTCTTGCTTGGCAGCTGCACCGTAACATTGTCATCTGGCCGGCTGCCCCCAAAATGGCAGTTCTGTGTTGCATCATCGTGGCTATAGTTTTCTGGAGTGTTTCATCTGTGAACTGCTGCCTAGCAGCTGCCATTACCGATCATCGTTACTCCTCAGCCATTGTCAGGAACTTTGAGCCCTTGAATGTCCATAACATACATAATTTTAGCTCCAACAGGTAGTTTTAGGATGTTATCGCAGCCTGTTCATACTGATTATTGAAAATGTTGCGACCAGTAACGGATTGTGTAAGAAAAGCACTATACAAGCTTTCTTTTTTTATTATTCGTTCATGGGATGTGGGCATTGCTGGCAAGGCCAGCATTTATTGCCCATCCCTAATTGCCCGAGAGAAGGTGGTGGTGAGCCGCCTTCTTGAACCGCTGCAGTCCGTGTGGTGACGGTTCTCCCACAGTGCTGTTAGGAAGGGAGTTCCAGGATTTTGACCCAGCGACGATGAAGGAACGGCGATATATTTCCAAGTCGGGATGGTGTGTGACTTGGAGGGGAACGTGCAGGTGGTGTTGTTCCCATGTGCCTGCTGCCCTTGTCCTTCTAGGTGGTAAAGGTCGCAGGTTTGGGAGGTGCTTATAATATTTTAAACCTTGTTAAGGAAAAGCAGTATGTCAGCTTTGCTGTGAACAAAGGCTTTCTGTCTGTCCAAACAAGCTGTTTTTATGACCTTGCGAAAGAGAAGGCCTCCTTGGGCATAAACATTTGGGCTCCATCCGTGTTTATCAGTTAGAAGGGGAGTCATCCCTAGCCTTGTTATGATTTCCTTGAAGATAAAGTTAGTACCATCCTGAAGGCCATTAATCATTAGGGAGTTGTTAGTACCAAAGTGTTGCGTTCCTAAGGGAGAAGACTGATAGCAGCCTCACGGGACAGAGGGGATGATTGATGGGAGACACATACAGAACTAATTATCTAAAATCTGTACAAAGTTGGCTGCTTTTCCACAGGTTTCTCAGAGTGCTCTCGGGGCAGGACTGGACTGCCAAAATAATCAAGACCTTCGAAAGTGCACTTCGAAACCTTGGAAAGTGATCAACTTTGTGCCAGGTTGTATCAATGTGACCACATCTTTGATTCTACTCTTGTATTTTAACCTCTTTGTTAATTGTTATAACGTCTTAATAACGTCTTAATACTTTGGAACCAACCACCTTGCGACCTTTTGATTAAGGACTCGAACAGTAAAAGTATTTTATTAACAGATTGTACCGGATGTTCTACAAGCAAAGTGAGATGCAGGCATCAACTTCAGGACTACAAGGAGCAATTTCACTTAGTAATGGATATTTTGAGTGCTATGTGCAATTTCCTTTAAGGCAGAAGTTTATGGATTCCAGTCTCATTCCGGACAGCCTTAGTGAGTGGATAAGAGAGTTGTGGGGCATGACTTTTACCCGGAGCTGGGAACTTAGCGGGTAGACAATCGCGTGGGAAACCCGGAAGGAATTTGAAAGCGTCAGAATCTGCAATTGCAATTTAATTGGAGGAACTTCATTTTACTTCCGGGTTTCATGTCTCCAAGCTGTGCAGCAGGCGTACTGTGCATCCACATGACCCGATCTGAAGTCTGCTATTTAAAGGGCCAATGAAAAAATGGATTTTGAAGGAGAAAAGAGGAAGTGAAGCAGCCAGGTTCTTGGATCCATCACTTGAAGTACTGCTGGGTGCTGTGAGAAGCAGGAGGGAGGTCATCTACCCAAGTGATCAGAGGAAGAAACCTGGTTCTGCCACCAAGAAGACATGTCTGGAGTTGGCAGAAGAGGTCAGTAGCAGGAGCACAGTGCCGAGATCGTGGCTACAGTTCAGAAAGAATTTTAATGACCTAACCAGGTCAGGTAAAGTGAGTACATTTGCTGATTCACCCATATCCGGTGTTGTGCAAGATCCCCCCCTCTTACTCTGTGTTGGCTCACCTAATCCATCACATCACGCCTCACACCCACTTAAGTTTCAGCATCAACTACCCTTCACTTTCCATGTACTTCCTCACCTCCCCATATGCATACCCACCATGGCCACTCACCCCAACCCTGATGCAATATGATGTATCTGTCTGATAGCCACCTTCTGATGTATCTGTCTGATAGCCACCTTCTGATGTATCTGTTTCATTGTCAGCCTCACCCAAAGCAAAGCATTCATAGGGTGAATATGACACCTTCAGTCACTCACAGGTCTGTTCTTTCTCCCCTTGGAGAAGAGAACGCAAAATGCAGGGGAGAGGACGAAGACTGCGGGTGGACCACCACAAATAGTCCAGCTCACAGATGCATCCCCAACCATTGGAGATGGAGAGACTGGGAACCCACAGATGCCTGGTGATAGAACTTTAACATCTTTCATACACATGATGACTTTATTTCATCAATGACTGAACTCTGACAGACCTCAATATGGTGATTGGCAAGAGCAAAGCCCAAGAGCACAAGGAGTGGAGGCCCGAGAGCAGAGCGGGGATAAAGAGAGCAGGAGCAGCAACCGAGAGCAGAGCAGCAATAAAAGGAACAGGACTAGGACCGAGAGGAGAGCGGGGATTAAAGGAGCGGGACCAGCGGCCGAGGGCAGAGCGGGACCAGCGGCCGAGGGCAGAGCGGGACCGGCGACCGAGAGATGAGAGGGACCAGCGACCGAGAGATGAGAGGGACCAGCGACCGAGAGATGAGAGGGACCAGCGGCCGAGAGATGAGAGGGACCAGCGACCGAGAGATGAGAGGGACCAGCGGCCGAGAGATGAGAGGGACCAGCGACCGAGAGATGAGAGGGACCAGCGGCCGAGAGATGAGAGGGACCAGCGACCGAGAGCAGAGCGGGATCAGTGACCGAGAGATGAGAGGGACCAGCGACCGAGAGATGAGAGGGACCAGCGACCGAGAGATGAGAGGGACCAGCGACCGAGAGATGAGAGGGACCAGTGACCGAGAGATGAGAGGGACCAGCGACCGAGAGATGAGAGGGAATAAAAAGCTGAGACCAACTCAAGCAGACAGAAATTTGAACGAGTGACATCAGAGGACAGATAGGTGATTGGTTGGTGAGTATTACCGTTTTTTTGCTCTCTAAGCTAGGGCAGTGGTTTAACTAAGAGCTGGGAAATTCTAGCTATTGCTTTCCTCACACACTTTCCACAATAGCGGAGAGGATGAGGGATTCCTACTCCTCCATTAGTGAATTGATGTCACATGTAATTGCGAGAATGTCTGCCATGGAGAGAGTGGCCGCCTCCATGGAGCTTCAAGCTGGGCTATCAAATAAGTAGATGCAGGCCATGACCACAGCCGTGCATACTTTGGAAGCCAGCATAGCTGTGGCTTTAAACAGGATGCTAGAAATCTTATGCGTGCCCTTACAATGTGGCACATATGTTCGTGCTGGCCCGGGAGAGGGATGATGGCGAAAGGGGACATGGAAGTTGGAACTCCACTCCAAGATCTCCCACATCTCCCCCCGTTGCCCCTCCCTCCCCCACTTAACCACTACCCAAAATGCTGCTTCCTCTCCCGATGGCCGAGTCTGCCCCAGCACAGGTGCCCTCAGGGGCTCCAAAACCCAGAGGTCATCGGCCGAAAGCATCTCAGCAGTCAGGGCAGGGATCTGAGCAGCCTGTCACTACCTCTGCTGAAGCCACAGAGGATTCACCTCATAGAAGCACTAGGAAGCGTAAGTTAAAGCAATTGTAGTTCACCAAGGGTATGCACAAGGGTGTTTGAAGAATTGTTATGTTGTTAATTGTCATTTTTTTTATATTGGCACATTACATTTATTGATTATCACCACTCCCATGTCTTGCCCATTAATGCATCCTGAGTGTCAAGTTTGCTTCATGATGAATGTCAAGACATGACGGGACCCATATGGCGAATGTGCATGGTTGAAGGACTGTTTTGTGCAAAGGGAGGGAGGGGGCCGGCGGTGGTGGTGCTGGTGGCTGTGACAGTTGGCCTGAGTATCTCAATTTCTTTATTTTACAACTCTCATTCTGAGAAACTGTGAGCTATGAAGGCATCCCTGGCATCACAGGCAGCAATGCGCATGGATGGTCTGGCAATGGGTGGCCCATCTTCATTTTCCTCCTCCTCATCCTCCTCATCCTCTTCTTCAATGTTGCCGCCAGCAGATGATGCTTGATGAGGGCCATCGTCCTCCTTCACCTGTAACCCTCTCTGCTGCACTGTGTTGTGCAGAATGCAGCAAACCCTGATGATTCTGGAGACCCTCGCTCGCCAGTACTGAAGGGCTCCTCCAGGTCTATCCAGGCATCTGAAGCGCATCTTCAACATGCCTATGGCTTGTTCAATGACACACCTGGTGGTCGTGCGGCTCTGGTTGCATTGCGGTTGCGCCTCGTTGGTGGAGATCATCACAGGTGTCATGAACCACGTCTGCAGTGGGTATCCCTTGTCTCTGATAAGCCAGCCATTTATTCTGTCTCCTGTGTGGAAGAGGTCTGGATTGCGCAAAATGAAGGAATCATGACAGCTGCCAGGGAATCTGGAGCACAACTGCAGAAATCTCTTCCCGTGGTCCCACACCAGCTGTGCATTGATGGAGTGATAGCCCCTTTCAGTTTATGAAGACTCCTGGCTCATGTGATGGTCCTCAGATTGCCACTTGAGTGCAATCGATTGCACCCTGCACCCATGGGAAGCCAGTCAGAGAGGCGAAACCCACCACCCGCTCATTCTTGCTGATGTCGTCATGGGGGAAGTTCATGTAATCGGACGCCCTGACAAACAACCCACCAGTCACCTGCCTTATACACATATGTGCAGACGATTGACGCACCCTGGAGATGTCACTGGTGGTGCCCTGGAAGGACCAAGAGGCAAAGAAATTGAGGGCAGTGGCTACTTTTACTTCGGCGGGCAATGTGTGGGCACCAGATCCAGCAGGGAGTAACACTTCCTCAAGGAGGCTGCAGATATCTGCGACCACCTGCTGACTCAATCTGAGCCTGTGTAGGCACTGCTCCTCAGAGAGGTCCAGGAAGCTCAGCCTCTGCCTGTATACCCTCTCACGTGGGTAGTGCCTCCTGCTGTTCTCCAGGTCCTTGTTGCACACCTCTGTCTTGTACACTTGCAGATCCCAACTCAGCATGACGTGGCTGACATCGATGGTCATTTTCCTCCTCCTCAGATGTCCTCTGGAATACATCCAGTGCACCACCCCATCCTGATCTTGTCAGTTTGAGAGGCTCCAAAGTCTTCCTAAAGTTGCCACAACAAAGAATTCTCAGCCTCAACAAAGAATTCTCAGCCTCAACACAAGAAGAACTCTCAGCCAAGCGTTTGCCTGAGAAACCAGCTGCAATACTTGAGCTTTTATTCAGATGTGTGAATCACAGGTTTAAAGGGCCAAATCAACTTCTGCATGAATCTCACCTCCGTTCCACTGGTGAGATTAAGAATCCATGAGAAACCAGTGCAGGTGAGGTTAAATTCATTTCAGACTTAGAATCCACAAAAAATTAATCACCTCAACTACTTGAATGAGGTAAATTGCCCCTTTAACAACCCGCCCGCCGGCATTAATTGGGGACGGGACTTCCAGGTTTCGGATGCACGTGCATCCAAATGTGCCTGGGTTGAATCATAGAAAGTTACGGCACAGAAGGAGGCCATTCGGCCCATCGTTTCCGTGCCAGCTGTAAAAGAGCTATCCAGCTTAAACCCACTTTCCAGTACATGGTCCCTAGCTCCGTAAGTCATGGCACTTCAAGTGCATATGCGAGTACTTTTTAAATGAGTTGAGGGTTTCTGCCTCTACCACCCTTTCAGGCAGTGAGTTCCAGACCCTCGCCACCCTCTAGGTGAAAAAATCTTTCTTTGGCTCCCCTCTAATCCTTCTACCAATTACTTTAAATCTATGCCCCCTGGTCACTGACCCCTCTGCTAACCCCACTGACCCCATCCACTCTATCTAGTCCCATCATAATTTTATACACCTCAATTAAATCTCCCCTCAGCCTCCCTTGTTCCAAAGAAAACAACCTGGAAATGGGCACATTGGAGCCGGGTTGCACACCCGCTGCTAAAATCTACAATCTTGACTACCCACCCACCCCTAGCCCACCTGCTTTTGGGGGTTAAAATTACCCCCCTTAACTCTGAATACTGGGTTCATATCCAGCAAGGTACTCACAAAGCCCCTCACCCTCCCACCCCCTCGTCGCATCTAGTTGGTTCTCCTGGTGGGGAGTTGTGTCAGGCTAACGATCTGTCCACATATAAAGGAACGTCATTACAGAAAAAACCCAGTGCACGATCTGCTAGATGTGAAGGAATGGAAAAAAATGGGTTGCCTCATGTGCCACTAGGCACAGAAGAGAAGATAGTGAAAAAGGAAGAAAGAAGAATAAAGAAGAAGAAATGTACTTTCTAATTCTAAGAGACCTAAATCCCAGAATCATCCTACTTATCATTCTCTGAACCATCTGGTCAGGTGTCAGCCTTGGCTCAGTGGTAGAAGTCTCACGTCAAAGTCAGAAGGTTGTGGTTTCAAGTCCCACTCCAGATACTTGAGCACATAATCTAGGCTGACACTCCCAGTGCAGTACTGAGGGAGAGTTGCACCGTCAGAGGTGCTGTCTTTCAGATGAGATGTCAAACCGAGGCCCTGCCTGACCTCTCAGGTGAACATAAAAGATCCCATGGCACTATTTGAAGGAAAGCAGGGGAGTTCACCCCAGTATCCTGGCCAATATTTTCCCTTCAACCAACATTGCTTAAACAGATATCCAGTCATTATCTCATTGCCATTGGTGGGAGCTTGCTGCGTGCAAATTGGCTGCCGCATTTCCTACATTACAACAGTACTTCATAAAAGTACTTCATTGGCTGTAAAGGGCTTTGGGACGTCCTGAGGTCGTGAAAGGTTCTATATAAATGCACGTTCTTTCAATGGGCCGGAATTTGCTGTCAAAATGATGGTGAGGCTAAAGGTGCTCACCATTATTTATGCGCAAATGGTACAGCAACTTCAGGCGAGGGGCAGATATGCGGTTAAACTCAGAAATCCAAAAGTTGCTGTCCAGGTTGCACAGCTCCGCTATTAGCTTCACAAAAACGGTATCTCGCTGTCTGCTGTCACTGTCCATTTAGGGCTATTAATTAGTAGCATAAGTTCCCTTTTAACAACCTGATAATTGTTTATTACTGCCAATCAACCTCTCTGGCATTAAAAATTAACTATTACAAGTGTGGAGTCTCATTCCTTCAGGTTTTGAATTTCTCGGTGAGATTTTATAAATGTCAAATTACATTTTTTTTATTTTTCCATTTTCTCTCTTTTTCCTCTCTCTCTTAATCCAATCTTTCTTTCCTTCTCTTTATTTCTCTTTCTGTACCTGATTTGATATTGAATTCACCCGCTCTAATTTACACTTCCTCCTCAGTCCTTGCACTGTTAATTTCACAATCTTTCAAACTGATTGGTTAAGGAGATACCCAGTTGTTTGTGCTGTTCACTCAGGTCCTAGATGCCCTGTTCCTCTCGCTGTGACATTATCAGCTCGCACTTTCAGCAACTTGCCACGCAAAAAAATTTAAAAATCTAAACGTGGAAGAGCAGGTCAAACTAACGACAGATGACGTTAGATGCCCTGCTACAGTAAGTTTCTCTTTCTTTATTATATATGTTTTGCATGCCATCTAAATTGTTAGATTAGACTGCATCCTATTTAATGGCACAAACTGGTCTCTCTGCTCCCACTGCGATACGATACAATCATTAGTAAGCAGTAATGCAGCCTCTGACCGTCCAAATGTTTGATTTTTAGTTAATGAGTTACATAGTTGAAGGGAATGATCAATTAACCAACTTGGAGAAAGAATTGCAATGGCTGCTTTGCATAGTGGCATCGTAAATACATTTAAAAAAGGACACGCTTACGATGTTACTATACATAACAGCCAGGTCAATTTCTGTCCCTTTAGGAATATTTCCAGCAGTGGTGAATGGAACACATTTTACATAACACAGCTCAATATTCTGGGTTATTTTTAGATGTAATCAGTTGCACAGTCCAACGTCGGGTAACATTTTGTCTCATCCCATCAATCCACATATAATATTCAGTCAAAGAATACAAAAAAGAAGAGATCAGTACTGAAATGACCCCATTGTCACATAAACACTCCACAATTAGTGAACCTGGAAGGCTTGAAATTGTTTTTTTTTGGTGGAATGATTTATTATGTTTTGATACTTTTTTCACCTTTTAAGTACTGCAATACAATTAGACAATTTAACTCAATGATGCAGTGAGCTCTAAATGGGAATCCAGGCTCTTTCTGAACGTGATATTAAAAATTCCATAACTGTGCCTGGATTTAACGCCGCAGGTAAATTCTGACAGTAATGCTGACGGACTGAAGTGCTTTACAAATGCCCTGTGGACAACTCTAATGGCACATCTAGTCCAATAGAATTATGCAGCACCTGGCTTTCAGCTTTTTACCAGTGCTTCAGTCTCTGAAGTAGATTTGCACCTTTTTAGCTTCAATACGAAGTTTCAAAGAAATTACACACTTCATTACTCTTAACCGCACCTCAGTGAACAATAATGAATTGCTAATAAGCAGCAAACTGAAATTATTGACATTAAAGCAAATGAGCAAAATTGTTTGGTCTCCCAGGACAAGTAGCTGTCAGTGCAATGTGCCTACTGCTGCGTGCAACGAGCACAAGCCAGAAAATCCACGTAAATGGTCCTTGATCAATTATCTTTCCAAGTGATGTAGTGCTTTACTTAGTTCATGAGATAAAATGCAGTCAACTTTACATATCAATAAATTAGAATATAAATGAATCCTGTATATAAGAATTACATTTTTCTACTTCACACTTGCAATGTTTGTTTATAGTCAAGAAGACTTATGTAAATGTCAGCTTTATGCAAACAAAGCAGACACTTTTAAGAAGGTATGGGATTCATTATTTTTGCCCAGCTGTACCTGGAGGATGTGGCTATTTAGAGCACTGTGATAACAAATGCCCATACCTTTCTAAACTCCATCCTAAATTAGGTTCAGATCACTTGTACTGTTCTTCTCTCTTTCAAATAGGGAGATGAAGAAAAGCAATCTTTACTCTTACTTTTGTAAACACAGTGGCGTGACGTTGATATACATTGATTAAATTGGACTATATTACATCGGGATCACAGAAACATAGAAAATAGGCCATTCGGCCCTTCGGGCCTGCTCCGCTATTCAAAATGATCATGGCTGATCGTCAAACTCAGCACCTTGTTCCCGCTTTTTCCCCATATCCCTTGATCCCTTTAGCATTAAGAAATATATCTATCTCCTTCTTGAATACATCTAATGACTTGGCCTCCACTGCCTTCTGTGGTAGAGAATTCCACAGGTTCACCACCCTCTGAGTGAAGAAATTTCTCCTCATCTCGGTTCTAAATGGCATACCCTGTATCCTGAGACTGTGACCCCTGGTTCTGGACTCCCCAGCCATCGTGTTCATCCTCCCTGCATCTAGTCTGTCTAGTCCTGTTCGAATTTTATATGTTTCGATGAGATCACCTCTCATTCTTCTAAATTCTAGTGAATATAGGCCAAGTCGACCCAATCTCTCCTCATACATCAGTCCTGCCATCCCAGGAATCAGTCTGGTAAACCTTTGTTGCACTCCCTCCATGGCAAGGACATCCTTCCTCAGATAAGGAGACCAAAACTGCACACAATACTCCAGATGTGGTCTCATCAAGGCCCTGTATAACTGCAGTAAGACATCCCTGTTCTTGTACTCAAATCCTCTTGCAATGAAGGCCAACATATCATTCACCTTCCTAACTGCTTGCTGCACCTGAATGCTTGCTTTCAGCGACTGGTGTACAAGGACACCCAGGTCTCGTTGCACCTCCCCTTTTCCCAATCTATCACCATTCAGATAATAATCTGCCTTTCTGTTTTTACAACCAAAGTGGATAACCTCACATTTATCCACGTTATACTGCATCTGCCATGTTCTTGCCCACTCACCCAACTTGTCGAAATCACACTGGAGCCTCTTTTCACTCTCCTCACAGCTCACATTCCACCCCAGCTTTGTGTCGTCTGCAAACTTGGAAATGTTACATTTAGTTCCCGCATCCAAATCATTGATATATATTGTGAATAGCTGGGGCCCAAGCACTGATCCCTGCGGTACCCCACTAGTCACTGCCTGCCACCCAGAAAAAGACCCGTTTATTCCTACTCTCTGTTTCCTGTCTGTCAACCAATTCTCAATCCATGCCAGTGTATTCCCCCCAATCCCATGTGCTTTAATTTTGCACACTAACCTCTTGTGTGGGACCTTATCAAAAGCCTTCTGAAAATCCAAATACACCACATCCACTGGTTCTTCCCGTCTATTCTACTGGTTACATCCTCAAAAAACTCCAGTAGATTTGTTAAGCATGATTTCCCTTTCATAAACCCATGCTGACTTTATCCAATCCTGTTAATGCCCTCCAAGTGTTCTGTTATCACATCTTTTAAATAGACTCTACCATTTTCCCCACTACTGATGTTAGGCTAACTGGTCTGTAATTCCCTGTTTTTTCTCTCCCTCCTTTTTTAAATTATGGGGTTACATTTGCCACCCTCCAATCTGTAGGAACTGTTCCAGAGTCTATAGAATTTTGGAAGATGACCACCAATGCATCCACTATTTCCAAGACCACTTCCTTTAGTACTCTGGGATGTAGATTATCAGGCCCTGGGGATTTGTCAGCCTTTAGCCCCATTAATTTCCCTAGCACTATCTTTTTTACAAATACTGGTTTCCTTCAGTTTCTCCCTCTCACTAAACCCTTGGTTCCCTAACATTTCCAGGAGGTTATTTGTATCCTCCTTTGTGAAGACAGAACCAAAGTATGTGTTTAATTGTTCTGCCATTTCTTTGTTCCCCATTATAATTTCCCCCATTTCTGACTGTAAGGGACTTACATTTGTCTTCACTAATCTTTTTCTCTTGACATATTTATAGAAGCTTTTACAGTCAGTTTTTATGTTCCCTGCTACTTTACACTCATGCTCTATTTTTCCCCTCTTAATCAATCTCTTTGTTCTCCTTTGCTAAATTCTGAACTGCTCCCAATCCTCAGGCTAGCCGCTTTTTCTGGCAATTTTATATGTCTCCTCTTTGGATCTAATACTAGCCCTAATTTCTTTTGTAAGCCACGGCTGAGCTGTTTTATTTTTGCGTCAGACAGGAATGAATAATTGTTGTAATTCCTGCACACGTTCTTTAAATATTAGCCATTGCCTATCCACCGTCATCCCTTTTAGTAAAGTTCCCCAATCTATCCTAGCCAACTCACACCTCATACTTACGTAATTTCCTTTATTTAGATTCAGGACCCTAGTTTCGGATTCAACTACTTCACTCTCCATCTTAATGAGGAATTCTATAATGTTATGGTCACTCTTCCCTAAGGGACCCCACACAAGATTGTTAATTAATCCTTTCTCATTGCACAATACCCAGTCTAGGATCGCCTGTTCTCCAGTTGGTTCCTCAACGTATTGGTCTAGAAAACAATCACGTACACACTCCAGGAATTCCTCCCCCACAGTATTATTGCTAATTTGGTTTGACCAATCTATATGTAGATTAAAGTCACCCATGATTATAATTGTACCCTTCTTGCATGCGTCTCTAATTTCCTGTTTAATGCCCTCCCCTACATCTCCACTACTGTTTGGGGGCCTATAGACAACCCCCACCAATGTTTTCTGCCCCTTTGGTGTATCTTAGCTCCACCCATACAGATTCCACATCGTGGTTTTCCGAGCCAATATCCTTCCTCACTATTGCATTGATTTCCTCCTTTACTAACAACGCTACCCCACCTCCTTTCCATTTTTGCCTGTCCTTCCTAAATATTGAATACCCCTGGATGTTCAGTTCCCATCCTTGGTCACCCTGCAGCCATGTCTCCATAATCGCAACTATATCAGAACCGTTAATATCTATCTGCGCTGTTAATTCATCTACCTTATTGCGAATGCTCCGCGCATTAAGACACAATGCCTTTAGATTTGTCTTTTTAAGATTGCGAGTCATCTTAGTTTTATTTTGCACTATGGCCCTATTTGTTTCTCGCCCTTGTTTTCTCTGCCTTCCACTATTGCTTCTTCCCTTTCTGTCTTTTGTTTCTATCCTTGTTTCCCCCTCCACTGTCTCCCTGCTCAGGTTCCCATCCCCCTGCCATTCTAGTTTAAACCTTCCCCAACAGCACTAGCAAACATCCCCGCGAGGGCATCGGCCCCGGTCCTGCTCGGGTGTAACCCGTCCTGCTTGTACAGGTCCCACCTTACCCAGAACCGGTCCCAATGTCCCAGGAATCTAAATCCCTCCCTCCTACACCATCCCTGCAGCCACGCATTAATCTGGTCTATTCTCCTGTTCCTATACTCACTAGCACGTGGCACTGGTAGTAATCCTGAGATCACTACCTTTGAGGTCCTGCTTTTTAATTTATCTCCTTACTCCTTAAATTCACCTTGCAGGACCTCATCCCTTTTTTTACCTATGTCGTTGGTACCGATATGGACCATGACTACTGGCTGTTCACCCTCCCCCTCCAGAATGCCCTGCAGCCGCTCCGTGACATCCTTGACCCTAGCACCAGGGAGGCAACATACCACCCTGGAGTCACGTTTGCGGCCGCAGAAACGCCTATCTGTTCCCCTTACAATTGAATCCCCCATCACTATAGCCCTGCCACTCTTATTCCTCCCCTCCTGTGCAGCAGAGCCACCCGTGGTGCCCCGAACTTGGCTCTTGCTGCTTTCCCCTGATAAGCCATCTCCCCCAACAGTATCTGAAGCAGAATATCTGTTTGAAAGGGAGATGGCCGCAGGGGACTCCTGCTCTACCTGCCTAGTCCTTTTACTCTGCCTGGCGGTCACCCATTTCCTTTCTGCCTGCGTAATCTTTACCTGCGGTGTGACCACCTCACTGAACGTGCTATCCACGATAGTCTCAGCATCGCGGATGCTCCACAGTGAATCCACCCGCAGCTCCAGCTCTGAAATGCGGTTGGCCAGTAGCTGCAGCTGGACACACTTCCTGCACACATGGTCGCCAGGGACACTGGTAGTGTCCATGACTTCCCACATAGTGCAGGAGGAGCATATCATGGGTGTGAGCTCTGCTGCCATGACTTGCCTTAGATTAACACTGCGTTCACCTCTCGAGACTCTCCTCCCACTCTCGAGACTCTCCTTTAACACTGCGCTCACCTCTCGGACTCTCATCCTGCTCTTGGGACTCTCCTTTTACACTGTACTCACCTCTCAGACTCTTCTCCCACTCTCGGACTCACCTTTTACACTGCGTTCACCTCTCGGACTCTCCTCCCGCTCTCGAGACTCTTCTCCCACTCTCGGACTCACCTTTTACACTGCGCTCACCTCTCGGACTCTCTTCCCGCTCTTGGGACTCTCCTTTTGCACTGCACTCACCTCTCGGACTCTCCTTTTACACTGCGCTCACCTCTCAGACTCTCCTTTTACACTGCGCTCACCTCTCAGACTCTCCTTTTACACTGCGCTCACCTCTCGGACTCTCCTTTTACACCGCGCTCACCTCTCAGACTCTCCTTTTACACTGCGCTCACCTCTCGGACTCTCCTTTTACACTGCGCTCACCTCTCGGACTCTCCTATTACACCGCGCTCACCTCTCAGACTCTCCTTTTACACTGCGTTCACCTCTCAGACTCTCCTTTTACACTGCACTCACCTCTCGGACTCTTCTCCCGCTCTCGAGACTCTCCTCCCGCTCTCGGACTCTCCTATTACACCGCGCTCACCTCTCAGACTCTCCTTTTACACTGCGCTCACCTCTCAGACTCTCCTTTTATACTGCGCTCACCTCTCAGACTCTCCTTTTACACTGCGCTCACCTCTCAGACTCTCCTTTTACACTGTGCTCACCTCTCGGACTCTCCTCCCACTCTCGGACTCTCCTTTTGCACTGTGCTCACCTCTCGAGACTCTCCTTTCACACTGCGCTCACCTCTCGGACTCTCCTTTTACACTGCGCTCACCTCTCAGACTCTCCTTTTATACTGCGCTCACCTCTCAGACTCTCCTTTTACACTGCGCTCACCTCTCAGACTCTCCTTTTACACTGTGCTCACCTCTCGGACTCTCCTCCCACTCTCGGACTCTCCTTTTGCACTGTGCTCACCTCTCGGACTCTCCTTTTACACTGCACTCACCTCTCAGACTCTCCTTTTACACTGCGCTCACCTCTCAGACTCTCCTTTTACACTGTGCTCACCTCTCGGACACTCCTTTTACACTGTGCTCACCTCTCAGACTCTCCTTTTACACTGCGCTCACCTCTCGGACTCTCCTTTTACACTGCGCTCACCTCTCAGACTCTCCTTTCACACTGCGCTCACCTCTCAGACTCTCCTTTTACACTGCGCTCACCTCTCAGATTCTCCTTTTACACTGCGCTCACCTCTCGGACTCTCCTTTTACACTGCGCTCACCTCTCGGACTCTCCTTTTACACTGCGCTCACCTCTCAGACTCTCCTTTTACACTGCGCTCACCTCTCAGACTCTCCTTTTACACTGCGCTCACCTCTCGGACTCTCCTTTTACACTGCGCTCACCTCTCAGACTCTCCTTTTACACTGCGCTCACCTCTCGGACTCTCCTTTTACACTGCGCTCACCTCTCAGACTCTCCTTTTACACTGCGCTCACCTCTCGGACTCTCCTTTTACACTGCGCTCAACTCTCAGACTCTCCTTTTACACTGCGCTCACCTCTCAGACTCTCCTCCCGCTCTCGGACTCTTTTGAACATGGTGCCCCCAATATTTATCACCCCCTTTCTCCTTTGCCCAGGCTCTGTACAGGTTCAGCTCACAAAGTGTCTTGAAAGAACAATGCCTTTAGTTGGTGGGTCAAGGCATTTGAATGGCCAAGTCATACTCCCAGTATAGACCTCCTCTGTGCAGGGCACAGGAGTGGGAATACAGGTGTAGCTGAAGGCCTAAGAGACGGCTGTGGGTCTAACTGCTGGCCTTGGGGCCTGTCAAAAAACAGCAGCCAGAAGGCCACCAGGCCCAAAGATCCATGGGGAAGGTGGAAAAAAGCTTACCTCTTTGAGATTCCCTCATCTTGTGAGGAGAGGGGGGATTCCTGGTGTAAGGGTTAATGTCAACTTCTTCAAGCACCCCTAAGCCTGGACACTTCTAATGAAACTGGAGGAAAATGAGGCCAGAGGGCCAGGAATGCCTCTCCAACCTCATTTCCATGACTGTCCATAGTCTGTGCTTATTGCAGGTTCAGACCTGCAACCCCCCCAGAGGAAATCCTGGGACAACATACAAAGGATGGAGAGCTCATGTAATACATAATGCACAGTCGATTCTCAACGGCAAGATTACCGCCTGATGGTGAAAGTTAAAATCTACCTCCATGGCTAACTCAAGAAATCAACTATGACCAAGACTAGAGACGGTAAAAGAGTAGATAAACTCTTTGGAGAGTAGTAGGCTTTGCTATGGTTAGAACACAATGAACACAAGAGGTCTTAAACATAGGGAGGACATGAGCAAATTCTCAGCTGCTAGGAAATTAGACAAACAGGAAACTTCTGTTTTCACCAAAATTAGCAGCAGGGCCACCTAAAAAAAATCTCAAGACCAATTTAGCAGAGGCCCTGGTACATGTGCAAATCGAGTGCAGGCCTTTGCATTGGTAAATTTGTCAATTTTGCACCCATTTCACGCTTGAAAAACAGCCACAACGATGTGGAATTTGGACCCCGTTGTACCTAACATTCATGAATGATAGTTGGATGGCTTGAAACTTTAATTTTCGTACTTAAAGAACTTTCAGGCTTTGGTGCGAGTGCCACACTTTCCTCGGGCTTCGATTGTTTATGCTGATTTTGGCTTGTTTATGCCAAATTTTACGTTCCAGCAGACGCTAATGAGATTGGCAGGAAATTTAAGAATGAATTGTTAACGTTCAAATGAGCGTATGAGTGGGTGTAATTTTGGATAACTTCCCAATCACGCCCCCAGAGGAAATCCCACTCCAATTATTGAGAGCCATGATCATCTTGATGGCCGCTGGCAGTGCTATTCCTTCAACCAAGATCATCTGCATGGCTTTCTGAATCAGGTGGCATATCTCTGTAACTGCTTTCCTGTTAAGTTTCAGCCTCTAGAGGCAGTGCTTCTCAATCATTGCCAGGTGGTTGTGCCAGGACCTGTATTTGCAATGGTGGCATAGTGGCAGGGTAGGTATGCCTTTGGTACTACCTGCCATCTTTGACAGCCCTTCTCTGCTAAGTGCCCGGGGAACAATGAAAACCTCCCTCATTCCAGTATACATTCAGTCAGTAGAAACAGCAATGCCTTTCAGAATCCCATCAGGCAAGACCTTGGCTCAACTGCATTG
The DNA here is from genome assembly GCF_035084215.1 of Heptranchias perlo. Taxonomy (NCBI): domain Eukaryota; kingdom Metazoa; phylum Chordata; class Chondrichthyes; order Hexanchiformes; family Hexanchidae; genus Heptranchias; species Heptranchias perlo. The sequence continues at coordinate 134,537,124 of NC_090328.1, read as the reverse complement.
CCAATTTATATGAGCAGTATGAGTACATTGGACACGGGATGCATGAAGACTAATTTGGTGCCTTAGCTCCTTATGAGCAATTATCACAGCAATTGCCGGTGCAAGGCTAACGCACGTCTTAAATACAGTAGTTTACAATACTCTCAGTGCCTTCACTTCAACGTCTGAACAAGCAGAAACTAGATTGGAATTGAGCACTATAATGCACTCTTCATATTTTGGGCAAGTATCATACCTGCAGAAAGGATTATGTAGTTTCTAGGCTCTGATCCCTTCTTATGAATGTATCTGTTGTTCTCTAATTTCCACTCAGATGGGACAATACCAGTTAAAATACATGAGCAATGGAAGCAATTTCTTTCTCCAACAGGGCATTGGGAGGCCATTCAGGTCAGTAGCTTTCCCTCCATCAAAGAACATTTCATTCAGAATGATTTAATGCATAAAAAGCTTAAAAAATGAAATTTGTTTATTTCTTTTGCTATTGAGAAATGTCGTGCCTGTATTATAGTACACTCTGTGCAACCACATAATTTTTTTTTGCAAACAATAATTATTTTTTAATTCTTAAGCTTAAACAATAGGAAGAATGGGCTGAATTTTCCACAGGACGAAGTTCACCATAGGAGGTGGGTTGGGACCAGGCTTCCACCCGCTGCACCAGCTGCACAGTGACCTTGATCCATTTTCCTGGGTCAGGTTCCCCTCCAAGCAGTGGGAGCTCGCCGCTGCTGCCAAGGAAAATTCAGTGGTGCTATAGCGGGTCACTCACTGCAGCACCTCAAGGCGGAGTGGCCTGGTCTACAGGGGCAAAATACTTTCTTTTACAGATTCTCAGAGAAGACTCTCTGTAAGCCAAAAGGACGAATGGTTCAGGTAAGAGGCCTCAAGAGAGGGAGAGGTGCCCACTACTAGGCCCACTCCCTCCAACAATGGCCATAGCAGCATTCCCGTCACTGCCCCATGGTGTATTACTACCCCTCCGCTGGCAGTCCCCGGGGTTGGCTTTGGCATCGGCGGTAAGGTGGGAAATCCCCACCATCAAGAGGCAGGCAGCTGACATCCCTGCTGGAGCTGATGGAGGAAGAGTGCTGGCAGCACTGGCAGGGCCGAGGAGGTAGCGGGAGGTCCCCTTGTCCCATTTTACTTTTCATACTGCCTGAAATCTCTATTGGGTGAGGTTCCATTTTAGGACTTTACTTCAGCTATTTTCCTCGCGTTAAGAAACATAAGAACAAAAGAAATCGGAGCAGGAGTATGCCATATGGCCCCTCGAGGCTGCTCCGCCATTCAAAAAGATCATGTCTGATCTTCTACCTCAACTCCACTTTCCCACCCAATCCCCATAACCCTTGATTCTCTTAGGGGGTGATTTTAAACCCCAAGAACGGGTGGGTTGGGGACGGGCGGGAGTTGAAAATAGTTGGTTTTTTGGGTCGCAACCGCAAAATTTTCGGACTTTGCATTCCCAGTGGGAAGCTTGTACTATTCCGCGCCGACGTTAAACCCGGAAATAAAGCCGTGTTGCACTCGAGACCCAAGAAACAACTATTTTCAACTCTCACCCGCCCCCCAACCCACCCGATCTTGGGGTCTAAAATCACCCCCTTAGAGTCCAAAAATCTATCGATGTCAGTCTTGAATATACTCAACGACTGAGCATCCACACTCCTCTGGGATAGAGAATTCCAAAGATTCACAACCCTCTGAGTGAAGAAATTTCTCCTCATCTCAGTCTTAAATGGCCGACCCCTTATCCTGAGACTATGCCCCCTAGCTCTAGACTCTCCAGCCAGGGGAAACAGCCTCATAGCATCTACCCTGTCAAGCCCTCTTAGAATCTTATATGTTTCAATGAGATCACCACTCATTCTTCTAAACTCGAGAGAGTATAGGCCCATTCTACTCAATCTCTCCTCATAGGACAACCCTCTCATCCCAGGAATCAACCTAGTGCCAGGGTTCAGTGCCAAAGACACTCTTGTTAGTGAGACCTTGCTCTGTGCCTTTACCTATCGTACATATCTAGGTAACTGTTGTGAGCCCTGGGGTCAAACACGTGTTACTGAATTTCAGATTACTGGATATATCATGTGCCTCACACACAACTTCGCTGACTTTGGGAATTGGTAGAATAAACACTCTAACAGACCATGGCAGAGGCTATAAACTACAGAATGAATTATTAATAAATAAGTAAGAAAACAGTAGCAAAGACAAACAGATTACAGTAATTACATCATTTATCATTTATTATTTACTACTCAACTGGGTAGATTGAAAGCAACACCCCCGGCAATTCCAGATGTGCAAGTTCCACGGCTAAACTGACAGAGTTTCCTGTCTACTTCTATGTCTAGGATGCATCCTAGGTTGCTGAGGGAAGTAAGGGTGGAAATTGCGGAGGTGCTGGCCATAATCTTCCAATCGTCCTCAGATATGGGGGTGGTGCCAGAGGACTGGAGAATTGCAAATGTTACATCCTTGTTTAAAAAAGGGTGTAAGGATAAACCCAGCAACTACAGGCCAGTCAGCTTAACCTCGGTGGTGGGGAAACTTTTAGAAACAATAATCCAGGACAAAATTAACAATCACTTGGACAAGTGTGGATTAATTAAGGAAATCCAGCACGGATTTGTTAAAGGCAAATCGTGTTTAACTAAATTTATTGAGTAATTTGAGGCTGTAACAGAGAGGGTTGATGAGGGCAATGCGGTTGATGTTGTGTATATGGACTTCCAAAAGGTGTTTGATAAAGTGCCACATAATAGGCTTGTCAGTAAAGTTGAAGCCTGTGGATAAAAGGGTCAGGGGCATCGTGGGGCTTCATTTTAGCACCCACTATCGGGTGCGTTCCTGGCCGGGGGGGGGGGGGGGTGCTCCGAAGATCGGGGAATCCCGGAGCGGGTCCGGAGCCCGGCTCCAACCTGCCCACTTCCGGGTTCCCCACAGACGCGCCGACGTGCGCGCGCAGCCCCCGCATGTGGGACTCCCGCAGGCAATTAAAGCCAGCGGGGTGCCACTTGAGAATATTTATCGAGCTATTTCAGGTCATTAACAGACCTGATTAAGGGAATATGTCAGGAGGGGTGGGATTTTAGAGACAACTGGGACTGTTTCCCACACTGGGGGAAACACTCCCAGTTGAAATGGACGTGTTGCAGCCATCAGCCTGTGGCAGCTGCAAAGGTCCATTTGACAGGTGGGGGGAGGAGACCCTCACTCATTGCAGGAGGCCACTCTGTCACTTGGGACTAAGTTTGGCCTCCACCACCCTCCTCCTGACAATCAAATTCACCAACTTGCACACTTACCCTGGGGTCCAGAGACATGTACCTACCTTGCGGACCCCCTCAGATGTACATCTTTTGGATGGGGGCCGCCGTAGCTGCAGTCATGACCTCCTCGGAGGGCGAACAGCATCACCAGCCTCGCCGGCCACGCCGTCTACCTCTGACATGTGGAGTTCCACAACACAGTGCTGTGACACATCCACCTGCACAGCAGGAGGGAGGGAAACCGCAGAGAGAGATGCGTCGCAGGGGGCACTACCCTCGCCACAGGGTCCACAGACCGAGGCTCAGCTTCCTGGACCTCTCTGAGCAGCAGTGCAATCGGAGGCTCAGAGTCACTCGACATATAGTCATGGACATCTGCAGCCACCTTCATGCCAAGCTGCTCCCGGCTGGCCCGAGCACCATCTTCTTACCTGTCGCTGTCAAAGTCACCACTGCCCTCAACAACTTCTCCTCCGCATCCTTCCAGGGTGCCACCGGGGACATCGCCGACGTCTCTCAGTCGTCTGCACAAAGAGCCCTGCAAATACACCTACACCCACTCTGCAGTGACACAATGGGTGGCATCAGTTGTGGGTCTTCATTGTGATCCTCAGGAAAGGGCATTATTGCACAAACCAGACAAGATTCACAAAGACGTGGCAGTAGTGGTGCCAATATAATATGTAATGTGAGTTGGTCAGAAATTCAATATAAGTAAAAACCATGACAAACCCTCAAACACCCTTGTGCATCCCCTTCATGCTCACGACATGTTTGCCTTACGCTTCCTACTGCACATATGTGATGCATGCCCTGTGGCTGCAGCACAGGTAGTGGCAGGTTGAGTGAGGCTGACTGTGAAAGAGATGCATGAGAGGGTGAGTATGAGATAGAGCCATGAGATTGTATGAGGATTGGGTTGAGTGGTAGTGGCGGGATGAGTACTGGCGAGGTGAGTAAGTGCAGGTAAGATGAGGATGAGGTTTGAGTGGGTATGAGGGGTGATGTGACAGAGTAGTGTTGGCAATACAGAAGTAGATGTGGGGTGGGGGCGGTGATGTGGCAGACGGAGTGTAGGGGAATGTGTAAGTGTACTCACTTTGGCTGACCTACTTAGGTCATTGGAGCGCCTCCTGCACTGTATGCAGGTGGGCAATATGTTGGTGGTGCAGGTGACCTCCTCTGCCACCTCGAGCCAGGCCTTCCTGGTGGCAGAGGCAGGCCGCTTCCTCCCGCTCGCCGGGTGGAAGATCTCTGTCCTCCCCCTCCTCCTCACCCCATCTAATGATACCTGGAGTGAGGCATCATTAAACTGGGAGCAGCCTTCCCCCTGGGCTGCTCCATGCTGTAATTTTTTCTATTTGTTGCAGCATCTGTCAGTGGAGGACTGCCCCTTTAAATAGAGCTCCTCCAGCTGACAGACCTTACTGCGCATGCGCAGCCCGCCCGACGCGCAAATCAGCAGCGGGGAACCCGGAAGAACAGGTAACTGGATCCAATTAGGCTGCGATCACACAGGGGGCAGACTGATTTCACCGGGCGCGTTACCCACGTGCCCAATAGCCCCCCCGCCGCGAACCCGCAGCCCTGGTAACATCGAGCCCTAGGATACGAAATTGGCTTAGAGACAGGAAATAGAGAGTAGTGGTGAACGGTTGTTTTTCGGACTGGAGGAAGGTGTTCCCCAGGGGTCAGTACTAGGACCACTGCTTTTCTTGATATATATTAATGACTTGGACTTGGGTGTAAGGGCACAATTTCAAAATTTGCAGATGACACATATGAACATACATATAAATATACGAATGAAGAGCAGGAGCAGGAGTCGGCCATTTGGCCCCTCGAGCCTGCTCTGCCATTTGATAAGATCATGGCTGATCAGATTGTGACCTCAACCTTACTTTCCCATCTACCTACTATAACCTTTGACTCCCTTGTTAATCAGGAATCTATCTAACTCAGCCTTAAAAATATTCAATGACCCTGCCTCCACCGCTCTCTGGGGAAGGGAGTTCCACAGACTCACGACCCTCAGAGAAAAAAAATTCTCCTCATCTCCGTTTTAAATGGGAGACCCCTTATTTTTAATCTGTGGCCCCTAGTTCTAGTCTCTCCCACAAGGGGAAACATCCTCTCAGCATTTACCCCTTGTAGTCCCCTCAGGATCTTATATGTTTCAATAAGATCAACTCTCATTCTTCTAAACTCCACTGTATACAGGCCCAACTTGTCCAACCTTTCCTCATAAGATAACCTCCTCATCCCAGGAATCAGTCGAGTGAACCTTCTCTGAACCGCCTCCAAAGCATTTATGTCCTTTCTTAAAAAAGGAGACCAAAACTGCACACAGTATTCTAGATGTGGTCTCACCAATACCCTGTACAACTGTAGCAAAACATCTCTACTTTTATATTCCATTCCCCTTGCAATAAATGACAACATTCCATTTACCTTCCTGATCACTTGCTGTACCTGCATACTAACTTTTTGTGATTCATGCACTAGGACACCCAGATCCCTCTGTACCTCAGAGTTCTGCAATCTCTCTCCATTTAAATAATATACTGCTTTTCTATTCCTCCTGCCAAAGTGGACAAGTTCACATTTTCCCACATTATACTCCATCTGCCAAATTTTTGCCCACTCACTTAACCTATCTATATCCCTTTGCAGACTCCTTATGTCCTCTTCACAAATTACTTTCCTACCTACCTTTGTGTCATCAGCAAATTTAGCAACCATACATTCAGTCCCTTCATCCAAGTCATTGATATAGATATAGATGGGATCCTTCCAGAATCTAGGGAATTTTGGAAAATTAATACCAATGCATCTACTATCTCTGCAGCCACTTCTTTTAAGACCCGAGGATGAAGTCCATCAGGACCTGGGAACTTGTCAGCTTTTAGTTCTAATATTTTTTTCAGAACCCTTTCCCTGGTGATTGTAAATGTTTTAAGTTCCTCCCTCCCTTTCACCTCTTGATTCACAATTATTTCTGGCATGTTATTTGTATCCTCTACAGTGATGACGGATGCAAAATATCTGTTCAATTCACCCGCCATTTCCTTATTCTCCATTATTGATTCCCCAGACTCACTCTCTAGAGGACCAACACTCACTTTACTTACTCTTTTCCTTTTAAATACCTGTAGAAAATCTTACTTTCTGTTTTTATATTTCTAGCTAGCTTTCTCTCGTACTCTAATTTCTCCCTCCTTATTATTCTTTTAGTCATTCTTTGCTGTTTTTTATATTCTGTCCAATCTTCTGACCTGCCACTAATCTTCATGAAATTGTCTGCTTTTTCTTTCAATTTGAAACTATCTTTAACTTCCTTAATTAGCCGTGGATGATACCTAGAGTCTTTCTTTCTCACTGGAATGTATCTTTGTTGACTGTTTTGAAATATCTCATTAAATGTCTGCCACTGCAGCTCTACTGAGCTATCCCTTAACCTAAGTTCCCAGTTCACTTTAGCTCTGTCTTCATGCCCTCAAAATTGCCTTTATTTAAGTTGAAAACACTAGTCTTAGACTTACTCTTCTCTCCCTCAAACTGAATGCAAAATTCAATCATATTGTGATCACTGCTACCTAGAGACTCCTTTATAATGAGGTCATTAATTAATCCTGTCTCTTTACACATTATCAGATCTAGAATAGCCTGCTTTCTGTTTGGCTCTAGAATGCGCTGCTCTAAGAAACTGTCCCAAAAGCACTCTGTGAACTCATCTTCCAGGCTATCTTTGCCAATCAAATTCTTCCAATCTATATGTAGATTAAAATCATGATTATTGCTGTTCTTTTCTCAATAGTCCCCATTATTTCTTCCTGTGTACCCTGTCCTACAGTGTGGTTACTGTTAGGGGGCCTATAAACTATTCCCACAAGTGACTTCTTGCCTTTACTATTTCTTATCTCTCCCCAAACTGATTCTGCATCTTGGTCTTTAGACACAAAACTTGGAAGTGTAGTGAACAGTGAGGGGGATAGAGATAGACTTCAAGAGGACATAGACAGGCTACTGGAATGGATGGACATGCGGCAGATGAAATTTAATGCAGAGAAGTGCGAAGTGATACATTTTGGTAGGAAGGACAAGGAAAGGAATGATAAACTATAGGGTACAATTCAAAGGGGGTGCAGGAACATAGAGACCTGGGGGTATATGTGCACAAATCGTAGAAGGTGGTAGGGCAGGTTGAGAAAGCGGTTAAAAGATCCTAGGTTTTGTAAATAGAGGCATAGATTACAAAAGCAAGGAGTTTATGATGAACCTTTATAAAACACTGATTTGGCCACAACTAGAATATTGTGTCCAATTCAGGGCACTGAATTTTAGGGAGGATGTGAAGACCTTAGAGAGGGTGCAGAAAAGATTTACTAGAATGGTTCCAGGGATGAAGGACTTCTGTTACGTGGATAGACTGAAGAAGCTGGGGTTGTTCTCCTTAGAGCAGAGAAGGTTGAGGGGAGATTTTATAGAGGTGTTCAAAATCATGAGGGGTCTAGACAGAGTAGATAGAGAGAAACTGTTCCCACTGGCGGAAGGGTCAAGAACCAGCAGACTTAGATTTAAGGTGATTGGCAAAAGAACCAAGAGCGACATGAGGAAAAACTTTTTTATACAGTTAGTGGTTATAATCTGGAATGCACTCTCTGAGGGGGTGGTGGAGGAAGATTCAATCATGGCTTTCAAAAGGGAATTAGACAAGTACTTGAAGGGGAAAAATTTGCAGGCCTATGGGGAAAGGGCGGGGGAGTGGGACTAGCTGGATTACTCTTGCAGAGAGCCGGCACAGGCTTGATGGTCCGAATGGCCTCTTTCTGTGCTGTAACCATTCTATGATTCTATGGTTCTATGATTTCTCTCTCCCTCTGATGGCTTCAAAAGAATAGCATGCTCAAGGGTGAACAATAGACCCACTTAAACATACAGGAGTAGATTTTCAACTTGCCACCCAGGTGTAAAACTTGAATTACAGATCAACTGCCCATTATAGGGTTTCCATAATGGGACAACAATCTACAACTGGATGGCAACTTGAAAATCTACTAAGTTTCTACTATATCAATTCACAAAATCATTAACATCAGTTACATTGGATAGTTTTGTAACAAACTAAGTGACCAAACAGATTTACTGATAGATTCTGTCATTTACAGAAGTAAGTGTAACAGCAAGTTGTTGGAATCAGTCCAAATAACACAGAGCTTCAAGAACATAAGAAATAGGAGCAGGAGTAGGCCATACCACCCCTCGAACCTGCTCCGCCATTCAACAAGATCATGGCTGATCTTCTACCTCAAGTCCACTTCCCCGCCCCATCCCCATATTCCATGATTCCCTTAGTGTCCAAAAATCTATCGATCTCAGTTTTGAATATACCCAACGACAGAGCATCCAAAGCTCTCTGGGGTGGAGAATTCCAAAAAAATTGATTTACAGAAGGGATTAAACAGATGAACCCATTATTTTCAAAAATGATAGATAAATGCTTCTCTCAAGATGAGTAGTTACTTAATTCCTACTGGATATAAGCTTTCTCAGAATTTCATTGGCATTCAAACCTATGGAGTAACAACTTGCCTCCATGGCCTGGAAATTGGGTCATGTAGCTCTCATTTTTCAGACGGTATGCGGCCACCAAAGTGCCCAATATGGCAGGCTGGAAGTGTGCCACCCGAACAAGAGGTGCCCTTTACCTGCCTGAAGCAGGTGTTAGCTCCTTTGCTAATGCAAATAAGGGGCCTAACGCTTGCTTCAGGTCCCTGCTGCAACATTGGTTTATTCAGTGGCAGGGAAACCAACTGTAAAGAACGCCTGCAAAAAAAGTTGAGTTATTTACCTGTAAAGCACCATCCTGATCGCTGCCACTCCTGGCCCTCCGGCTCCGAGATCCCCGACCGCTGACCTCCAGGCCCTGGCCCCGACCTCCCTCACCCTCCCGAGATTCCCGACCTCCAGGCCCTGATTCGGCGGGCCTGATCCCCACCACCACCCATCGCTCACCCTGAGACCCGTGTTTGTCACCGGCCCCCCCCCCCCACCGCCCCCATCCATCTCTGCGATTCGCCCAAGGCCCGCGATTCGTCCTCCGAGCCCCGTGAACACACTAAAGACCCGTGCACCCCCCCGTCAAGGCCCGCAATCCCCGCTGAGGCCCATGATGCCACTCTCGGCCACCGATCACTTGTTTGTGGATCACTGTGGCACTGGAAGCGGCCTGAACATCCATCACTTCCCTGCGTGGCCTCCTCCCGCAGAGCCTTTGACATGTGAATGAGGTCCAAGGCCCAATATCCAGGGATCCTCGGACCCTGCCATTGATAAACACGATAAGCACCTGCGCGGGGGGAGAAGTGGGCGCTCCCGAACTCCTAGGCCGATGTCTGTTGCATCTAGTTCAAAATTGTAACCTACTGGTGAATCAAACATGTTGATTCTTGTATTCAAAAACCTTTGAAATACAGTTTTATATTTGAAAAGATAACTTGCAAGGCAGATGTACTTTATTTGAACAATAGTCTGCCAACTAAAGAACATACACAAAAGCATCCTGACGACTATCTGTGTTTGACAAGTGTTCTCTATGCTAATATTATCCTGGTTAGATTATTGCATCAATTATTAGTCTGGTGATACATTTTTCTTATTTCAAGCATTTGAATGTGCGTAGTGACTATTCAAACACATACATTTTTAAATAAATTATATCAGCATAACTCTCTTTTTCCTTTTGTACTTCAGGTAGAGCCAAAAGAATAGAAACAGATTTTCCAGCATTCAGTTGCAGAAGTCATTTTGAGGGTAGAATTTTTCTTAAAGTAATTCTTTTTATAAGATGTGGAATGCAATACAGAGATAAAACTCAAACTACAAACAAACATACCCTATTTTATCACAATCTGCTGTGCCTGAAACAAAGCAGACAGCAGCACCGGTTTTAACTCAGCATTCTGTGTGCACCAAATGTGCTAAGTGAGAACTCTGGCGGATTGTGGACCTAGATTTAAATACCAATCATGCCGGCATTTACAAGGTCAACAAGAGTGGTATACAGATTCAGCAGAATAACACCAAGTAGCCTCTTCATGCAGGCTATAATTTTGCAATGCAATAATAAAGCCAGACAAAAATCAGCACTACATTGTACTCATCAAATGACTCACCCTTAAGAACAAATAACGCACACTTTAAACGCAATGTCCAGAGTAGTTTCCAGGCAATGGTTGTCACCCTTCAATTTTCAACCTATTTTGAAATTAAAAATGTAAAGCTGATGCAAAAAATGTAATGGTTCCATACCATGTCTTAGACATAAGCTTTAATAAAAATGTATTTTAATAGTGTTATTCCAAATTTTATGGATCTACAAATAAAAGTGTGGGATGGGTTCTATGCTCTGCTGCCAGTCTCTTAGATACAATTTACTTCCAATATCCTGGATATTATGACAAGACTAATGTAAGTAAAGGGATCATTTAGTGCAGATTTGATTGCCAGCTACTGTAAAATCTAATCTCTACAGGCCAATAAAAGGGACCGTAAATTACCTTTCAAGCATATCCCATTGACAGCATGAATAAATATAACTTTGATTTCATTAGATTCTTATTCCATTATAATTGATTTCTTCACTGATATAAGCAAGAATATGTTCCAAAATATTTCCCTATTTCATCTGCAAATATTGCAGCCCTAAACTATCTGTCCTGTTAGTCTTCCTGACATAGAATTGATTATGTACTGCAAAAATAATTAAGGAACATAAGAACATAGGAACAGGAGTTGGCAATTCAGCCCCTTGAGCCTGTCCTGTCATTCAATTCGATCATGGCTGATCTGTATCTCAACTCCATTTACCCACCTTGATTCCATATCCCTTAATACCTTTACCTAACAAAAATTTATCAATCTCAGTTTTGGAATTTTCAATTGACTTAACCTCAACAGCTTTTTAGGGGAGAGAGTTCCAGATTTCAATTACCCTCTGTGTGGAGAAGGGCTTCCTGATATTACCCTTGAATGGCCTAGCTTTAATTTTAAGGTTATGCCCCCTTGTCCCACCAGAGGAAATAGTTTCTCTCTACCTACCCTATCAAATCCTTTAATCATCTTAAACACCTCAATTACATCACCCCTTCGTGTTCTATACTCAAGGGAATACAAGCCTAGTCTACGCAATTGTCTGTCAAAGCCCTTCTCCCCCTCACCCATGGCTATTGAGTAAACACACTGCCGGTTATAATTCTTAAAGCACACTAGACCATGAAGGTCGTAGGTTCAATCCCTGGTCTGTGCTGATTATACCGATCAGTGCAACAGCTGCACATCTGGTGCTGGAAGGGAGAGGAGAAATCAGCCAGAGCTCCTGCTTCTGATCATTATCAATACCATTTGTTAGAAAGTACTGAAGGATTTTGGACTTTTCAACATAGATTTTTTTAATACCAGTTTTAAGGGAAAAGGATGGGCTAGAAACCCTGGATTACTTACTAAAAGAGCAGAATTTGCTGAAAAGTAAGAATTGAACAAAGGATAGAATACAAAACTGTTAAACTGACTGTTCAAACTGGCATTCTGGGAAGCTTGACCAGGTTCAAAAGGTATTATTCAGACTGTTTAGAAGATGATGTACTTTCACGGAGATAAGGGACAAGTTAAAGACAAGACAGCTACCTAGCTAAGCCATGATAGCCTGTGGGGAACAATGATCAAACTGCTTTTGCATCAGAGAGAGAGAATGGAAAATTACTGGAAGGCGTTTTTGTAGCAGCAAGAAGGATATAAAGACAACCATTTCAGTAAGATCGAGGAGACAGACAGTCGACGAGATAGACAAGGAGAGCAAGAAAGATGTCAATGGAAAATTAACTCCTCAGTCTCCCAAAGGTGAAGAATTTGACCATTCTGAGTTTCGAGTTGTACTTCTAACTAAGGTCATAAGCATTTCTATCTATAAAACTGTTGTGTTTTAATGTTAATTAAACCAATTGTTGGAAAAGTTTCAAGCCTTGGCTGATCTTACCTCTGATTACCCTAAAAAATAACCAGAGAATTAAAACAAAAACCCTACAGAACTAATTATAAATGTTGAGTAGGACAATTAAATAGCGTACTGACTTTTCTGCCATTGCCACTTGGTCAGGCTATCGTAGGGCTGCTGGAATTCACAGGGTCATGTCTTAATACCCCAACATGAGCAAACACTTTCAGGAGACATGAAAAATTATCTGTCTTCAAAGAAAAAGCAATTGGGGGTTATGTTGGAGAACCCCTGAAAAACGGACGCTAGGATCGCAGTGCGCGATTAGCCCATGCTTATTGGTTGCGATGCAGTATGTAACATTCATGCTGCCTGATGATTTGAATGAGAGCTGCCTGCAGCCAGCGCTACCAGCCCTGTTTGGCTGCACGCATCAGCAGGGGGCCCAGTATCGCAAGTGGCTTGCGCTTCTTAAAGGCAGCCTGCACCTCTTAAAGGGGAGGTGCCTGTGGCTGCAGGAAGTGGTGTGAGAAGTGATTCGTGAGCTGTGATAGTTGGAAGAATGACTGCGCCTGCAAGAGAATGTGCACCAAGGTTCTCTCGTGATGCACTAGAGGCCCTGGTGGAAGAAGTGGACAGAAGGAAGGGCCATCCTATATCCACAGGGGAGAAATAGGCTCTCCAGACATATTCTTAAGAGGCAGTGGGAGGAAATAGCGGACAAGGTCAACACCAGGAGCATAGCACTAAGAATGCAGTGCAGGAAGAAGTTCAATGATTTGACACGAGTGGTCAAGGTGAGTGGCATACCAAGTGGCATCTCCTACCAACTGCACCACTAGCCTCATCCACTGCTCAACGCAGTACACCACCCCCATCACCCACCTACCAACAAACTATTTCAATCAGTACTCAACTCTTCAAATCACATGCTGCATCTCACCCTCACACATTACCACTGTTGCAAGCCATACACCCACAAATCATAGGTCTCACACACACTGGCAGCTATTCAACCATGACTGTCACATCACCCAAATGTCTTGCAGGACACTCACTGACACACTTCCCTCTTTCTTGCAGGAGAATGTAGCGCATAACAGTAGGCAGCAAGAAAGAACTGGAGGAGGGCAGGCGCGCCTACACGTCCTAACTCCAGTGGAGGAGACGGTGCTGGCCATCATGGGAAGGACCATTGCTGAGATTGTGGCCACTTGCAGCGCTGGAAGTATCGACGATGAGGGTCTCTGCATACCTAATCCTCCTTCTCACTTACCACTTCTCCCTCATCCCGCAATATTTTCTGACTCACAAGCTGCAGACGGTGTGAGCACTCACTTCTTACTATCTCCTCTCCCCTCACCACAACTCAACCCGTGTCCCTTCTTATTTCAGATACCCAAGAACTGGAACCTGCCCAGTCAGATGAGGCAGAGGAAGATGACAGTGATGGTGTCGACACACTGTCACTCGATCTTACACTCACAGCCACCAGCTCAGAAACTGACACTGTGCAAACTTTAGAGCCTGTGATAGAGGAGGGACCTGCATGAGGTGAGACACCGGGCACAAGTGTGCAAGAGCTGGGGCGGGGGGAACGGAAACCACAGGTGTCAGCTCGCAGGAGGGCGAGGTCGTTCACTAGTTCTGCTGCAGAGAAGCCAGATGAGGACTTCGATGGGCCAGGCTACAGAAGACGGCTGATGGGTGTACACCACCAAATGCTTGGTGCACTGGAAAGCCTGCCAGAAAGTCTGCACACAATGAGAAGGAGAATGGAGGAGTCCAGCTCCAACTTGGCGCAGGGCTTTGCACAGAACTTGGAGCCCATCCTTTCCCACATGGAACGGGTGGTCACCTCCATCAGCACACCTGTGGAACCCACCATGATGCAACATCTGATGACTGATGTCACAGCTCCCATTGCAGCACAAACATCTGCCATCAAAGGTCTGATGGCTGCCTTAGATGCTCAGACTGCTGCCATCGTGGCTCTGAGTACCTCTGTTGAAAGGGGCTTCCAGGGAGTCCCAGCAGTCCAGCAATCTGTTCTCCAACAGATCACCAGAATTGCTGAGACGCCGCCCCGGGAGAGTGGCAGTGGTGCATGGGAGACGAACCTGCTGTCCTTTCTTAGGATGACAGCATTCCTCCCACCCTGCCACTCCGCCATTGCCCTTGCTGTTGCCTGTCTGCCAGCCAGCACAGACTGCTGCAGCCCATGCCGAGATGGTGCAGTATGAAGCCTTGCCCTCTCGACTCAGAGCTGCTTGAGGTCGTCCTCCAAGGCCATCTGCATGCTCCTCAACTGGAGGTCAGCAGCCTTCCACCACCCATGCTGTAACCACAGGGGATGCACCTCGTAGGAGCACTAGGAAAGGTAAAGGCACACGAACGACAGGCACTAAGGGAATGCACAAGGGTCTCCTTTCGTTTGCATCATTTCATTTGTTAACTTATAAATTTGGATTTGAATTTGCATTTGGTGGTGGTTTTTATTTCTGCGATGAGCTGAGGGAGGAAGCAATGTGTAATCACAAGGAGCACAATTTGATGGTCATGTGAGAGAAGAAAGGTAATAAGTGTGGAACTGTTAGTGAATGGGGAGGTTTCGTTGAGGTTACTGGTATCGCTCATCAATAATCTATTCACGCAGAGCCCTGGCAGACAGGACCTGTCTACCTTGTAGCCTCTCTGCCTCTTCCTCCACTTCCTGCTGCACTTCCTTCTCCACCTCCTCCTCCCCCTCCTCCTCCGCCTCTTCCTCTTGCTCAGGTTCTCACCTGATAGGTGGTGGCAAGGGCTGTCCTCTCATAATGACCAGGTTGTAGAGCGTGCAGCATACAACGACAAATATTGATATCCGCTCAGCTGAGTGCTGCAGTGCTCCTCCAGACTGGTCCAGACAGCGGAGGCGTTGCTTGAGGCTGCCTATGGTGTGCTCGATGATGTTCCTTGTGGCAGCATGGGTCTGCTGTGCACGTGAGTATGCGTCCCTGACCGGAGTCATGAGACATTTCACGAGGGGATAACTCTTGTTGCCCAGTAGCCAGCTTTTGACTTGCCTTGCTAGTTAAAATATGGGTGGCATGTTGGACTGCCACAGAATGAAGGAATCATGACCGCTGCCAGGATAGCGGGCATTGACCTGTCTGTGGTCACACACCAGCTGCACATTGAGGGAGTGGAATCCCTTTCTGTTCATGAATATGGCTGAGTTCAGATGTGGAGCACACATGGCAATATGCGTGCAGTCCATGGCAGCCTACACCATGGGAAGCCTACAACGCGAGCAAACCCTTGTGCTCACTCCTGCTGCTTGTCTCTGGCAATAATGAGATAAATCTATTTCTCAGTGCATACCGAGCCTTAGTGACCTCCCTTGTACTGCGAGATGTTACCTATATTGCCATCAGCAGCCTGGAAGGAGCCAGAGCTGTAAAAATTAAGAGCCACGGTCACCTTGAAAGCCACAAACAATGCTGTCATTGCCCTGCTTTGAGGCTGCAGTTGTGGCTGCAGCAGTTGATGAATTTCAGTCATGAACTCTTTAGTGAACCCATTGATGTCTGATGCACTGGTCATCGCTGAAGTTGAGGTAAGGGAATTTTTTTTTATTCATTCTTGGGATGTGGGCGTCACTGGCAAAGCCAACATTTATTGCCCATCCCTAATTGCTCTTGAGAAGGTGGTGGTGAGCCGCCTTCTTGAACCGCTGCAGTCCGTGTGGTGAAAGTTCTCCTACAGTGCTGTTAGGAAGGGAGTTCCAGGGTTTTGACCCAGCGATGATGAAGGAACAGCGACATATTTCTAAGTCAGGATGGTGTGTGACTTGGAGGGAACGAACAATGGTTGCTCCCTGAAAACCCTCATGCTGAGTGTCCTGCTCCTCCTTCTCCTCCTCTCTCTTCTAGCAGCTTGTCCTGGACTGCGTGGCCTCTCTTCATTCTCCCAGAGGAAGCCCTACCAGGCAACCCTTGTCTGAAAGCAACTTTTTTCAGCACAATATTTTAAATGCCACTAAAAGTACTGCAAGACCACCACTCTGTTTAGAATATTGAAACTTTAGCCAAGTATAGGAAACATCCAAAGACACCAGCAGCCAGAATAGATACAATTGCACCAGCAGTCAGAATAAATAAGTCAGCAACTAACCTGTGACTCCTGCAAGATCCCTTTAAATAGCGTTGGTGGGGGGTCCTTCATGCCATTTAAGTCCTGTTCAGCTCTGCGAGGTTAAGACAGTGTGTTGGCTTGAGCATGAAGTTCCAAAATGTCACTGGCTGCTTCAAATCAGCGTTGTCCACTGATGATCTCCCGACTCCACATGTTCGTTGGATGCGTGTGCGCAAACCCATTTACCAAGATGACGCCATGTGCACTTCATGTTGGAAGCGCATCTCAAACACCATTTTCGGGGCTTAGGTGTCTGCATAGCGCCTACAAAACGGGCGCTACGTGGCCCAATTTTGCCCCCTTTATGTGTGAAGCTTGTTATCAAGTGGCAGGTGGCAGTTTTGCAGGCTGAGCATTAACTACTGTACCTCAGAGTGGTAGCGTGTAGGTTAATGTCCACAACTTCCCAAATCTCAGCTGTACCATCTGGACAGGTGGTGAGTGAGGTTTGGAGATGGGTGGGGTTGGTAGCTGTGCCTACAGTTAATAATCAGACCATTAACTTTCCTTGTATTATTCCCAGATTACACAATACAAATGCACCAAGAAAAGTATAGAAATAATTAAATTGTTTTGATATTTTGTAAAAAGCAAAAACTACTACAGCTGGTTGATGCTAATGTATTCCATTAAAACTTACGTGCCACTTCTATATTGGTAGTATGAATTGAAAAGAGCTATATTGGTGATGCCTGGTTACATC
Organism: Heptranchias perlo; assembly: GCF_035084215.1. Taxonomy (NCBI): domain Eukaryota; kingdom Metazoa; phylum Chordata; class Chondrichthyes; order Hexanchiformes; family Hexanchidae; genus Heptranchias; species Heptranchias perlo. Next base: position 134,519,975 of record NC_090328.1, on the reverse strand, counting down.
CCAGCGAGGATATCCTGCTTGTTCTGTTTCACACACCTAGTAATGTTCCAGTTTAACAATGATTTCATTCTGTCAATGAACTACTAGTGAGACGTCAAGACATAGGTTTCTCACTCTGTGACTCTTATTTTTGCAGGTCACAACCTTTCCATTTTTTTATGACCATATCTTTATATTTGGACTTTGTACCCTGCAGTTTTAAGAGCAATGCAAAGGACAAGTTTCCTGAGGCACCCTCACTACTTCGTTCAATTTTTGATGGCCGACTGCCACCCGGTCAACGCCAGGCGAAGGGAGTGAAAATCGACCCCATGCAGTCACAAGTCACAGAGGCAAGTCATCTATAGTTAGAGAGCCTGTGAATCTGGAAATAGGAGAAAAAGAAATCAACAAAATATCAAACATTTTGGAAGATTGAAAATGGAATACGAAAGTAGCATGGCAAAAAATTACAAAGCAACAGAGTATACCATATTCAGATTATACATATTTAAAGCTTCTGAATTTTTCTGTTAAACATGAACCTATTTTTTTGATTTTGTGTCAGTTATTGCATTCAGAAACAGTCAGATTTGAACATACAATATATCCATAGCAGCCAGGTTAATGCTATATTTGTGGAACAGGCAAGTGGCAAACTTGTGAATGTTATGTTTAGATGATTTTATGAGTGATATAATATCTTTATGGCATAAAAGTCATTTTGCTCTCTCTCTCTATATATATATAAATGGAAATTTTCTCTTTCTTAAATGAAGTTTCAGTTTTGGTGAAATTTTAGAAGTATGGCTTTTATGGAAGTGCAATACAGACCCACAATATCGCTTGATACACACAGTTGCTACAGGATTTTGCTATGACACTTTCATTGTTTATAAAAAACAATGACTATTTAATACTTGAAAATGCTGGAGAAGCTCAGCAATTCAGGCAGCATCTGTGGAGAAAGAAACAGAGTTAAAGTTTCAGGTCTACTCTCAATCATCAGCAAAGTGATGGAAGGTGTCATCGACAGTGCTAACCTGCTCACCGGTGCTCAGTTTGGGTTCCGCCAGGACCACTCAGCTCCAGACCTCATTACAGCCTTGGTCCAAACATGGACAAAAGAGCTGAATTCCAGAGGTGAGGTGAGAGTGACGGCCCTTGACATCAAGGCAGCATTTGACCGAGTGAGGCACCAAGGAGCCCTAGTAAGATTGAAGTCAATGGGAATCAGGGGGAAAACTCTCCAGTGGCTGGAGTCATACCTAGCACAAAGGAAGATGGTAGTGGTTGTTAGAGGCCAATCATCTCAGCCCCAGAACATTGCTGCAGGAGTTCCTCAGGGCAGTGTCCTAGGCCCAACCATCTTCAGCTGCTTCATCAATGACCTTCCCTCCATCATAAGGACAGAAATGGGGATGTTCGTTCGTTGATGATTGCACAGTGTTCAGTTCCATTCATAACCCCTCAAATAATGAAGCAGTCCGAGCCCGCATGCAGCAAGAACTGGACAACATCCAGGCTTGGGCTCATAAGTGGCAAGTAACATTCGTGCCAGACAAGTGCCAGGCAATGACCATCTCCAACAAGAGAGAGTCTAACCACCTCCCCTTGACATTCAATGGCATTACCATCGCCGAATCCCCCACCATCAACATCCTGGGAGTCACCATTGACCAGAAACTTAACTGGACCAGCCATATAAATACTGTGGCTACAAGAGCAGGTCAGAGGCTGGGTATTCTGCGGCGAGTGACTCACCTCCTGGCTCCCCAAAGCCTTTCCACCATCTACAAGGCACAAGTCAGGTGTGTGATGGAATACTCTCCACTTGCCTGGATGAGTGCAGCTCCAACAACACTCGAGAAGCTCGACACCATCCAGTACAAAGCAGCCTGCTTGATTGGCACCCCATCCACCACCCTAAACATTCACTCCCTTCACCACCGGCGCACAGTGGCTGCAGTGTGTACCATCCACAGGATGCATTGCAGCAACTCGCCAAGGCTTCTTCGACAGCACCTCCCAAACCCACGGCCTTTACTACCTAGAAGGACAAGAGCAGCAGGCGCATGGGAACAACACCACCTGCACGTTCCCCTCCAAGTTACACACCACCATTGGAAATATATCGCCGTTCCTTCATCGTCGCTGGGTCAAAATCTTGGAACTCCCTTCCTAACAGCACTGTGGGAGAACCTTCACCACACGGACTGCAGCGGTTCAAGAAGGCGGCTCACCACCACCTTCTCGAGGGCAATTAGGGATGGGCAATAAATGTCGGCCTCGTCAGTGACGCCCACATCCCATGAACGAATAAAAAAAAGGTCGACCTGACGAAAGGTCTTCGACCTGAAATGTTAACTCTGTTTCTTTCTCCGCAGATGCTGCCTGATTTGCTGAGCTTCTCCAGCATTTTCTGTTTTTATTTTAGATTTCCAGCATCCACAACATTTTGCTTTTGACTATTTAATACTTAGTGGAAATAGATCTCTTAATACGTAGCTTCTTGAATGGAATACAATAAATCTGCTTATCAAAATCCAGAAGCTAATGTTTATCATCAGACAATACCAGTCAGATTTCAATGACACTATTAAGGTTCCAGTAATCCTCTGCTAACAGGTCTGGTTATGCTTAACTTGTAATTGCAAATGCTAGAGATCAAGGTTCAGTGATGGATTCACACCAATGTAATTTAACACTCCTTGTATTCCATGGCAGCACAGGTGCTTCACAGTAGTTCATATGTCAGTCTTTCATCCTCCTGAGTTATCAGCTCTAATTAACACCACTGTCCTCTTTTTAATTGCATTAGTAATCAAATAGAGGAACTGGTTAAAATAGTCACTGGGATTCACACATTCAAAAATTATTGCCATCTGCTGATATTCCATCACAGTTGTGCAGACTTTGATTTTTAATTTGTGCTCTTTGTATTATTTTGTTGATGTTTATTTTAGTTGAACGTCAAACAAAATGTTCAGAATTCTGATCTGTTCTCACAGCTTTGCGGTTATACTGTAGACTTGCCGTTCTGATGGTCATGGCCTGAAGTTAACAAGGCTGTCTGTCATTCCAATTCCAACACAAATCAGCTTTCGGTTAGTCCATTAGAAAAGTAGTTCACAACAGTGAAGAGCTTCAGCTTGGGAGAAGGGAAAAGCTCACATTGTTTGGCCTAATCAGAGGTCTTCTATCCGTTGAAGACTAAGCAATATTTGTGGTGGTTGTGCGTATGGCCTTGACCTGAGTCAGCCCTTGCCCCTCCCTAAAGCACAAAAAGGACACATGAAGGCATGAGATTTCATGGGATGGAAGTTGCGATTTTTAAAATATTTATATCTGTCGTCAGCTCACTCTGGGCTCTGTAATCTTCATAACTGACCTGTTAATGCAGACTAATGCACACCTCAGAAACTAGCATACAGGCACGAACAATTCATTAATCAAACATCCTGTATTATCTGGGCCCAGGTGACACAGATCTGAGGTAAAAATGAATGATGCACCAGAGTCTCATTTACACAGGGCTCAAATTTTGCAATGGTGGCGGGCTGGCTGCCGTCAAGAGCTGCAATGCGAGGCATGGAAGAGAATGGAGGTGGAACTTCCCTATCGTTACAGCACGTATGGAATGGTAGGATAATGGCCCCGTTCCTGGTTCCCTCCTTATTTAATTACCTGAATCTCTCTTGATGGGAGGACAAGGTCTTTCTGACAGAGCTATTAACTGGAGGCTTGAACGCAAAGTTTTAACTAGGAAGGTTCCATAACGGTCACCTGTTCTGCCTCTGCCCTTGAACGGGCATCTGTTTGGACACATACGAAGCCTGTAGTTGCCTGGAAGAGAATGCTGAGGTATGATCCCAAATATAAGAAGTTGGTGGTTTTTCCCATGTTCAGATGGAAGATTTCTGAGACTGGCCTTCTGAAGAGAATATGAGGACAATGAACTCTTAATGGTTATGGAAGTTCTTATTAAATTCCTGCAGAAGCTGATTAAACCTGTGCAGAATGAATACAGTGTAATATTGGGGGGGCAGGGGGGGAGGGCGAGAAAGAGAGAGAGTGAGATGTCATCCGGCACTTCAACAGAAGATCGGGGGTGAGGAGAGTGGAAGATCGGCAGGGAGAGGGGAATATCAGGGGGAGGGGAAGATCGGGGGGGAGGGGAAGATCGGGGGGAGAGGGGAAGATCGGGGGGACATTGGGGGGGTGAAGAGGGGAACATCGGAGAGGGAGACACCGGTCATCGGAGCAGTGTGGAATGTTGGGTTGATTTTGTGTTTTAACTTCCTTCTATGGTTTTTGATGTAATTTGTTTTGTTTCTTTTTCCCTGATATGGCCCTTCATGTCTGGTTTGACCTGGCGTGAATCAGAAGCGGTGGGCAAGCCACCCAGGTAAGTTAAAAATCATTATAACCAAGTAATCTTTCACAAGTAAAGTTCCTTAAGAACCTCAGTGAGGTACTGAGGACAGCTCTTTAACTGTCATCCCGCCGGCTTTAATTGCCGCAGGACTTCCGGTTTCGGGATGCCCGCACGCCCACATGTGCGTCCTTGGGAAACTCGGAAGTTGGCGGGTTGGAGCTGGCTTCCGAACCTGAGCGGGATTTCTGCGATTTTCGGAGCCCCCCGCCCCCAAAGCACCTGTAATTTCCCAGTAAAGTTGAGCCCTCAATGTTGACACAAGTGTTAAGCCAGTCTGAATCCATGACATAGTGCTGGTTCTTTTATTAGAAACACAATGGTATGAATGGTTTACATGATGAAGTTCATTCCAGTGTAGAGTCCATCCTCGATTCATTGCAAAATAATCTCAGCAGTTCAAAAAGTCTTCTAGATTGAAATTGGACCAAATAATGAGGGTTGCACTTCAAGAAGTTATGTCATTCTGTTGGTAAATTTTATAGTTAAGCAGAAACTGCCAGGGGTAACCTCTGAATAAGGTCATCATGATTGTCAGCTAAAGACAAACTTAGCTTAATAACATAGAAACATTTTTAATAATTGTCCTTGTAGGTGACATTGGCAAGGCTACATCCCTAAGTGATTGTTTTCACAACTGAGTGGCTTGCTAGGCTCATCAGAGCACGTTAAGCGTCAACCATATACTGTGGGACTGGAATCACGTGTAGGCCAGGCCAGATAGAGGTGGCAGGTTCCCTTCCCTGAAGAACATTAGTGAACCAGTTGGGTTTTTAAAACAGCTTACCAGCTTTCATGGTCATTTTTCTCCTGCCTCAGCCAAAAAATTCACAGATTTGTGGAATTCAGTTTCGCAATTTACCATAGTGCGATTTGAATTCAGGACCCTCAGGGTTCACAGTCCAGTCCCAAACCACTGAGTACGTTCACGGTGAGAATTGCTCCCCCTCCTCCAGTGATAAATGCAACAAAGTTTCTTTGAAATTAAGCATACTAAAAAAGTCAAAGATGAGAAAGAGCTAATCAGTTCTTCAAAAGAGTATCTCTTTGGTGCAAAAATGTTTCCATTTTCCCAGCTTCATTTTGAATATCCATAAATGTCTGCCTTCACTAATCTGCATAGCAGATCATTACAAACATTGTCAATAAAGAAAATCTTCCAAATATCTGTCTTTTGATCTTAGTTTCGTGTAATATACAATATATGCACAAAGTAATACAGTTACATTACAAAACAGCATTAATATTATCAGTTGTCCTGCGAGGCCTTAGTGCTGGTCGCGACAGTGGGGTCAATTTTCAAGTGACCGTTTCCAGCCGATGGGATGTGGGCAGAGAGGAGCTCGCCGCCCCTTCAATGGAAGCGGCCAAAGGCTCCGAGCCGTCTTCATGTTCCAATCTCATGACCATTGAGTCAGCTCATTTGTACTTCTAAATAGCACTGAGATCCTATTGATATCATAGGACCCTGATTTACATGGGCTGATGAGGCTCCTGCATGTTTCCGACAGGCGCCTGAACCACCCATTTCCAGGCCCTCACCAAAATGGCAGTGGCCAGAACGTCAGTGGGAATGAGGCAGTATGTGCTGCACTGCCACTGTCATGGCATGATTACCTCATTCACGCACAGTACCTTTAAATGCAGTGGTACAGTAACTTTAATAAACCAATGACATATGTTGAAGGGAAATCTATAAAAATGAAAATGAAAATTCCAAGTTGGTTGAAAGTCTGAATATTGTTTTAAGAAATATTGAAAGATTTTTTTTTAAGACATGGTGGAAATGCCTTACCAGAAACAATAGTGGAAGCAGAATCATTAGCGTTTTACTGGGGAAGTGAATAAATAAGAGAAAAAGGCAGGAGCATAATACTAAGCTCTTTCAGGGAGCCAGCACAGCAGCAATTGGCCAAATGACCTCCTTTCGTGTTGTAAAATTTTATGATTCTAGGAACATTTCCCCATTTAACGAGCTTTTTCAATGACTCAATATCATGTGACCCAAATGTAAAAGCAGAAAAGCAAAATGTAAAAAATCTAACACAGTCAAATAAAACGGCAACAATAATGTAATGCAATATTAGTCATTTAAGTAATTAAAATGCATATTTCTTGCTGAATGTGCAAATATGGTATATTATGTTTAAAGCAAGCCATTATAATAATCTGTCAATATAACAGAAGAAAAAGCCATCAAGGCAATTCAAAACTGCTATTGCTTCTTGCTGTGTATGCAGAAATACAATTATGAAATATTGCTTCTATTATCGTAAAGGGTTTTGATTTATATATGTTTTAATCATAAAGGTACATGTGGCCAATATGAAAATTGCCTTCCATTAGGAAGTGCAGCAATTAACCTGAGAGAACTAGGGGTTCCAAGCTTTGTAGCTAAAGGCCTGTTTTTCTTTCTTTAAAAAGGACATGAAAACTGCTTTTGTGAAAAAGTTCATTAAGATGTGTGCATATGTAATTCCTGTTTAATATTCAGTTCAGTTTTCTCAACTTTCCCTCAGTAGGTTCTAATGTGCTAATAGGAATTTCTGTAACAGTACAGTGTACAGCTGCACCTCACACACATATTTGTGCTAGGGAAACAAAGAACACAACACAAGGCCCCCTTGCTATGGTTAGACAGGCCATATTTAATTTTAAACTCTCTCTCGTCAAATCTGCTCAAACTTATTTGACTAGAACAGACAAATGCCCACATGTTTACTCTACACCTTCGCACAACGTAGTGACATTACTCAGTTGTGATTAAAGCATTTACATTAAGATGTGATATGTTCTTATTCTGACATTTCCTCCTGTACATAAAAAATGAGAATTGCACCTACACTGTGACAGTGAGGAAGTGGTTATAAACAACACGAGGGAGTGACAGCAGGAAGAGAGGGAGGCAAAGAGAGATTAAAAACCCACCAACACATTTTGGAGCTGCCTAAAAAACTAGGAGTCAATTTACTGCAGTTACTGAGTATTATCTGCCGATCTCGGAATATTTAATTCGTGCGTTACACCCCTAAGATTGAAAACTATAATGCCATCAGATAAGAACCTGCATTAACCTCAAATTTCCATCTGAAATCATTCTGTAATTGGATAGTTTTTCTGTCTAACATGTTGCAGAATCCTTGAACTGTTATGTTGACATCCATCACACTGTTGATATGGAGTCCTGCCCTGGGCACTATATAAGTATACTGGCAAAGTAGGATGCTGGGCCATTGTGAACTGAAACCTGTATTCATTCTCAGCAGTGCTGTTGGCACAAATACTGTGTTCATTTAAACTCCACTCAAGGCCCAGTCGAGCTTAATGCTCCTGTTATACTTGAGCTGTTACAATCGTAAATACAGGCTAGAAATCACAGTATAGGGCAGCTAGTTTCTTCACAAGCTGCACTGTGATTTCCATCAAAACCCATCCAAGGTGGAGGTCTGGCAATGAATGAACACTCTATAGGTTCCAATGTGTTACAGTGAGCTGATAAGGTACCCCAGAAGCCATGGCATTTCATGATGTCCTGCAGCAAATCAACTCCTCCGACTCCTCAGGGCAACAGACTAAGGAGAGGAAATTCGTGTGGGCCCGTTTTCGGGCCCTGAATCGCCGCCTGCGCCTGCAGCACGTGCCTAATCGCAGGGGCGTAATTAGCAGACAAAATTGGTCAGGGGCGCTCATCGTCACGAAATAGGTGGGTTGCCTGCTATTCCAGCAAATTTGCAATCGTCATTGGTTTTAATGGGGGCAGAAAACTGTTCAACTGCTTCAATGAGGGAAATAGCGGGGGGCTGCGGAACTCCAAGGAACTTATGGCATAGCATAAATACAGTCCGCACCATTTAAAACATCCACATTTAAAACGGGCAGTCACTTATTTCGGCCAAAACCCGATAACCATTAGTAATTTGCATTAACCCTAGCGTTCTTGTAATCTGCTGTTGGTGTCCAGGCCCCAGCGTTCATGTAATCTGCTGTTGGTATCCAGGCCCTAGCGTTCATGTAATCTGCTGTTGGTATCCAGGCCCTAGCGTTCTTGTAATCTGCTGTTGGTATCCAGGCCCTAGTGTTCTTGTAATCTGCTGTTGGTGTCCAGGCCCTAGTGTTCTTGTAATCTGCTGTTGGTGTCCAGGCCCTAGCGTTCTTGTAATCTGCTGTTGGTGTCCAGGCCCTAGTGTTCTTGTAATCTGCTGTTGGTATCCAGGCCCTAGCGTTCTTGTAATCTGCTATTGGTGTCCAGGCCCTAGTGTTCTTGTAATCTGCTATTGGTATCCAGGCCCTAGCGTTCTTGTAATCTGCTATTGGTATCCAGGCCCTAGCGTTCTTGTAATCTGCTGTTGGTGTCCAGGCCCTAGCGTTCTTGTAATCTGCTGTTGGTATCCAGGCCCTAGCGTTCTTGTAATCTGCTATTGGCATCCAGGCCCTAGTGTTCTTGTAATCTGCTGTTGGTATCCAGGCCCTAGCGTTCTTGTAATCTGCTGTTGGTGTCCAGGCCCCAGTGTTCTTGTAATCTGCTATTGGTGTCCAGGCCCTAGTGTTCTTGTAATCTGCTGTTGGTGTCCAGGCCCTAGCATTCTTGTAATCTGCTGTTGGTGTCCAGGCCCTAGTGTTCTTGTAATCTGCTGTTGGTGTCCAGGCCCTAGCATTCTTGTAATCTGCTGTTGGTGTCCAGGCCCAAGTGTTCTTGTAATCTGCTGTTGGTGTCCAGGCCCTAGCATTCTTGTAATCTGCTGTTGGTGTCCAGGCCCTAGTGTTCTTGTAATCTGCTGTTGGTGTCCAGGCCCTAGTGTTCTTGTAATCTGCTGTTGGTGTCCAGGCCCTAGTGTTCTTGTAATCTGCTGTTGGTGTCCAGGCCCTAGTGTTCTTGTAATCTGCTGTTGGTGTCCAGGCCCTAGTGTTCTTGTAATCTGCTATTGGTATCCAGGCCCTAGTGTTCTTGTAATCTGCTGTTGGTGTCCAGGCCCTAGTGTTCGTGTAATCTGCTGTTGGTGTCCAGGCCCTAGTGTTCTTGTAATCTGCTGTTGGTGTCCAGGCCCCAGCGTTCTTGTAATCTGCTATTGGTGTCCAGGCCCCAGCGTTCTTGTAATCTGCTATTGGTATCCAGGCCCTAGTGTTCTTGTAATCTGCTGTTGGTGTCCAGGCCCTAGTGTTCTTGTAATCTGCTGTTGGTGTCCAGGCCCTAGTGTTCTTGTAATCTGCTATTGGTGTCCAGGCCCCAGCGTTCTTGTAATCTGCTGTTGGTGTCCAGGCCCTAGTGTTCTTGTAATCTGCTGTTGGTGTCCAGGCCCTAGTGTTCTTGTAATCTGCTGTTGGTGTCCAGGCCCTAGTGTTCTTGTAATCTGCTGTTGGTGTCCAGGCCCTAGTGTTCTTGTAATCTGCTGTTGGTGTCCAGGCCCTAGTGTTCTTGTAATCTGCTATTGGTGTCCAGAGCTTTCTGTTCAAACTTCGACGAGGAATGAAGTGAATGAGTAAAGAATTCAATGGGATGGATTCTACGTACACCACATAATTGAATGGTGCTGGCACTGCAGCACCTCCCCTGGGGGGAGGAGGGTGAGCACAGGGTTTAATTACAGGGTGAGAAGTTTACTTAGACAGTTTCTTTTACAAAGTGTACAAAGAAATGCATAACCCTTCTTTTCTGAAGAAGGTGACTCATACTGAGGTAGCCTTTCAGCTAACCCGTGATTGCTCTTAATATGTGTGCCTGGACTGTGAGCACCAATTGGCTATTCATCATGAAAGGCATCACAGTCAAGCCCAACCCTCTCCAGTTTAAAGTGAAATGGTTAATTATGCCAATAAAACAGCACACAAAATAATTTTCACTGCATGACTAGCCAGCTAACCTTAGCACCAGGGACTGACCCGGAGAATCTTCTCTATCTGTATGGTTTAGTATCTCGGTGAATCCACCCACTGAGCCACCACAAAATCCACCTGTAAGGGCTCAATTTTAAAATGGTGGAGGGTTGGCAGTGGGAGGGGGGTGATGGTGCGCGTGGCAAACATGAATAAAAAAAACTTACCATTTCCGACACGGCCACAATGTAATTGATGGTGATTAAAGTTCTTTCCGGGTTTCACACCTGGCAGCCCGTGATTGACAGGCTGGCTGCCGACAGAAGCTGCAATGCCAAGGGCAGTGGGGGGGGGGGTAGAGAAAGTGACAGTGCGAGACGTCATCCGGCACTGGAACGGAAGATCGGGGGGGGGAGAGGGGAAGATCGGGGGGGGGAGAGGGGAAGATCGGGGGGGAGAGGGGAAGATCGGGGGGGGGAGAGGGGAAGATCGGGGGGGGGAGAGGGGAAGATCGGGGGGGGAGAGGGGAAGATCGGGGGGGGAGAGGGGAAGATCAGGGGGGGGAGAGGGGAAGATCGGGGGGGAGAGAGGAAGATCGGGGGGGGGAGAGGGGAAGATCGGGGGGGGAGAGGGGAAGATCGGGGGGGGGAGAGGGCAAGATCGGGGGGGGGAGTGGAAGATCGGGGGGGAGAGTGAAAGATCGGGGGGGGAGAGAGCGGAAGATCGGGCGGGAGAAGGGAAGATCGGGGGGAGGAGAAGGGAAGATCGGGGAGGAGAGGGGAAGATCGGGGGGGGAGGGGAAAGATCGGGGGGAGAGTGGAAGATCGGGCGGGAGAGTGGAAGATCGGGGGGGAGCGCGGAAGATCGCGCGGGAGAAGGGAAGATCGGGGGGGGAGAGTGAAAGATCGGGGGGAGAGAGTGGAAGATCAGGGGGAGGAGAGGGGAAGATCAGGGGGAGGAGAGGGGAAGATCGGGGGAGGAGCGGGGAAGTTCGGGGGGGAGGAGAGGGGAAGATCGGGGGGGAGAGGGGAAGATCTGAGGGGGGAAGAGGGGAAGATCGGGGGGGAGGAGAGGGGAAGATCGGGGGGAGGAGAGGGGAAGATCGGGAGGAGAGGGGAAGATCGGGGAGGAGAGGGGGGAAGATCGGGGGGAGGAGAAGGGAAGATCGAGGGGAGGAGAGGGGAAGATCGGGGGGGTGAGGGGGGAAGATCGGGGGGAGAGGGGAAGATCGAGGGGAGGAGAGGGGAAGATCTGGGGAGGAGAGGGGAAGATCGTGGGGAGGAGAGGGGAAGATCGGGGGGAGGAGAAGGGAAGATTGAGGGAGGAGAGGGGAAGATAGGGGTGAGAGGGGGGAAGATCGGGGGGAGGAGAAGGGAAGATCGGGGGGAGGAGAAGGGAAGATTGAGGGAGGAGAGGGGAAGATAGGGGTGAGAGGGGGGAAGATCGGGGGGAGGAGAAGGGAAGATCGGGGGGGAGAGGGGAAGATCGAGTGGAGGAGAGGGGAAGATCGGGGGGAGGAGAGGGGAAGATCGGGAGGAGAGGGGAAGATCGGGGAGGAGAGGGGAAGATCGGGGGGGAGGGGAAAGATCGGGGGGGAGAGAGGAAGATCAGGGGGAGGCGAGGGGAAGATCGGGGGGAGGAGAGGCGAAGATCGGGGGGGGGAGAGGGGAAGATCGGGGGAAGGGGGAAGATCGGGGGGAGAGAGGAAGATTGGGGGGTGGAGAGGGGAAGATCGGGGGGAGGAGAGGGGAAGATCAGGGGGAGGCGAGGGGAAGATCGGGGGGGGAGAGCGGAAGATCGAAGCGGGGAGAGGGGAAGATCGGGGGGAGGAGAGGGGAAGATCGGGGGGGAGGGGGAAGATCGGGTGGGAGAGAGGAAGATTGGGGGGTGGAGAGGGGAAGATTGGGGGGAGGAGAGGGGAAGATCGAGGGGAGAGGGGAAGATCGGGAGGAAAGGGGAAGATCGGGGGGAGAGGGGAAGATCGGGGGGGGGAGGATGGAAGATCAGTGGGAGGAGAAGGGAGATCGAGGGGAGGAGAGGGGAAGATCGGGGGGGAGAGGGGAAGATCGGGTGGGAGAGAGGAAGATTGGGGGGTGGAGAGGGGAAGATCGGGGGGAGGAGAGGGGAAGATCGGGAGGAGAGGGGAAGATCGGGAGGAGAGGGGAAGATCGGGGGGGGGAGGATGGAAGATCAGTGGGAGGAGAAGGGAGATCGAGGGGAGGAGAGGGGAAGATCGGGGGGGAGAGGGGAAGATCGGGGGGAGGAGAGGGGAAGATCGAGGGGAGAGGGGAAGATCGGGAGGAGAGGGGAAGATCGGGAGGAGAGGGGAAGATCGGGGGGAGGGGAAGATCGGGGGGAGGAGAGGGGAAGATCAGGGGGAGGGGAAGATCGGGGGAGAAGGGAAAAGGGGGAAGAGGGGGAGATCGGGGGGCATCAGGGGTGAAGAGGGGGAAATCGGGGGGGGACTTCGGAGAGGGGAAGAAGGGGAGATCGGAGATGGAGACATTGGACATCGGAGCAGGGTGGAAAGGTCGGTTGATTTTCTGTTTTAACTTTGTGCAATGGTTTATTATTTAATTTATTTTGTTTCTTTTTGCCTGACACGGCCCTTCACGCCTGGTTTCAACAGGCTTATATCAGAAGCGGTGGGAAAGCTGCCCAGGTCAGTTAAAAATCGTTCTAACTACCTAATATCTCACAAGTAAAGTGCCTTAAGTAACTTTGGTTCTTTAACTACCATCCCGCTGGCTTTAATTGCTAAAACTCGGCGGGTTGAAGCCGGCTTCCGAACCCACTCTGCATTTCTGCAATTTTCGCAGCCCCCCTGCCCCCAACGCACCCGCAATTTAAGTTTAAAATTGAGCCCTAATTCTCTGAACCCAGAGGAAAGTAACAGCATTGCAACGCAGAGAGATATTGTACGAGCATGATTATTAAATGAGGACGAGAGAAAAATGACCAAAGAAAGAAGACAACAATCACGAACAGTGACTTGTCCCCAGAGGAGATGCCGAGTATCTCGGTGGAAGGCAGATAGTCCATTGTTACATCAGCCCATCTACTCAAACAATGAATTGTATGTTTTCTGCTCATGACACAGAGCGATAGCTAAATGCTGGAAAATTAGTGATACATGAGCCGTTTTTTTCTACTTTGGCATAATCCCGACCTATCATTGGAGGGGTGGGAGTTCTGCCCACTTCAAGAATTCACCTCTGACTACAGCCAGCTCTTTCCTCTTTAAAACATCTTTTTAAAATATTGTCTGAAAGTGTGCTGGACCTGTGCAATTGAGAGACCTGTTCTGAACCTGTATTTTGTTGGTGGTGATAGTCCATATCAAAAGGATGCAGCCTTCTTTATTTCATAAATAAAAATCAGAATAGTTATCCTTGTGGGCATGAGCAAATAGAAGGGGTGGTTCAATGATCTGAGGCTCCCAGTGAACATAAAAACATAAAAAACACAAGAAATAGGAGCAGGAGTTGCTCACACAGCCCTTCATGCCTGCTCCGCCATTCAATAAGATCATGGCTGATCTTCAACCTCAACTCCACTTTCTTGCCCAATCCCCATATCCCTTGATTCCCCTAGAATCCAAAAATCTATCTACCTCAGCCTTGAATATACTCAACGCCTCAGCATCCATAGCCCTCTGGAGTAGAGAATTCCAAAGATTCACAACACTCTGAGTGTAGAAATTCCTCCTCATCTCAGTCTTAAATGGCCGGCCACTTATCCTGAGACTATGCCTCCTAGTTCTGGACTCTCCAGCCATGGGAAACAATCTCTCAGCATCTACCTTGTCAAGCCCCCTCAGAATCTTATATGTTTCAATGAGATCACCTCTCATTCTTCTAAACTCCAGAGAATATAAGCCTATTTTACTCAATGTCTCATTGTAGAACAACACTCTCATCCCAGGAATCAATCTAGTGAACCTTCGTTGGTCAGCCTCTAAGGCAAGTATATCCTTCCTTAGATAAGGAGACCAAAACTGTACACAGTACTCCAGGTGTGGTCTCACCAAAGCCCTGTTCAATTGTAGCAAGACTTCTTTACTCTTTTACTCCAACCCTCTTGTACTAAAGGCCAACATGCCATTTGCCTTCCTAATTGCTTGCTGTACCTGCATGTAACTCATGATTTCCCACCCTTGCTTTCCTAAGATGTGATCCCTGGGAGCCCTGAGTCATGGAATCACCCCTGTAGAACCTTCTGTTTTGGGAGCTGCTCAGAACAAAAAAACACCAAAGGCATGCATCGCACACAAGAGAATTGGCCAACTTTCACAAGATTGAACTCATTAAGTCCCTCGTTAGCAGCCTAATCAGTGTCTCAGCAGCCTTATTGGAGTTGTGTTCTGGCTGATTCCACACTTGTGTGTTACTTGGAACACATTTGACCTCACAGAAAGCACACAATCAGTGCGCTGAGAGGAAATTAACTCCCAACAAGCCACTGATCAGCTGCGAGAAAAAATTCCTGTTGTGAGAAAACTTAAAAACAGTGATATATTTTATTCTTATTTTACTAATCTGCTGGGGCTGATTCTCCCACTGGATGTTCCTAGCAATGAGTAGCACCCATTGGGATGCTAATTGGGAAATAGCGAGTCCACAGGAAGGAAAAGCAAGCACCTAATTTTAAATACAGGGATGAAAAGAAACAATGACAAATGATGGAAATCTGAAATAAAAACAGAAAGTTTGGGCAATATATAGTAGGTCTGTCAGAATCTCAAAGTCGGTAAGAGAGGCTAATGTTTTGGGTGTGCACCTTTCGTCAGAACTATATTTTCAAAAGGGAGTTCCCAAATAATGGTCCCTGGAAGTGTTACTCCTCGCCAGGGAATCAGCCCTCCAAAGGGAGCTGCACTTAAAATGAGAACAGAAAATGCTGGAAATGCACAGCAGGTCTGTTAACATCTGAAAAGAAAGGTCAACATTGTGAGTGGAGACCCTTCCTCAGAACTCCCAAATTGTGTGTTAGTTGTCGTGCATCCGGCCTCACAATAGCACGCTGAGTGAAGTTGTTCAAATCTGTCAGTGTGCGAAAAAAAGACTAACAAATATCACTTATATCATGGAATCATACAGCACAGAAGGAGGCCATTTGGCCCATCGTGCTTGTGCCGGCTCTTTGAAAGAGCTATCCAATTGGTCCCACTTCCTTGTTCTTTCCCCATATCCCTATTAATTTTTTCTTTTCAAGTATACATTTAACTCCCTTTTGAAAATATAGTTCTGATGAAAGGTGCAGGCCCAAAACATTAACCTCTCTTACCTACTTTGAGATTCTGACAGACCTACTATATATTTCCCAGACTTTCTGTTTTTATTTCAGATTTCCAACATTTGTCATTGTTTCTTTTCATCTCTGTATCTAAAATTATCTGCTGTTTGTAGATTTATAGTTCTCTCATATTCAAAATGGTATCCAAGTGTGCTACTCCACTTGTAGTTAATTTTGTGTTCCCGTGTTCTAAGGATATAACTAAGGAAAGACAACTGAAGGGATTCGCAAAATTTCACATGTTCCCCCCACCCCGAAGATTTATTGGAGTTATTAAAGAAACCCTGGTGTGACTGTTTAAAAAAATCCAAGGTCTCTCAAAATGGCTGCAGTCAGACACATGGCCAAGGACCAGCAGATTTGAAATTGCATTCTCAACAACTCGGCAGGCTTCGTGTCTCAGACAGGTTTCTTTAAACAATGCAGCTGCATTCTAGCCCTGAGGCAAGCTATCAACATGGCCGGCCAACACATCAAAATTCGAGCAGGAAGTGATCGCAGGACAAAAGGTGAACCATCAAGGTACATTCGGAACAATGGTAAAGCAGTTAGCGAACAGATCGATACAGGAAATGGCCATTAATGTAAATGGGCCAGAGATGGGGTCCTTTGTCTTACGTTTTGTGCTTAAATCAAACAATGAAGCAAGCTGGTAAGGTATGAAAAAAACCTGTTACCAAGAAGGGTATAACTGGGGCTGCCCAGTATCTCTCTCGAGCTGCTCTCTTCGCCTGGTGGCCAGGGTCCTGCTGCTCACTAGCTCAGACTTGAGAAGGAAGGCCATCCAGAAAAACCTCGCAAACGCAGCAGGAGGCCAGGCCTTTTCATCTGTTTCACCGGTGAGCATTAATTTTCTGGCCGCCACAAGACAACCTAGCATAAGTGTAAGGTTGGGGGTTAAGGGATATTGCTAAACTTGTGATTTTAGAATTTTCCCTCGATGTGTCCGTTTCTTTCAATCCGTTAAGCGTAAGACTGTATTACATCCATAGCGATTTCTTTTTATCTTCTGTATTATACTGTTTTACTTTGTAGTTTTAGTTTTCTTATTAATAAACATTGGTTTTCCTTGTACCAATCCACTGGTCTGTTTGTCTGTCTTTGTTACCACTCGATAAGTCCTCAGCTCAGAATCAGGAAGGGGTAAGCGATTCGCAACCGCACTGCGGGCAGGGCAGCTCAGGAAAACATAACTGGCTGACCTATTATAAGCCCGAGAAACAGTAAAAAAAGAAACCCCTTACACAACAGGGGAATCGGATAATCTATAAAAAATGGGAGAGCTAAAATTTGTTGAAATAGGCAGGTTGCCTGCTAGATGTCTCATTAACAATGAACGAATGTTACCTATAAGCATATATGTTACCTATAAAATAATAATTCTCAATGCATGTGGCCGAAAGCGAAGTAAGTCTTGTAATTAATGAATGCACCAGTTTCAACCAGCTGTAATGATTGCTTTCCTTTATCTATTATATATATCTTATGAAAGCCGTATGCCTGTCTTCACTTCATCTCTGTCACACTTCCTGTGTCACACTCTGGTTTCCAAATCTGTGCCTATCTTTGCCACAACTCTGTGTTTGAATCTTTCCAATCAGGTTTGCGCCCCTGCCACAGCACCAAAACGGCCCTTTGTCTGGAATGTGCAATTTGATGCAGTGTGTTGTACAGTGGTTCAAGTTCTCTGGAATGTGTAACTTGATCCAGTCATTGTCAGACAGGCGACAGAGTTCAGACAAGTCACAGTGCTAACACTCCTGATTTCAGAGAACAGACAGTGCTAACACTATTGAGCTATTGAGTTGAGAGAACACACGGGACTGATACTACCAAGTTCAGAGATGGCACAGCGCTGACAGTACTGATTTCAAAGAACAGAGAGTGTTAACACAACCGAGTTCAGAGATGGCACAGCGCTGACAGTACTGATTTTAGAGAACACACAGTGCTAATACTCCTGAGTTCAGAGAACGCACAGCACTAACACTATTGAGTTCAGATAGGAAGGTGTGAGGCCATGGAGGGATTTCAACATGAGGATGAGAATTTTAAAATTGGTGTTGGTGGACCGGGCGTCAGCGAACACAGGGGTGATGGGAGAATGGAACTTGCTGCGAGTTAGGATACATGCAGCAGAGTTTTGGGTGAGCTCAAGTGTATTGTGAGTGGAAGATGGGGGGCCAGCCAGGAGAGCATTGGAATAGTCATGTCTAGAGGTAACAAAGGCATGGATCAGGGTTTCAGCAGCAGATGAGCTGAGGCAGAGGTGGAGTCGCGCGATGTTACAGAGGTGGAATTGGGCAGTAGTGGTGATGGAGGGGATATGTGGTCGGAAACTCATCTTGGGGTCAAATAGGATGCCAATGTTGCGAATGGTCTGTTTCCGTCTCAGATAGTGACTAGGGAGATACATGGAGTCGGTGGGTAGGGAACGGAGTTTGTGGCAGGGACCAATGTCAATGGCTTCAGTCTTCCCAATATTTAGTTGGAGGAAATTTCTGCTCATCCACCACTGGATGTCAGACAAGCAGTGTGACAAATCAGAGACAGTGGAGGGGTCGAGGGAGGTGGTGGTGAGGTAGAGCTGGGTGTCATCAGCGTACATGTGGAACCTGATGTTGTGTTTTCGGATGATGTCTCCAAGGGGCAGCATGTAGATGAGAAATAGGAGGGGGTCAAGGATAGATCCTCAGGGGACTCCAAAGGTAACGGTGTGGAAGCAGGAAGAGAAGCCATTTTAGGTGATACTCTGGCTATGGCTAGAATGGAACCAGGGGAACGCTGTCCCACTCAGCTAGACGACGAAGGAGAGGTGTTGGGGGAGGAAGGTGCAGTCAACTGTGTCAAAGGCTGCAGACAGGTCAAGAAGGATGAGGAGAGATTGTTCAGCACGGATACAGTCACATAGAATGTCATCTGTGAATTTGATAAGGGCTGTTGTAGTACTGTGGCAGAGGTGGAAATCTGATTTTTTTTTATTCATTCATGGAATGTGGGCATCGCTGGCGAGGCCAGCTTTTATTGCCCATCTCTAATTGCCCTTGAGAAGGTGGTGGTGAGCCGCCTTCTTGAGCCGCTGCAGTCCATGTGGTGAAGGTTCTCCCACAGTACTGTTAGGAAGGGGGTTCCAGGATTTTGACCCAGCAACGATGAAGGAACGGCGATATATTTCCAAGTTGGGATGGTGTGTGACTTGGAGGGGAACGTGCAGGTGGTGTCGTTCCCATGCACCTGCTGCTCTTGTCCTTCTAGGTGGTAGAGGTCGCAGGTTTGGGAGTTGCTGCCAAAGAAGCCTTGGCGAGTTGCTGCAGTGCATCCTGTGGATGGTACACACTGCAGCCACTGTGCGCCGATGGTGGAGGGAGTGAATGTTTAAGGCGGTGGATGGGGTGCCAATCAAGTGAGCTGCTTTGTCCTGGATAGTGTCGAGCTTCTTGGGTGTTATTGGAGCTGCACTCATCCAGGCAAGTGGAGAGTATTCCATCACACTCCTGACTTTTGCCTTGTAGATGGTGGAAAAGCTTTGGGGAGTCAGGAGGTGAGTCACTCGCCGCAGAATACCTAGCCTCTGACCTGCTCTTGTAGCCACAGTATTTATGTGGCTGATCCAGCTAAGTTTCTGGTCAGTGGTGACCCCCAGGATGTTGATGGTGGGGGATTCGGTGATGGTAATGCCAAGGGGAGGTGGTTAGACTCTATCTTTTTGGATGTGGTCATTGTCTGGCACGAACGTTACTTGCCACTTATCAACCCAAGCCTGGATGTTGTCCAGGTCTTGCTGCATGCAGGCACGGACTGCTTCATTATCTGAGGGGTTGCGAATGGAACTGAACACTGTGCAATCATCAGCGAACATCCCCACTTCTGACCTCATGATGGAGGGAAGCTCATTGATGAAGCAGCTGAAGATGGTTGGGCCAAGGACACGGCCCTGAGGAACTCCTGCAGCAATGTCCTGGGGCTGAGATGATTGGCCTCCAACAACCACGACCATCTTCCTTTGTGCTAGGTATGACTCCAGCCACTGAAGATTTCCCTCCCTGATTCCCATTGACTTCAATTTTACTCGGGCTCCTTGGTGCCGCACTCGGTCAAATGCTGCCTTGATATCAAGAGCAGTCACTCTCACCTCACCTCTGGAATTCAGCTCTTTTGTCCATGTTTGGACCAAGGCTGTAATGAGGTCTGGAGCCGAGTGGTCCTGGCGGAACCCAAACTGAGCATCGGTGAGCAGGTTATTGGTGAGTAAGTGCCGCTTGATAGCACTGTCGACGACACCTTCCATCACTTTGCTGATGATTGAGAGTAGACTGATGGGGCGGTAATTGGCTGGATTGGATTTGTCCTGCTTTTTGTGGACAGGACATACCTGGGCAATTGTCCACATTGTCGGGTAGATGCCAGTGTTGTAGCTGTACTGGAACAGCTTGGCTAGAGGTGCGGGTAGTTCTGGAGTCAAGTCTTGAACACTACAGCCGGGATCTTGTCAGGGCCCATAGCCTTTCCTGTATCCAATGCACTCAGCCGTTTCTTGATATCATGTGGAGTAAATCAAATTGTCTGAAGACTGGTTTCTGTGATGGTGGGGATCTCGGTAGGAGGCCAAGATGGATCACCTACTCAGCATTTCTGGCTGAAGATGGTTGCAAACGCTTCAGCCTTGTTGTTTGCACTCACGTGCGGACACTGCCACCATTGAGGATGGGGATGTTCACGGAGCCTCCTCCTCCCGTTAGCTGTTTAATCGTCCACCACCATTCACGACTGGATGTGGCAGAACTGCAGAGCTTTGATCTGATCCGTTGGTTGTGGGATCGCTTAGCTCTGTCTATAGCATGCTGCTTCCGCATGCATGTTGTCCTGTGTTGTAGCTTCACCAGGTTGGCACCTCATTTTTAGGTACGCCTGGTGCTGCTCCTCGCATGCTCTTCTACACTCCTCATTGAACCAGGGTTGATCACCGGCCTGATGGTAATGTTAGAGTGAGGGATATGCCAGGCCATGATTGGAGGGATTCAAACATGCAGGAAAGATGGGCACGGATTTGGGAGGCGACAACACATTCAAGGACTTTGGAGAGGAAAGGGAGGTTGGAGATGGGGTGGTAGTTTGCAAGGACAGAGTGATCAAGGGTTGGTTTTTTGAGGAGGGGCGTGATGATGGCAGATTTAAAGGGGGAGAGGGACAGTATCTGAGGAGAAGGAACTGTTAACAATATCAGCTAACATGGAAGGGAAATTGGGTGGTCAGCAATTTGGTAAGAATAGGGTCGAGGGAGCAGGAGGTGGGTCTCATGGCCAAGATGAGCTCGGAGAGGGCATGAGGGGAGATAGGAGAGAAACTCGAGACAGTTGTAAGTTCAGGGCTAGGCAGGTGGGAACCGTAGGGGTAGTTTGTCTTGGTGGACGAGGGGAAGGGAGGGAAGCACCGGGGGCAGCTGAAGTGATGGTCTCAATCTTAGTGACAAAGTAGTCCATGAGCTGCTCACGTTTGTTGTCGGAGGTGAGGGTGGAGGGGGCAGGGGAGAGGGGTTTAAGAAGACTGTTTGTAGTGGAGAAGAGAAGCCAAAGATTATCTTTACATTCTAGGATGATCCTGGAATAGTGAACAGTTTTGGCTGATGAGAGCAGGACACAATAGTGCTTTACATGGTCCAGCCAGATCTGGCGTGAATGGCTGAACCAGTTGTATGCCATAAACGTTCAAGTCTGTGTCCCTTGAACTTAAGGGACCGGTGATGAGGGCAGTACCAGGGGGAATGACCAGGGTGAGAGACAGTAATAGTTTTAATGGGGACAAGGGCATCAAAGGCGGAGGTGAGGGTGTGATTGAGCAGATCGGTAGTTGCAGAAATGTCCCAGTGAATGCAGGGCCAAAGGCTAGGCAGTTGGAAATTTGAAAGTGCCGTTGTAAGTGACCTGGGGGAGAGTTTTTTTTCAGGGGCGGACACAGAAGGAAGTGGGGTTGGGAGGGGGAAGAGGAATGTGGGTGGAGAGGGGTACAAAGTGATCAGAGATGGCTGTATCCGTGATTGACATAGTGGGAGTAGAGAGGCCACGTGAAATGGCAAAGTCGGTGGGGGGGGGGGGGGGTGCGGCCGTGAATATGGGCAGGGGAGTTAATATATTGAGGGAGAGATTAAGGGAGGATAGGAGGGCATGAATTCAGAGGAGAGAGGGCATGATGAGTTGAGATGGTGGTTGAAGTCACCGAGGATAAGAACTCGCTCTGTGCAGAGGCTGAGGGAGGAAAGCAGTGAAGATATCTCGGTGAGAAACCTGGCGTGGTACTTGGGTGGGCGATAGAGAATGAGGATTTTAAAGGAGAGGTGAGAGGGGTGGGACAAGGTGAGATGCTCAAAGGAGGAGAAGGTGCCAGAGGAGTAGGGGGACAGACCAAGGTGTGATTTGGTGATCAGGGCCACACTGACACCACAGCGGTCTGGGAGGGGCAAGTGGTGGAAGATATAGCCAGGCGGGGAGGATTCATTGGGGGGGGGAAAGATGTCATCAACTGTCAGCCAGGTTTCCATCAAGGTCATGATGTCGATGCAATCATCCAAAATAAGTAATTTTAAATCATTTCCACACCACCTGAGGAAGGAGGAAGCCTCCGAAAGCTTGTGGAATTAAAAATAAAATTGTTGGACTATAACTCGGTGTTGTAAAATTGTTTACAATTGTCAACCCCAGTCCATCACCGGCATCTCCACATCATGCCTAAATAAGCTCATGGATGGCAAGGGTCTTGTTCACAAGTAAACGGACATTCTGGAGGGAGATGCGGAGAGGGTCGGTGATAGCTGATCCGCTGGCAGAGTCCACAGGGGGGGGTGAGTGGGACGGGAAGGTGATTAGCAAGATTAGCCCCCAGTGGGCGCGCTGGATGGGAAAGTCCGTGGAAGAGCACATTGGGGCAGTTGGGGTTGCTGCTCGTAAGGAGGCAGCGACGAGGATGCCAAGAGAGGCACAGAGGGAAACTGTAGACTTATCTAAGAGGGAGTCAAGCCAAGTAGGAAGGTCGAGGAGTGCTGAAGAGTTGGGGTAGAAATTTTGCGGGGGGGGGGGGTGGGGGCAGAGTACTCGAGAGGGGAAAAATGAAAGGGGTCATGACGACAAGAGAGAGGGGCCTTGGAGGGGTAAAGAGAAAAGAAGAAAAAAGGAGAAAAAGAAGTGATGGGCTCGGGCCCGGAGAGGCAGTCAAAATGTACACACGAATGGACATAGGGAAACTCAAGTTACATAGGCGTGATTACATAGCAAGATTAGGATAGATAGGTCCTGGTAATAAACAGGGAATAGAGAGGAGACAATAGGAGGGAGTCCAAGGTTAAAGTCAGGGGTCCCGTGGTGGGATAAAGTTGACGTAGATAGGGTGGAGTCTGCTTGGGTACACTGCCCGTATCAAACCCCGTCCGATTGTACACTCCGTTGAAGTAAAACGAGCAGTCATTTCCCACCCGGCGGGTCAGGTTAAAAGGACCCCCATTGTTTCCACATTTTTAGTATATTTTCATTCATATCGATGTGGAAGAAAATCACGTTCAAATTTGAAGGAGAAGCTATATATATAAATTCCGATGCGGCAGAACTTATAATTTTAACAATACATATGTAAATTAAATATTTTTGCATAATTATGCAACATGTTGTAGGATATGCCAATTATCTATCTTTTGCTCTCTGGTGAAGTGTCAGAATAATCCTCTGTGATTAAAGGTTCCTCCTGACAATGGTTGGATTCACAAGGGGTTGGGACCTGGGTGCTCTTGTACACCAGTCACTGAAAGCAAACATGCAGGTGCAGCAAGCCGTTAGGAAGGCAAATGGTATGTTGGCCTCCATTGCCAGAGGATTTGAGTACAGGAACAAGGATGTCTTACTGCAGTTATACAGGGCCTTGGTGAGACCACATCTGGAGTATTGTGTGCAGTTTTGGTCTCCTTACCTAAGAAAGGAGATACTTGCCATAGAGGGAGTGCAGGAAAGGTTCACCAGACTGATTCCTGGGATGGCAGGACTGTCATATGAGGAGAGATTGGGTCGACTCGGCCTGTATTCACTCCAGTTTAGAAGAATGAGAGGGGATCTCATTGAAACATATAAAATTCTGACAGGGCTAGACAGACTGGATGCAGGGAGGATGTTTCCCCTGGCTGGGGGGTCCAGAACGAGGGGTCACAGTCTTGGGATATGGGGTATGACATTTAGGACTGAGATGAGGAGAAATTTCTTCATTCAGAGGGTGGTGAACCTGTGGAATTCTCTACCACAGAAGGCTGTGGAGGCCAAGTCACTGAATATATTTAAGAAGGAGCTAGATAGATTTCTAGACACAAAAGGCATCAAGGGGTATGGGGAGAGAGCAGGAATATGGTATTGAGATAGAGGATCAGCCATGATCATATTGAATGGTGGAGCACGCTCGAAGGGCCGAATGGCCTACTCCTGCTCCTATTTTCTATGTTTCTATGTGGGGCATTTGGAAACAATTGTTTCTTATCAGATCAAGTGGTGCATTTTTTTTTCCAAACTTAGTGAATGAATTTACCAATGATAATGGAAATATAATCAATTATTTGCCAAAGAAAATGCAATACAAATGTAGAAGTTGAACATAAAATAAAGTGGATCCTGCATGTGTCGTTGACTAATGATTCCCCACATTGAATTATTTTGCAACATCCATATTAGCGTTGTGTTTCAGAATTACGCAACATGCTGGATAAAGTCAATAAACAGTCCACCTAAACATATAACAGAAGCCTACAAATTCCAGTGTGTGACATTAGAGTATGGGAGGCATTACTTTGTTGCATATTTTAATGGAGGGGTGAACACGAGTTAATCCTTCTGTTAGAATAATGGATAGTATTTTGCAAACTGCTCACAGACTAATTTCATATGCCATAATTCCTACTCTTCTAATGAGGGAAGGTTTTTTCAAATTCTCATTGCCAGCAGGGAGCCATGCCCACTGGCCCTTTATGTGGGAAATAGTGGATGTGCTGCTCGCAATCTTCCATTCATTAAATGGACAGAAAATCGAGAACAGAACATCCACAATGTGTAATCCACAATATGCACAGCCAGTGAACAATGCTCCCCTTTGGCAGTGCAAACATAGAAAATAGGTCACAAACAATAAGTGAATCAATTCCACACACACAGGCAAATCAACCAAATTATACACATTTGGGTAAATACAGCTAATTACATGAAAATTGGCTTTCAGCAATACTGTTTATTTTACACCTAATAATTATTGTGATCCTAGCATGAAAAGGTTCACCCTTTAGTTTTTTTAATATATTCACAATGTGTGTTTAACCTCCCCATTAACGATTTTCTTATTTCACTAATCTCTAATACTTTCACCTGGTACTATATCCTTCAAGGACTGAGGGAGGAATTTTAACCCCCCCCCCAGGACGGGCAAGAGAGGGGCGAGTTCAATTTTAAAAATCAGAGCCGACCCCAACCCGACTCAGTTAAAACGGAGGTGGTTTAGGGGACGGGCAACTAAATTGCTCTCAGGAGGCAGGTCAGTAATTTAAATAGTTTAATGAGGCTGTGTGCCTCAAATTTTACGAGAGTTTTACATTTAACGGCTGCTGGCTGGGTTTCCCAGGGCTCATGAAACCCGACAGCTGAAGGGAGGTGAGAACAGCTGGATCCAGCAGGTAAGTGCCCTTTCAGGCACTGCTTGTGAAGCAAGAGGCGCAGGAGTGCTTCTCCCCAGCCCCCCAAGCTAACCTATTTCCCTCCCCTGATCCGATGGCCCCCCCGATTTTCCCCCAACCCCGATCCACCATCTCCCCCCTAACCCACGATCTCTCCCTCCCTCCATCCACAATCTCTCACTGACCCATTATCACTCCTCGACCCACAATCTTTAAATTTTATTCGTTCATGGGATGTGGGCGTCGATGGCGAGGCCAGCTTTTATTGCTCATCCCGAATTGCCCTTGAGAAGGTGGTGGTGAGCCGCCTTCTTGAACCGCTGCAGTCCGTGTGGTGACGGTTCTCCCACAGTGCTGTTAGGAAGGGAATTCCAGGATTTTGACCCAGCAACAATGAAGGAATGGCGATATATTTCCAAGTCGGGATTGTGTGTGACTTGGAGGGGAACGTGCAGGTGGTGTTGTTCCCATGTGCCTGCTGCCCTTGTCCTTCTGGATGGTAGAGGTCGCGGGTTTGGGAGGGGCTGTCGAAGAAGCCTTGGCGAGTTGGTGCAGTGCATCCTGTGGATGGTACACACTGCAGCCACTGTGCGTGGTGGTGAAGGGAGTGAATGTTTAGGGTGGTGGATGGGGTGCCAATCAAGCGGGCTGCTTTGTCCTGGATGTTGTCGAGTTTCTTGAGTGTTGTTGGAGCTGCACTCACCCAGGCAAGTGGAGAGTATTCCATCACACTCCTGATTTGTGCCTTGTAGATGGTGGAAAGGCTTTGGGGAGTCAGGAGGTGAGTCACTCGCCACAGAATACCCAGCCTCTGACCTGCTCTTGCAGCCACAGTATTTATGTGGCTGGTCCAGTTAAGTTTCTGATCAATGGTGGCCCCCAAGATGTTGATGGTGGGGGATTCGGTGATGGTAATGCCGTTGAATGTCAAGGGGAGGTGGTTAGACTTTCTCTTGTTGGAGATGGTCATTGCCTGGCACTTGTCTGGCACGAATGTTACTTGCCACTTATGAGCCCAAGCCTGGATGTTGTCCAGCTCTTGTTGCATGTGGGCTCGGACTGCTTCATTACCTAAGGGGTTGCGAATGGAACTGAACACTGTGCAATCATCAGCGAACATCCCCATTTGTGACCTTATGATGGAGGGAAGGCCATTGATGAAGCAGCTGAAGATGGTTGGGCCTCGGACACTGCCTTGAGGAGTTCCTGCAGCAGTGACCTGGGGATGAGATGATTGGCCTCCAATTTTCTTTGTGCTAGGTATGACTCCAGCCACTGGAGAGTTTTCCCCCTGATTCCCATTGACTTCAATTTTACTTGGGCTCCTTGGTGCCACACTCGATCAAATGCTGCCTTGATGTCAAGGGCAGTCACTCTCACCTCACCTCTGGAATTCAGCTCTTTTGTCCATGTTTGGACCAAGGCTGCAATGAGGTCTGGAGCCGAGTGGTCCTGGCGGAACCCAAACTGAGCATCGGTGAGCTGATCTCCCCCCCCCAACCCACGATCGCTCCCTCCCCACCTCCCTGTAATTATCAGGGCCTGCATTTTTATCATGGTGTATTTCCATCCCTAAACAAAAAATAAGGAATAAGAACCCACACACAAACTCAACAGTTACGCATACAAATATGTGTGTATATATAAATATTATATTATACAGCAAACTAGCCCGTCATCATAAATTGGTTCTGCAAAACACACTGGTTATAGGCAATAAAATAAAATTTGATTTTTAGCAAATACTATATGTTTTGCACCTGACAATTACTGCAATGCCAACATTATTCATAGAGTATATTAGGGACTGATTCTTAGACCAATACATTGGGGAACCAACCAGGGAACAGGCCATTTTGGATCTGCTAATGGGTAACGAAACAGCATTAATTAATAATCTCAAAGTAAAGGATCCCTTGGGAAGCAGTGATCATAACATGATAGAATTTCACATCCAGTTTGAGAGCGAGGATCTTGGGTCTGAAACTACTGTATTAAACTTAAATAAGGGCAATTATAAAGGAATGAGGGCGGAATTGGCTAAAGTGGACTGGGTAAACAGATTAGATGGTATGATGGTGGATAAGCAGTGCCAAACATTTAAAAAGATATTTTATGACTCGCAACAAAAATATATCCCTGTGAGGAGGAAAGACTCCACAAAAAGGGTGAACCAACCATGGCTACCTAAGGAAGTAAAGGATGGTATCAGGTTAAAAGAAAAAGCATACAACATGGCAAAGATTACTGGTAAGCCCAAAGATTGGGAAAACTTTAAAAACCAGCAAAGGATGACTAAAAGAATAATAAAGAGGGAGAAAATAAATTATGAGAGTAAACTAGCAAGAAATATAAAAACTGACAGTAAAAGCTTCTACAAGTATATAAAAAGGAAGAGGGTAGCTAAAGTAAACGTTAGTCCCTTAGAGGATGAGACTGGGGAAATAATAATGGAAAACAAGGAAATGGCAGAGGAATTGAACAGATATTTTGTATCTGTCTTCACAGTAGAAGATACTAATAATATACCAATAATCGAAGAAAATCAAGGGGCAAAGGGGATGGAGGAACTAAAAACAATCACGAGAGAAAAAGTATTAGGTAAACTAATGGGTCTAAAGGCTGACAAGTCCCCTGGACCTGATGGCTTGCATCCGAGGGTCTTAATGGAAGTGGCTGCAGAGGTAGTGGATACATTGGTTGTAATCTTCCAGGATTCACTAGATTCTGGAAAGGTCCCAACAGATTGGAAAACCACAAATGTAACATCCCAATTCAAGAAGGGAATGAGACAGAAAGCAGGTAACTATAGACCAGTTAGCCTAACATCTGTCATTGGGAAAATGCTAGAATCCATTATTAAGGAAGTAGTAGCAGGACATTTGGAGACTCATAATAAAATCAAGGAGAGTCAACATGGTTTTATGAAGGGGAAATCATGTCTGACAAATTTATTAGAGTTCTTTGAGGAAGTAACGGACAGGGTGGATAAAGGGGAACCAATGGATGCAGCATATTTGGATTTCCAAAAGGCATTCGATAAGGTGCCACATAAAAGATTACTGCACAAGCTAAGAGCTCATGGTGGGGGGAATATACTGGTATGAATAGAGGATTGGCTAACTAACAGAAAACAAAGAGTCGGGATAAAAGGGTCATTTTCAAAATGGCAATCTGTAACTAGTGGGGTGCCGCAGGGCTCAGTGCTGGGGCCTCAACTTTACCAGGTTAAGCGAATGGGCAAAAATTTGGCAGATGGAATATAATGTGGGAAAATGTGAAGTCATCCACTTTGGGAGGAAAAATAAAAAAGCAAAATATTATTTGAGTGGAGAAATACTACAAAATGCTGCATTACAGAGGGATCTGGGTGTCATTGTACATGAAACACATAAAGTCAACATACAGGTGCAGCAGGTAATCCGGAAGGCAAACAGAATATTGGCCTTTATTTCGAGGGGGATGGCATATAAAAGCAGGGAAATCATGCTACAACTGTACAGGGTGCTGGTGAGACCACACCTGGAGTACTGCGTACAGTTCTGTTGCCCTTATTTAAGGAAGGACATAGTTGCATTGGAGGCAGTTCAGAGAAGGTTCACTAGGTTGATTCCGGGTATGGAAGGGTTGTCTTATGAGGAAAGATTGAACAGGTTGGGTCTATACTCATTGGAGTTTAGAAGAATGAGAGGAGATCTTATTGAAACATACAAGATTCTGAGGGGACTCGATAGGGTAGATGCTGAGAGGATGTTACCCCTCATGGGGGAATCTAAAACTAGGGGGCATAGTCTCAGAATAAGGTGTCACCTGTTTAAGATGGAAATGAGGAGGAATTTCTTCTCCCAGAGGGTCGTGAATCTTTGGAATTCTTTACCCCAAAAAGCTGTGGAGGCTGAGTCATTGAATACATTCAAGGCTGAGTTAGACAAACTTTTGATCAGCAAGGGAGTCAAAGGATATGGGGAAAGGGCAGGAAAGTGGAGTTGAGGTAAAAATCAGATCAGCCATGATCTCATTAAATGGCAGAGCAGGCTCGAGGGGCTGAATGGCCGACTCCTGCTCCTATCTCTTATGCTCTTATGGTCTTACTCTATTCACTATTTTAATAACAGGGTTAAAGCAGTACGCTAACCCACCAATAACACTCTGGAAAATTAGGATGCAAGTATTTATACTATGTGGTGACTCGAGGTAAATTCAAGCAGGCAATGGACAACTTAGGGTAGATCTGAACTTGTACCTCACAAAACAGATTAAAGCATCTCTGGACTTCCTAGGCTAAAGTCTCTGCTGGATTATTCAGCTAGAGCCCACTGCCATAGCCATTAGGTCTAGTGAGGGAAGACTGAGTAAACACTGGTAAATGGTGCAGACCTCTGGCAGCTCCAAATTGGAGCTGAAGACCCTGAAATTCCATGGGGCTGACACTGATCACCCACCATAAGTCTGGCAGGAAACTGCCAGAAATGTCAAAGAAACCATGGAAATGGCCAGTTTCAGCCATTCGTGCCATTTCTCTGGGGGTTACACTGAAGTAACTGTGGGAAATCGGGAGAAGTCCCATGGAATTTCCAGGCTAGAATCTTTAGCGTGCAGTTTACTGCATGAGCAGCATTCACAACTTAATTTTTAGTGCATAGGCAAAAGTAAAATGCCCAGGACCCTCACAGCCCCTAGCTCGGAGACTCAGAAGAGTCTGTTTACAAGGGATGGTTTTATCGCATTTATTGTTTTGCTATTAGTGTGCGTTGATACCGGGCAGATTTTGCACTCAATGAGATTGTTCCAGGTTGAGATTGCTCCAGGTTGAGATTGTTCCAGGTTGAGATTGCTCCAGGTTGAGATTGTTCCAGGTTGAGATTGCTCCAGGTTGAGATTGCTCCAGTGAGTTTCAGGCTGGGACACATTTTGCCAGTCCCTGTTACTCATGCATCGCACAATTTCCTGAAGTGCTCTTTCACAAACGGTTCAATAGCTTCATTTCCATATACAATCTGATGCAAATGAACTCACGTGGAATTTCACGATGCTGTCCAGAATCTCCTCATAATCTTCAGCACAACAACGACATAAGAGTCGTGTTGCACTTTCCTTTTTCCAATGAAATAAGTGCATGAGTAACTTCTTCCGATTTTATATCGGAATTTCGCTACCCACGTATTTCATCAATCATTTGCTGCCTCCCGAGTTACGTCCACGAAACCCCACTTAGCTCGTTAACATAGCTCTGCCCCCCTTTACAAAAGACCAGATAACGTAAGCTTCCTGAATTTACTCCAGTTCTAAATGGGTGTAAATCTATGTCCAAAAACTTAAGCGCAGCATGTCCTGAATCAGCATAACTGGGGTTTCTGGAGTTTGATAGCGATTTTCTTTGTGATGTTTTAAAAAAACATGTTTCTCACTGAGATCTGCACTATACCTAATCAAAGTGTTGTCAATCTCAGTGCAGCTGAAATTATTCAGGGCCCTACCCCCCACAAACCCCCCTACCCATGTTCAGAAGGTCTAAGTTTCTGGAATGGCCTTCCCAATGGGCATACACTCGTTCAGCATAATAACAGGAGATGAGGAATAGATGCAAGAGGCTGAGAGTGAGGAGTAATGGCAGAAGACAGCACGCATCTTTTTACACTCACGCTATTACTACCAGTTAATGGGACTGAATTTGCACTTGTTTTACACCAGTTTTTAAGTTCCGGCAAATGAGCTCTGCAGGAAATTTGGGCATAAGTTCTTGTTGACAAGATTGGCGTCGAAACCGATGAGAATTTTGGTGGAATCGGGATCGAGGAAATTCTGGGTCACATGTTTGTCCCGCCCATATAACATGGGTGTAAAAGGCTAGTCACATTTTGTTCTTTCAAGAAGTAGTTTCTTAAAAGTGAACTGTTTGAATTTTAATTGCTATAACCAGAATTGTCAAAATGGGTATAGCATTCGGTGCATCTCTGAATTATTTGGAAACTGAAGAAGAGAAAGAAAGAAAAGATACCAGGGAGTGTTGCACTGTCAGAAGCAAACTTTATTTGCAACATAAAGATGACCAGGGAGGCAGTATTAAAGATGTGCTACCTGCTGCAAGTTGACTTTCAGACAACCTCAAACATAGGGTCTGTACTGCCTGTGACAATCAAGATTACAACCACCTTGAACTTTCATGCCCCTAGGTCTTTCCATGCTGCTATCGGGTGTATCTGCAACATTAAGCAGCGCACCAATGCATCAAGCAGGGCATTGATCCTTTGTTCACCGAGACAAACAGCCTTATCACTTTCTCCAGGGAAA
Source organism: Heptranchias perlo (assembly GCF_035084215.1). NCBI lineage: Eukaryota > Metazoa > Chordata > Chondrichthyes > Hexanchiformes > Hexanchidae > Heptranchias > Heptranchias perlo. The sequence continues at coordinate 134,488,479 of NC_090328.1, read as the reverse complement.
ACCAACAGCAAAATGAGAGAGCACTGAAATTCTGGATCGCATTGCTCAAAGTCCAGGGCACCATTGCTGGTATCCACCTGGTTATCTTGGCCCTTGAAAACAATGCCGTGCCAATCATGCATCTGAAGGGCTTCAATTTCATTAATATCCAGGTGACCAGACTCGCCAAGAAGACCATGGAGGTCAAAGCCCTCCTTTCAGGCAGCATTCACAATTTAGAGCAGGTGAAGTGTTCAGAAGAAAAAAGCCAGGGTCATAACTTTAGATTGGCGGTCACACGGCATTTTATTTGGCTACTGAATGGTAGCTTTATTTAGTCACTGTCAAAGCAAAAAAATTGCTACATTATGATGCACCACGTCTTAATTTATTGCCAGCAGTAAGCTAAGCCAAGCAATGGGACTGTTTGTTTAGTGCTTCAACAACTGGAAATGAGCCACTTGACTCTGGTACAAGAGTACAGCGGACCATTCCTGCTAGTGTAAGTGCTTTGCCGGAGGGAAAAGTGGATGAGATAATTGAGAGTTCTTAAACCGACCATTAACCTTCCTGCTCAGGACTGTGCTTTAAATTCTCATCCTGACTGACTACCGGCAGTGCACTCACACAGAATGTGTGATATATTGATTTCAAATCTGCAAATGGGCAAGTAGCAAGGTGATTTAATACATTTGGCAGGGTCCTCCGCAGAACGATCATTCGCTTGTGCCATACAGGGTGGCAAGTTCACTAAAAACACATGGTATTACCTTTATAAATCACTGGTTAGGCCTCAGCTGAAGTATTATGTCCAATTCTGGGCACTACATTTTAAGAAGGATGTCAAGGTCTTCGAGTGAGTGCAGAGGAGATTTACTCGAGTGATACCAGGGATGAGGGACTTCAGTTACATGGAGACACTACAGAAGCTGGGATTGTTCTCCTTAGAGCAGAGACGATTAAGGGGAGATTTAATAGAGGTGTTCAAAATTCAGAGTTTTGATAGAGTAAATAAGGATTATAGAATCATAGAAAATTTACGGCACATGAGGAGGCCATTCGGCCCATCATGTCCGCGCTGGCCAAAAATGAGCCACCCAGCCTAATCCCACTTTCCAGCACTTGGTCCGTAGCCCTGTAGGTTACGGCACTTCAGGTGCACATCCTGGTACTTTTTAAATGAGTTGAGGGTTTCTGCCTCTACCACCCTTTCAGGCAGTGAGTTCCAGACCCCCACCATCCTCTGGGTGAAAAAATTCTCCTCAGCTCCCCTCTAATCACTTTAAATCTATGCCCCCTGGTTATTATGCTCTCTACTAAGGGAAGTAGGTCCTTCCTATCCACTCTATTTAGGCCCCCCATAATTTTGTACACCTCCCCTCAGCCTTCTCAGTTCCAAAGAGAACATTCCCAGCCTATCCAATCTTTCCTCATAGCTAAAATTTTCCAGTCCTGACAACATTCCTCGTAAATCTCCTCTGTAGCCTCTGTAGTGTAATTACATCCTTCCTGTAATGTGGTGACCAGAACTCAAGTACACTGAAGTTGTGGGTCTAACCAATGTTTTATACAGTTCCAGCATAACCTCCCTGCTCTTATATTCTGTGCCTCGGCTAATAAAGGAAAGTATTCCATCTGCCTTCTTAACCACCTTATCTATCTGTTCTGCTACCTTCAGGGATCTGTGGACATGCACTCCAACAGCCTTCCAGTCACAAAAACACCCGTGGACCATTACCCTTTGCTTCCTGCCACTTCCTCTACTCCTTTCAGTATCCTCCCATTTATTGTGTATTCCCTTGCCTTGATTGCCCTCCCCAAATGCATTACCTCACACTTCTCCAGATTGAATTCCACTTTTCTGCCCACCTGACCAGCCCATTGACATCTTCCTGCAGTCTACAGCTTTCCTCTTCATTATCAACCACATGGCCAATTATTATGTCAAAAGCAAACTTCTTAATCATGCCCCCTACATTTAAGTCCATTTCATTAATATACATCACAAAAAGCAAGGGACCGACTACTGAGCCCTGCGGAACCCCACTGGAAACAGCCTTCCAGTCACAAAAACACCCGTCGACCATCACCCTTTGCTTCCTGCCACTGAGCCAATTTTGGATCCAACTTGCCACTCTCCTTTGGATCCCGTGGGCTTGTACTTTTTTGACCAATCTGCCATGTGGGATCTTGTCAAAAGCCTTGCTAAAATCCATGTAGACTACATCAAACGCACTACCCTCATCGACCATCCTTGTTATCTCCTCAAAAAATTCAATCAAGTTAGTCAGACGCAACCTTCCCTTAACAAATCCATGCTGACTGTCCTAGATTACTCCATGCCTTTCTAAGTGATGGTTTATCCTATCACTCAGAATTGATTCTAATCATTTGCCCACCACCGTGGTTAGACTGACTGGCCTGTAATTACTAGGTCTATCCCTCGCTCCCTTTTTATACAACGGTACAATGTTAGCAGTCCTCCAATCCTCTGGCACCCCACCTTTATCCAGTGAAGATTGGAAAATGATGGTCAGAGCCTCCGCTATATCCTCCCTTGCTTCTTTTAACAGCCTGGGATACATTTCATCCTGCTCTCGTGATTTATCTACTTTCAAAGATGCTAATCCCCTTAATACTTCTTCTCTCACTATGTTTATCCCATCCAATATTTCACACTCATCCTCCTTAACTACAATCTCTGCATCGTCCCTCTCTTTTGTGAAGACAGACGCAAAGTATTCATTAAGAACCGTACCCACATCTTCCGCCTCCACACATAGGTTACCTTTTTGGCCTCTAATAGGCCCTACTCTTTCCTTAGTTATCCTCTTGCTCTTTATGTATTTATAAAACATGTTTGTGTTTTCCTTGATTTTACTTGCCAATATTTTTTAATGCCCTCTCTTTGCTTTCCTAATTTCCTTTTTAATTTCACCCCTGCACTTTCTATACTCCTCTAGGCTTTCTGCAGTATTGAGCTCTCAGTGTTTGACATAAGCTTTCCTTTTCTGCCTTATCTCACCATGTATGCTCCTTGACGTCCAGGGGGCTCTAGATTTGGCAGCCCCACCTTTTTTTCTGTGAGAACATGTTTACTCTGAACCCCTTAAATCTTCCCCTTGAATACCTCCCACTACTCTGACACTGATTTACCTTCAAATAGCTGTTTCCAGTCCACTTTTGCTAAATCACTTCTTAGCTTAGTAAAATTGTCCTTTTCCCAACTGAGAACTTTAACTCCTGTTCTATCTTTGTCCTTTTCCATAACTATGCTAAAACCAACTGAATTATCATCACTACCACCAAAATGCTCTCCCACTGATTCTTCTTCCACCTCATTCCCTAAAACTAAATCCAGAAGTGCCCCCTCTGTTGTTGGGCTTGCTACATACTGGCTAAAATAGTTCTCCTGAATGCAATTTAAGAATTTTGCACCCTCTATACCCTTCACACTGTTTGTGTCCCAGTTGATATTAGGGTAGTTGAAATCCCCTACTATTACTGCCCTATTGCTTTTGCACTTCACAGAAATTTGCCTAATTATTTGCTTTTCTATCTCCCTCTGACTGTTTGGGGGTCTATAATACATTCCCAGCAGTGTGACTGCCCCTTTTTTTGTTCCTTAGTTCAACCCATATGGCCTAAGAACATAAGAACATAGAAGATATGAGCAGGAGCATCAAATGGCCTCATATGAAGATCCTTCTAACAAATCATCCCTCCTCACAGCTGTAATTGTTTCTTTAACCAAAATTGCCACCCCCTCCTTTTTTTATCCCTTTTTCTATCTCGTCTGAAAACCCTGTAGCCAGGAACGTTGAGCTGCCATTCCTGCCCCTCTTTAAGCCATGTTTCTGAAATAGCTAATCCGGAGATTATCACCTTTGAGGTCCTGCTTGTTAATCACTTTCCCAACTCCTTAAAATCTGCCTGCAGGACCTCATCCCTCTTTCTACCTATGTCGTTGGTACTGATATGGACCATGACCTCTGGCTGCTCCCCCTCCCCCTCCAGAATGTTCTGCAGCTGCTTAGTGACATCTTTGACCCTGGAACCAGGGAAGCAACATACCATCCTGGACTCACGTCTGCGGCCGCAGAAACGCTTGTCTGCTCCCCTAACTATAGAATCCCCAATTACTATCGCTCTCCTGACCTTTCTCATCCATTCCTTTACAGCTGAGCCACCCATGGTGCTATGGTCTTGGCTCTGGCTGCACTCCGCAGAGGAACCCTCTCCCTCACCAGTATTCAGAACTGAATACTGGTGAGAGAGTGAGATGCCCTCAGGGGACTCCTGCACTACCTGCCTGTTTCTCCTTGTCTGTCTGGCGGTCACCCAGTCCCTCTCTGCCTGCACTGTTTTAAGCTGTGGGGTGACCACCTCCTGAAACGTGCTATCCATGTAACTCTCAGCCTCATGGATTCACTGCAGTGACGCCAGCTGTTGCTCAAGGTCCGAAACCCGGAGCTCGAGCTCCTCCAGCTGATGACACTTCCTGCACCTGTGGTTGTCCAGGACACGGGAAAGGTCCTGGAGTTCCCACATGGCACAAGATGTGCATTAGTCGGGTCTGAGCTCCCCTGCCATGCCTCGGTTTATTAGATTATTAACTAAACTTAATAAAAATAAACTAAAGACATAAAAAAAACACTCACCAGCAATAGAAACACTCACCAATCAGCATAAGGAGAGACTGTTTCCACTGGCAGGTGGGTCAGAACCAGAGGACACAGATTTAAGATAATTGGCAAAATAACCAGAGGGGAGATGAGGAGAATGTTTTTTGTTACGATCTGGAATCCACTGCCTGAAAGGGTGGAGGAAGCAGATTCAATCGTAACTTTCAAAAGGGAATGAGATATATACTTCAAAAGCAAACATTTGCAGGGCTCTGGGGAAAGAGCAGGGAATGGATAGATCTTTCAAGGAGCTGGCACAGACACAATGGGCCGAATGGCCTCCTTCTGTGGCTGTAAAATTCTATGATTCTACGGTTCTATAATGCATCAGATGCAATGGCTGGGGGCCAGCCCTTCAAAGCCCCCAAGACATTCTTCGAGGATGCAAAAGAAAGTCATTGGTCCAAAGAGGCTATTCAAGATGTTTCTGAAACTGTGAAATCGTAAAATGGAAGCCTCTGTTTATGGCAGAACTTGATACTGTGGGGCTCAGCTGCGATGAACAGTTGAATAGCCTGCCAACATTCACTGTCAAAGTTCACAAGTTTTAAAAAAAAATTCTCAGGATGTGGGTGATGCTGGCAAGGCCACGTTTATTGCCCATTCCTGGTTGCCCTGGGAAAGTCGCCGTGAACCACAACAGTCCTTGTGGTGATTGTCTACACTGGATGGCTTGCTAGACCACTTCAGAGGGCATTAAGAGTCAACCACATAGCATGGTGCTGGAGGCACATGTGACTCAGAGGTGGCAGTCTCCCTTTCTTAAAATACATCAGTAAACCAGATTAGTATTTACAACAATCGGAAGCTTTCATTATTATTTTTCTGGTGCTAGCCCACAAATTACCAGATTTATTGAATTTAATTTTACAACTCGCCCTGTTGAGATTTAAACTCACTATCTTTATTCCTAGTCAGTACCATAACGGCTTGGTTAACATAACTCGTAGCAACTTACTCAAGATACCAAAGGGTAACAGATGTCCATGGAGCCAAAGACCAAGAAATCATCGACCTTGCAGGAGTGGTGGGATGTGTCTGTGAAAGAGCAGCACTTCTGATTCTAGGACAGTTGTATGCTTGTTAGACAGATTCTTAGATGAAAACTTTGGAATTCCCTCCCTAAACCTCTCCGCCTCTCTACCTCTCTCTCCTCACATGAGACGCTTCTTAAAACCTAACTCTTGAACAAGGTTTTGGTCACCTGTCCTAATGGTTCGGTGTCAAATATTGTTTGATAACGCTCCTGTGAAGCGCCTTGGGACATTTTATTATGTTAGAGGCACTTCATAAATGCAAGTGGTTGTTGATGGGCCAGGAAATTATAAACCGCAAACATACAGTGGGCCCCTGAACATCTGCAAATGGTTAATGTTTTGGGTGTAGATCCTTGTTTTGGCAAAGGTTTTGCACCTGAAACACTGGCATGATTTTTACATGCAGCCTGGAAGGGAGTGCGGTGGGAGGGGGGAGAAGGTAATCGTATGTGAAACCCAGAAGTAAAGTTGGTGGGTCGCAATCTGCGAAAGTGACATAATTGAGGACAATAAATTTTACTTCTGGGTTTTGCGGAAGGCTTGGCTGGCTGTCGGGCAGGATGGCCGGGGTTAGAGAAGAGGGAGAGAAGGGATCTTAGGCTATGGAAGTCATGGGAATGGGGGGGGGGGGGGTGCGGGGTGGGGGGTCTGATGCTGGAAGTGGAGATCAGGGTGGGGGGGGTGGTAAATACTGTGAGGAGATCGGGAGTTGGGGGCTGATGCCAGGAGGAGATTGGGGGATCCGGTTGATGCCGGGAGGTAATGGGGGTGGGGAGGAGGGCTGATGACACAGGAGGAGATTGGGGGGGGGGAGGGCTGATGCCAGGAGGAGATTAAAGGCAGATGAAGAGTAACAGCTATAAGCTGTCTTGACAGCTAGAATAGAATCATAGAATCATAGAAGCGTTACAGCACAGAAGGATTTGGTCACCTATCCTAATACCTCCTTATATGGTTTGATGTCAAATATTGTTTGATAATGCTCCTGTGAAGCGCCTTCAACAAAACAGAATAATTTGGCCCATCGAGCCCATGCTGGCTCTTTGTAAGAGCAACCCAGTTAGTCCCATTCCCCCGCTCTTTGCCTGTAGCTCTGCAAATGTTTTCCCTTCAAGTATTTATCCAATTCCTTTTTGAAGGCCACGATTGAATCTGCATCCATCACCCTTTCAGGCAACGCATTCCAGATCATAACAAGTCACTGCGTAAAAAGGTTTTTCCTCATGTCGCCTTTGGTTCTTTTGCCAATCACCTTAAATCTGTGTCCTCTGGTTCTCGACACTTCTGCCAATGGGAACAGTATCTTTTTATTTACTTTATCTAAACCCTTCTTGATTTTGAACACTTCCATCAAATCTCCTCTCAACCTTCTCTGCTCTAAGGAGAACAACCCCAGCTTCTCCAGTCTATCCACATAACTGAAGTCCCTCATCCCTGGAATCATTCTCGTAAATATTTTCTGCACCCTCTCTAAGGCCTTCACATCCTTCCTAAAGTGTGGTGCCCAGAATTGGACACAATACTCCAGTTTTGGCCGAACTAGCGTTTTATAAAGGTTCAACATAATTCCCTTGCTTTTGTACTCTGTTCCTCTATTTATAAAGCCCAGGATCCCATATGCTTTTTTAACTGCTTTCTCAACCTGTCCTGCCACCTTCAAAGATTTGTGAACATATACCCCCAGATCTCCCTGTTCCTGCACCCCATTTAGAAAGATACTATTTAGTTTATATTGCCTCTCCTTGTTCTTCCTGCCAAAATGTATCACTTCGCACTTCTCTGCATTAAATTTCATCTGCCACGTGTCCGCCCATTCCACCAGCCTGTCTATGTCCTCTTGAAGTCTATCACTATCCTCCTCACTGTTTACTATACTTCCAAGTTTTGTGTCATCTGCAAATTTTGAAATTGTGCCCTGTACACCCAAGTCCAAGTCATTAATATATATCAAAAAAGCAATGGTCCTAGTACTGACCCCTGGGGAACACCACTGTACACCTTCCTCCAGTTTGAAAAACAACCATTCACCACTACTCTCTGTTTCCTGTCACTTAGCCAATTTTGTATCCATGCTGCCACTGCCCCTTTTATTCCAAGGGCATCATTTTTTCTGACAAGCCTATTATGTGGCATTTTATCAAATGTCTTTTGAAAGTCCATATACACAACATCAACCACATTGCCCTCATCAACCTTCTCTGTTACCTCATCAAAAAACTCAATCAAGTTAGTTAAACACGATTTGCCTTTAACAAATCCATGCTGGCTTTCCTTTATTAATCCACACTTGTCCAAGCGACTATTAATTTTGTCCTGGATTATCGTTTCTAAAAGCTTCCCCACCACCGAGGTCAAACTGACTGGTTCGTAGTTACCAGGTTTATCCTTACACCCTTTTTGAACAAGAATGTAACATTTGCAATTCTCCAGTCCTCTGGCATCACCCCCATATCTAAGGAGGATTGGAAGATTATGGCCAGCACCTCTGCAGTTTCCACCCTTACTTCCCTCAGCAACCTAGGATGCATCCCATCCAGACCGGGTGACTTATCCACTTTAAGCATAGCCAACCTTTTTAGTATCACCTCTTTATCAATTTTTAGCCCATCCAGTATCTCAACTACCTTCCCTTTCACTGTTACTTTGGCAGCATCTTCTTCCTTGGTAAAGACAGATGCAAAGTATTAATTTACTACCTCAGCCATGCCCTGTCCCTCCATGCGTAGATCTCCTTTTTGGTCACTAAATCGGCCCCAATTCTTCTCTTACCACCCATTTACCATTTATATGCATATAGCAGACTTCTGGATTCCCTTATATGTTAGCCGCCATTCTATTCTCTTACTCCCTCTTTGCCCCATCTTATTTCCTTTATCACTTCTCCTCTGTACTTTCTATATTCAGCCTGGTTCTCACTTGTATTACCAAACTCACATCTGTCATACTCCCCCTTTCTCTGCTTCATCTTACTCTCAATCTCTTTCATCATCCAGGGAGCTCTGGCTTTGGTTGCCCTACCTTTCCCCTTGCGGGAATGTACCTAGACTGTACCCGAACCATCTCTTCTTTCAAGGCCGCCCATTGTTCAATTACAGTTTTGCCTGCCAATCTTTGATTCCAATTTACCCAGGCCAGCCCATTCTCAACCCACTGAAATTGGCCCTCCTCCAATTAAGTATTTTTACTCTAGATTGCTCCTTGTCCTGTCCATAAACCTTATGATACTATGATCACTGTTCCTTAAATGTTCTCCCACTGCCATTTGCTCTACTTGACCCACCTCATTCCCCAGAACCAGATCCAGCAATACCTCCTTCCTCCTTGGGCTGAAAACTTACAGATCAAGAAAGTTCTCCTGAAGGAAATTCAGAAATTCCTCCCCCTCTTTGCCCTTTACACTATTACTGTCCCAGTCCGTGTGGTGAAGGTTCTCCCACAGTGCTGTTAGGAAGGGAGTTCCAGGATTTTGACCCAGCGACGATGAAGGAACGGCGATATATTTCCAAGTCAGGATGGTGTGTGACTTCCCTGCAAATTTGCTCCTCTCTATCCTTCCCACTAGTTGGTGGCCTATAGAATACACCCAGTAGTGTAATGGCACCTCTATTGTTTCTTAACTCTAAACAAATAGATTCTGTCCTTGACCTCTCAACGACATCCTCTCTCTCCATCACTGCAGTATTCTCCTTAATCAATACTGGCACCCACACACCCTCCTTACTTCCTTCCCTATCTTTCCTGAACACCTTGTTTCCAGGAATATTTAGCACTCAATCCTGCCCTTTTTGAGTCAGGTCTCTGTTATCATCACTACATCATCTTCCCATGTGGCTATTTGCGCCTGCAGCTCACCAACCTTATTTGCCACACTTCGTGCATTCACACACATGAAACTGTAAACCTATCTTAGACCTTCTCATATTGTATCTTTGTTTGATCCCACCTAATGCTATATTATTTCTTATGCTAGTGCTATCTGTCTCTCCCAATCCTTTATGCACCTTGTTTCTCCTTCCAATGCTACATCCTGGTGCCCTACCCCCTGCCAAATTAGTTTAAACCCTGCCCCACAGCACTAGTGAACCTCCCTGCGAGGACATTGGTCCCAGCTCTGTTGAGGTGCAACCCATCCATCTTGGACTGGTCCCTCCTTCCCCAGGACTGGTCCAATTGCCCCAAGAATCTGAAGCCCTCCCCCCTGCACCATGTCTCTACCCACGCATTTATCTGCCTTATCTTCATATTTCTGTACTCACTAGTGCGTGGTACTGGGAGTAATCCAGAGATTACTACCTTTCAGGTCTTGCTTTTTAACTTCCTCCCTATCTCCTGAAACTCTAGCCATAGGACCTCATCCCTTTTCTTTCCTATGTTATTGGTACCCACATGGACCACGACTTCTGGCTGTTCCCCTTCCCCCGCAGAATGTTCTGCACCCTCTCTGTGATGTCCTTTACCCTGGCACCAGGGAGGCAACACACCGTGCAGGACTCACGTCGACTGTCACAGAAACATCTGTCTGTCCTCCTGGCTATCGAATCCCCTATGACCACTGCATTTCTACACTTCACTGTGTCCGCCTGTGCAGTCCTTTGCCCCATGGTGCCATGCTTAGGACTGCACTCCTTCGAGGTGTTGTCACCCTCACTGGTGTTCAATGTGGTTTGAGAGTGGCACATACCCAGAAGATTCCTGCACTGCCTGCCTCTTTCTACCCTTTCGGATGGCCACCCACTTGCTATCCTGAACTCTCTGTGGCTGCGGGGTGATCTCCTCCTGGGACGTACGATCCAGGAAACCTTCAGCTTCCCTTATGCTCTGCAGCGACTCCAGCCGCCCCTCAAGTTCAGAAACCCTCAGCTTGAGCTCGAGCAACTGGTGGCATTTCCTGCACAAGTGGCCCACCAGGACACATGAGGCGTCCTGAAGTTCCCACATGGAGCAGGAATTGCAGCTGATGAAGATATTTACCTAGCTCTCTCCAGAGCTGCTATCAAATGACAGGATTCCTCCCTCCACCTTCCTATATAATAATTCCATCCCATAATCAATACAAATCCTCCCAGTCAAACCTGTTGCCAAATCTTCAGGAGAAGAGTCAGAGGTTACAGTTTGGAAGAAAATATTGGACATTGGATGAAGAGGTTGCAGTTCAGGAGATGAGGTTGGAGGTCGGGTGAAGAGGTCTCAGTTCAGGAGACTAGATCGGAGGTTGGGTGGAGAGGTTGCAGTTCAGGAGAAGAGATCAGAGGTCGGGTGAAGAGGTCGCAGATTGGGAAAAGAGATTGGAGGTCGGGTGAAGAGGTCGCAGTTCAGGAGAAGAGATCAGAGGTCGGGTGAAGAGGTCGCAGTCCAGGAGAAGAGATTGGAGGCCGAGTGAAGAGTCGGAGGTGAGGGTGCGATCTACCATAGGGAGAGGGGTCTACTGTCGGGTTCCAATCATGCCAGGAGAGCTTGTTGGGCCTGGATGAAGCACTCCTGCTTCTTCTGGTCTCCAAGCAGTGCAATAAAAGCACTTACCTCCTGGATCCAGCCCTTCTCAACTGCTTTCACCTGTCAAGAATCAGAATCATTGGGAGACCCATGCAGTTAAGGTTAAATTCATTTCAGCTTTACAATTCCCAAAATATAAGTGCCTCAACCATCGCAATGAGGCACATTGCCCCTTTAACATTCCACCTGCCGTCATTAAATGGGGTTGGGACGTCCGGCTTTTCGATGCGCGCACACATCCAAACGCACCTGGGCGCGTTGGAGCCAGGTTGCGGTCCCACTTCAAAAAACTGTAATATTTACCACCCTTCCACTCCAAAGCCACCTGTTCTTTGGGGTTAAAATTACCCCCATTAAATCTTTTCTCTTTACAGATGCTCATAGACCCGCGGTATATTTCCAGCATTTTCTGTTTTTGTTTCAGATTTCCAGTATTTGCAGTTTTTTACTTTTTTATTTGGCCCAGGTAATTGTTCTCTTTACTATACCCAACTCTTACTTGTGACTCCTCGGAATTGTTTGTACACACCACCAGTTGAAAGGATGAACTGAACCAAGTTTAGCCAATAGTTATTGCTGCTGAGGGGAAGGGTCATTTACCCTTTAGTGCTTGAAGTTTGACAGATGTGGAGGAACATTTCCAGTTGGGTTAATGGCAGAAAACTCACAACTTTTTGAAAGTTTGTGGCACCCAACAGGCACAACTTTTTTGTGTGTTAGACAATGGCCACTCACTGCAGGAGGATTTTAAGAGACTCACCATGTATTTGATACCAGTTCTGACGAAGGGACATTGACCTGAAATGTTAACTCTGTTTCTTTCTCCACAGACGCTGCCTGACTTGCTGAGTATTTCCAGCATTTTCTGTTTTTATTTCAGATTTCCAGCATCCTCAGTATTTTGCTTTCGGTCACCATGGGGGTGATTTTAAACCTCAAGAACGAGTCGAATGGGGGCGGGTGGGAGCTGAAAATAGTTGTTTTTTGGGTTGTGACCACAACCCGGCTTTATTTCCGGGTATAACATTGGAGCGGAAAAGTACAGGCTTCCCACTGGGAATGAAAAGTCCGAAAACTTTGCGGTGGCGACCTAAAAAAACAACTATTTTCATGTCCCACTTGCCCCCAACCCACCCGTTCTTGGGGGTTAAAATCACCCCCCATGTATTTCTCCCCTGTCAACCACAGTATTCATGACGGAGTTTACTAGAGAGATTTATTATCATTATGGACATTCTCACTAGCCATTTAGAAAGGCCAGTACTAATATATGCCTTTAATATATTGCACTTCACCCTTTTCAGTTTGGCCTTGTAATTGTTAACACATCTTATTGAGCAAAACTAGGCACTCACAACTTTCAATCAATGTTTTAAAGAGCTATATGCTGAAGTGATGAGCACATTATAGGAAGGTGGTGAGAATGTCATCTATTCCTGCTGAAGTGCATCGACTTGTTTTATTTAGGTGGGAAAAAAGCACTCCCACTAATACCAGAAAGAAAATCCTTAAGCACTATCCTCTTGATTACTTCAGCAAGCACTGAAAGGCAGTTTTGTCTTCTTATTTTTACCATAAAATAAGGTTTCTAAAATCCCAAAGTAATCTTTTTCCCCCCAAAAGAACCATCTCTGCAATCACCTGATTGGGGTGGGCAGAAACTTTACCAGTCATAGCTCTAGGACCGTCTCTCCAAATGACTGACAGATTAAAGGTATTCATTGGTTTCTGAAGGCACAAAATAAATGGCAAGTGAAACTTTCAATCTTGAGTCACACAAAACAGCATTTTCTAAAGAGCTGACAAATTCAATAAAACCTGCAATGCTTTATAATTAGATGTTACAGTTCACTGATGCAGAGCACCCTTTCATACCCAATGGTATCTTACCCTGGAAAGCTGCTTTAAGTTGTCTCATGCAACTGAACAAGATATGTGGCCTTCTGATAGCTGACACGGCTTTTCTACAGGGAGAAAATTATTTAAGGATGTTGGTTTATATTCACAACTATAAAATATTTGAAATAAGGCAACATTTTGGAATTTAAAATCCTGTACGGTGTGAGTGAATGTCAAGCAACAGGAAAAACATGGTTACTGTCTGGACTACTGAAATACATTTTGACCATACTCTGTCATATATACAATACCAATACACCAGACGAATATCACAGTTAATGTTGTTTATGAGCTTTGAGTTTATTCTGGTTTTAAAGAAAGATTAAATTATGCTGTATCAAGAGTAATATTTGCAAGTGTTTCTCTGTAAACCAAACGTAACTTCTCATTCTCAACATTTGGGGCTCTGAAATCTACAGCTGTGGGATACTCGTAATGAAAAGACGAAATGCATTTCTTGGAATTTCTCCCACTGCTATTTATTTTTAATATGTTAATGCCTTCATTAAAAAGCAGAAAGAGGAATTTCAGAGGAATGCATTAAGTACTGTACATTAACATCCGACAGTATAATTTATATATCTTTCTATCTATATCTACCTATCTGTCCTATTGTATATTGGTCAATCCATCCATCTATCTGTTCAATGGATCATCTTTCCACCCATCTTTCTATCAATCCATCTAACAAACTCATATAATCAACATAAGGAACAATCTGAGTGGGGAAAAGTTTTTTCCCCCCCTTCCTGTTAATAATGCTGAATTATAAAACTAGAACAGACATAGAACCGATATGATTTTTATTCTGGTTCAAAAGATCTGTCTGCAGATTCCTGTCACACTTCCAAAGAACATGCCGTAGTTCTGTTCACCAACTATACATCATTATTTACCATATCCTCTTTGTGCCATTGCAGTGTTTCCATCCTGTCCCGTTGATCTAGCAGTCTGTCATGTAAGGTAGTTGTTCGAATTCCCATTACTAGGTTAATTCCTATGCTAACCTTTTCCTTGGCAGAGCATATGCTGGGCAACGATGCACAAAATCAGCAGCTGTCTCCCTAGTGTCAGTGCAAACCACTCTAAATACACTTTTGCCTCTTGCTGTTTCCTCTTTCATTGGTATTAAACCAATCAGCCAAATCCTCTGCTCCTCTGAAAAGAGGTGCTGCATTGTTAATAATTAATTCTGAAGGTTTTTTCCCCCACAGTTCGACAGTGCACTGGTTCTATTGCCTTATTAACTCACAGTTGGCAGAAAATACTGTCTAACTAAGCTAAGCTGGTTTTGTATTACTGTCATTTTCTATCGTATTTTGGTCTGTGTTTCCAGAACAAACCATTGCCGTACGATATCTAGCTATAAAATAGGTATCAGGCCCAAGAAATAGATCAGTTCTGACATATCAACTTTCACTCACTGTGCTCTCTTTATAATCTTGTCAGTTAAAAGAAAGAAATGTAAGGAATCTTACAACACCAGGTTATAGTCCAACAGATTTATTTGAAAATCACAAGCTTTCGGAGGCTTTCTCCTTCGTCAGGTGAGTGTCGAGATTCATTGAAAATTACCGCATATATAGTCATAGAACAATGCCTGGTGATTATACAGATAATCTTTCCAACTGCCCGTTATCAAGGCCATCAAATTAATTGAATAGTGTTCAGACAGAGAAACCTTAGATACCCCAGACAACTGAATATATAAACGGCCAGAACCAAAGAAAGAGAGGGAGAGAGAGAGAGAGAAACATTCGAAAGGAAGAGAAAGAGAGAGAATGACCAGTTGTTTTAAAAACAGATAATTTTTTTTTGCCCTAGTGGGGCTACGTGTAGCGTGACATGAACCCAAGATCCCGGTTGAGGCCGTCCTCATGGGTGCAGAACTTGGCTATCAATTTCCGCTCGACGATTTTGCGTTGTCTTGCGTCTCGAAGGCCGCCTTGGAGAACGCTTACCCGAAGATCGGTGGCTGAATGTCCTCGACTGCTGAAGTGTTCCCCGACTGGGAGGGAACCCTCCTGTCTGGCGATTGTTGCGCGGTGTCCGTTCATCCGTTGTCGCATTGTCTGCATGGTCTCGCCAATGTACCATGCTCCGGGGCATCCTTTCCTGCAACGTATGAGGTAGACAACGTTGGCCGAGTCACAGGAGTATGAACCATGTACCTGGTGGGTGGTGTCCTCTCGTGTGATGGTGGTATCTGTGTCGATGATCTGGCATGTCTTGCAGAGGTTGCCGTGGCAGGGTTGTGTGGTGTCGTGGACGCTGTTCTCCTGAAAGCTGGGTAATTTGCTGCGAACGATGGTCTGTTTGAGGTTGGGTGGCTGTCTGAAGGCGAGTAGTGGAGGTGTGGGGATGGCCTTAGCGAGGTGCTCGTCGTCATCGATGACATGTTGAAGGCTGCGGAGAACATGGCGTAGTTTCTCCGCTCCGGGGAATTACTGGACGACGAAGGGTACTCTGTTGGTTGCGTCCCGTGTTTGTCTTCTGAGGAGGCCTACGCGACCCTTCTCTGTGGCCCGTCGGAACTGTCGATCGACGAGTCGAGCGTCACATCCCGTTCTTACGAGGGCGTCTTTCAGCGTCTGTAGGTGTCCATCGCGTTCCTCCTCGTCTGAGCAGATCCCGTGCGCCCGCAGGGTCTTCAACATTTCATCGATGATGACGAACACCTCGCTAAGGCCATCCCCACACCTCCACTACTCGCCTTCAAACAGCCACCCAACCTCAAACAGACCATCGTTCGCAGCAAATTACCCAGCTTTCAGGAGAACAGCATCCACGACACCACACAACCCTGCCACGGTAACCTCTGCAAGACATGCCAGATCATCGACACAGATACCACCATCACACGAGAGGACACCACCCACCAGGTACATGGTTCATACTCCTGTGACTCGGCCAACGTTGTCTACCTCATACGTTGCAGGAAAGGATGCCCCGGAGCATGGTACATTGGCGAGACCATGCAGACACTGCGACAATGGATGAACGGACACCACGCAACAATCGCCAAACAGGAGGGTTCCCTCCCAGTCGGGGAACACTTCAGCAGTCGAGGACATTCAGCCACCGATCTTCGGGTAAGCGTTCTCCAAGGCGGCCTTCGAGACACCCGACAACGCAAAATCGTCGAGCGGAAATTGATAGCCAAGTTCCGCACCCATGAGGACGGCCTCAACCGGGATCTTGGGCTCATGTTGCGCTACACGCTACACGTTATCTGTTTTTAAAACAACTGGTCATTCTCTCTCTTTCTCTTCCTTTCGGATGTTTCTCTCTCTCTCTCTCCCTCTCTTTCTTTGGTTCTGGCCGTTTGTATATTCAGTTGTCTGGGGTATCTAAGGTTTCTCTGTCTGAACACTATTCAATTAATTTGATGGCCTTGATAACGGGCAGTTGGAAAGATTATCTGTAATCACCAGGCATTGTTCTATGCGGTAATTTTCAATGAATCTCGACACTCACCTGACGAAGGAGAAAGCCTCCGAAAGCTTGTGATTTTCAAATAAAACTGTTGGACTATAACCTGGTGTTGTAAGATTCCTTACATTTGTCCACCCCAGTCCATCACCGGCATCTCCACATCAAAAGAAAGAAAGATCTTGCATTTATATAGCACCTTTCATGACTTCAGGATGTCTCAACGTGCTTTACAGCCAATGAAATACGTTTGGACTGCAGTCACTGTTGTAATGTAGGGAAACACAGCAGCCAATTTGCTCACAGCAAAGTCCCACAAACAACAATGAGATAATTGACCAGATAATGGCTTCAAAATTAGTCTGGGGAAGATCAATGAAAATTGTTCCTCGGGCATCATTAACACAGTTGGCTTGTCGTGCCTCGGCGGGCAGCTCAGCCGAGCGAAAACATCAATGGCGGGCTACCTGCCTCGCTGGCTGCGACTGTCAGGTAACCCCCGGATGGGGAGTTATAGTGGGCTAGGGGCGGGGTGGGGGGGAGCGATCGCCACTCTTGTAGATTTAGAGGAGTGCTCCTACTCCTCCTGGTTCCACAGGATGGGTTTTTTAATACATTTTTAAAAAAAATTTACCTGCAGTTGGCGGCCGCAAGGGGGTGAATTTGGTTTTGGCCTGTTTTCCATCAGGACATACACGGAGTGATTGCTTTATGTGCCCCATCACGTGGGCGAGATGCACGAGTGATTTTCATGCTCGTGCCCCATTGGTGAAAGCAGGTGAGCTGCTAGCACTATTCGCGTTGCTCATTGACAGCTCACCTAATCGTGGGGGGGACTAATCGGCACTCCCTGACACAATTTAAAGGCACTCTGCACCTCTTAAAGGGGAGTTACTTTTTGCCTGCAGGCAACGGGAATTCTCTTTACATCAGTCCAAATGGCAGGAATAGCTAATGCGGCAAGGACCCCCAGATTCTCTGATGCCCCATTGGAGGTCCTGCTACAGGGGGTCAGTAGGAGGAGGGAGGTCCTCTTCCCACCAGGAGGCCGAAGGATCTCCAGACAAGTGGCGTGGTATCAGTGCCAAGAGGTGGTCAATGTCTTCAGCATTGCATCCAGGACCTGGCTGCAGTGTAGGAAGATGTTTAATGATGCGACCAGGGTTGCTAAGGTAAGACTCCTAACTCTCCTCTCTATTCCCCTCTGTTGAGCCCTGCACCATTTGTAGCTGCTGTACTTCCCTCCCCTGCTTCCCTTCACTTCCCTCCAACCACAGCACGACACTTCACTCCCCATCCTTTCTGTTGCTACTGGCACACTCTGCTACTGTCCTCACAATTACTTCCCTCACTTCCCCACACCTCTACCATCCTTTACACAACATCCGCACTATTCTAGTTCTGATGAAAGGTCATCGACTTGAAACGTTAACTCTGTTTCTCTCTCCACAAATGTTGCCTGACCTGCTGAGTGTTTCCAGCATTTTATGTTTTTATTTCAGATTTCCAGCATCTGCAGTGCTTTGCTTTTGTCCACGCTATTCTATCCTGACATACACATTCTCGAAACATCTCACTAGGCTTCCACTGACACACTCTTGTTTTCTTGCAGGACAAGCTGGTGCATAATACCCATGAGCAGACGCGCACAGGAGGAGGGAGAGCATACATTCATGTCCTGTCCTTACTGGAGGAGGAGGTTTTCTACATTATGGGTATGGGGCATGCCAGGCCTGTGGTGAGCTGGCGAGGCTGGAGTACATGTCCCGCTGAGTTTCTGCACATCTTACCCTCTTTTTCCCTTCTCATTGCAATCTCTCTCTGTACACTCTGCATGACGAAGTTCAGCTGCTTTGAGCAGCCACATTTCTGTCTCTGCCTAGCCACTAACTGCTAATCATTATCCCTCTCTTCCATTTCAGGTTCACAAGCTCAACAGGGCCTTGAGAGAGCAGAAGAAGAAGAGGGTAGTGCACTGGTAGATGAAGCATCACATGACTTTACCCTTGCAGGCACCAGCTCAAGGATTTACGCCTCATGTAGTTCAGAGGGGAGGCACTGGAAGATACACCCAGCAGGACCAAGAAAACAGTGAGCTCTTCCTCCAGTGAGCTCTTCCTCCAGTGAGCTCACTGGAGGAAGAGCTCACATCCTAGCCCTGCTGTAGAGGGCACAGATAAGACCTTGTGTGGCCCACCCTGCAGTCAAAGACTGATCGCTACAAACCAGGACCTTCTAAGTGCACTGGTCTGCCAGCCACAAAGCCTGCATGCAATAACAGAGGGCAGAAAGGAGTCCAACTACACCTTGTGTAAGTTCTTCACACAGGGCATCGAAACATTGCAGTCAACCATGGAGCAAGTGGTCAGCTCTGAACACTGCAGGGAGCCCACAGTGACGGATCTTCTGGTAGCAGCTCTGGCAGCTTACATGGGAGCTCAGAATGCTGCCAACTTGGCTCTGGATTCAAGCATCTCCTCTGGCTTTCATAGCCTGAAGACAAGCATGGATAGGGCCTTACAGAGCGCCACATCACTCCCGCACTCTGTTATCGCACAGATCAGTGGCAGTGGCGCCATGGGAGAAGTGTCTGTGGTTCTCTCTCAGGATGATAGTGTGTCTGCTCCCACACCAACCTTTTAACCAAATGCCTTTGTTGGCTCTAGACAGCCAGCTGGGCTAGACTGCCCCATCCACCGCCGAGAATCAGTAGTCAGCAGCAGGGTCCTCTACGGCCATAGCTCCTCGAGGTTGCCCACAACGGCCATCTCAAGTGCCCACAGTGGAAGTTCAGCAGCCTTCTACCTCTCCAGCTGTAGCCACGGGGGAACCACATCATAAGAGCAGACGTTTCAAAGGGTGGTCACCTCACAGGAATTGGACTAGAGAAGTTGGAAAAGGAGACTGGGTGACCATCAGCGGACATGGCATGAAGCAACAATTGAGGGTACAATGGGGATCATCTGTGCGGCTGGATTCGTTTAAAACTTGTTTATCCACCAGTGATATGGACAAAAAGGGTGACACAGAGAAGGGTAACCATGAGCAACTCCCAGTGCCACTGGCTGCAGCTGGAGGAAGAAACCAGATAACTACAGATGTCAGTTTAACATCAAATGTGGGGAAGTTACTGGAATTTATCATCAGAGACTTAGGCGTTGTTTCGGCGCTACACGGCCTCTCCGACATCCAAGATGGCGTCTTGGCTGCTCACGCACGTTTCCAGCGTGACATGCACCGGACGCCATCTTGGTATAGGAGTTAGCGCAGGCGCAGATAACGAACGCTGGAATCATGTAAACTAGGGAGAAAATGGCTTCAATCAGTTTGCAATGCTGATTTAAAGTGATAGACACCATTTTGGGACTTAACACTCAAATCAATGCACAGTCTTAACCCCGACCATCTGAACGTGTTTTAGAGTGCCTGGAGGACCCCTCACCGGCGCTATTTAAATGGACCATGCAGGAGTTACAGGTTAGTGGCTGGATTATTGCTTCTGGCTGCTGAGACATTTGTAACTGTTTTTGGAGTTCTCCTATACTTGAATACTAGGACTAGGGGACATAGCCTAACATTTAGGACCAGGAGATGCAGGAGTGAAGTTAGGAAATGCTTCTACACGCAAAGGGTGGGAGAAGTTTGGAACGCTCTTCTGAAAACGGCAGTTGATGCTAGCTCAATTGTGAATTCTAAACCTGAGATTGAAAGATTTCTGTGAACCAAGGGTATTAAGGGATATGGGGCTAAGGTGGGTTTATGGAGTTAGGTCACAGGTCCACCATAATCTCACTGAATGGCAGAGCAGGCTCGAGGGGCTAAATGCCACTGCCACTTGCTGCCTCCTGATATGCGCTACCTTCTCCTGCAAGAAAGCGGGACGTATGTCTGGGTGATGTGCCTGTCATGGTTGAATAGCTGCCAGTGTGTGTGGCCTGTGAGTTGTGGGTTGGCAGCTTGCAACAGTGATAATGTGTAAGGATGAGAAGAAGCATCTGTTTGGAAGAATTGAGTACTGATGGAAAGAGTTTATTGGTATGTGGGTGATGGGGGTGCAGTGCGTGGAGCAGTTGGTAGGAGACGCCACTTGACAGTTGACCTCACTCACCTTGATCGCTCGTGTCAAAGCATTGAACTTCTTCCTGCACTGCATCCATGTTCATGATGCTGTGCAACTGGCATTGACTTCGTCCCCCGCTGCCTCCCACTGCCTTTAGGATATATGTCTGGAGGGCCTTTTGCCCCCCGCTGTGGATATAGGATGTTCCTCCTTCTGTCCACCTCTTGCACCAAGGCCTCTAGTGCATCAGCAGAGAACCTTGGTGCATGCACTCTCGCAGACCTGGTACCAACTCAGATCGGCAGATTGGTGAGGTCTGGTGTGCAGATTGGAGGACGTGGGATTTAGTAGTGCTCAACCTTTATTCAATGTTTTAACATAACTCATCAGTGTGTAAACATAGGGATGGGACCTACATCTGTGTTTTACCTGTGAAATGCCTGATCTCCGTTCAGACAGTAAACTGTTATTTTCAGCAAATAACAGGTATCAGCTACCTTTAAGAGATTTCTAAGAAACATCCTCCCTTTAAGAGATTGGAATCCCCCTGCTGTGGAAAGTGGGAATTGTATTGCTTCCACGTGCATGGCCCGGAATGGAACTCTGATTGCAGGATAGTTCTCGGGTCGGCTGAAACTCGCGTCCTGCCTGCGCAGGGGCCATTGGGCGCGGGGTAATAGCGCATCACGCTACCCGTGCCCAAAAACGGCCC
Organism: Heptranchias perlo; assembly: GCF_035084215.1. NCBI lineage: Eukaryota > Metazoa > Chordata > Chondrichthyes > Hexanchiformes > Hexanchidae > Heptranchias > Heptranchias perlo. The sequence continues at coordinate 134,467,182 of NC_090328.1, read as the reverse complement.
TGATCCAATTTTTCTTTTCCCCCCCGAGTGTGACTAAGCACTTGAACAAATATCACTTGACCAGAAAGAGTCAGCATAGCTTTGTGAAGGGTAAGTCATGTCTGACTAATCCAGTTAACTTTTTTGAGGAGGCCACTGGCATAATGGATGAGGGAGCTGCTATAGATGTTATTGATCTGGACTTCCAGAAAGGATTTGATAACAAAAGATTATTAGCACAAGAGTTTATTAGCACAAATGAGAGCCCACAGAATTGGAGGTAACCGTGTGACATGTGTCGATAATTGGCTGGGAGGTAGGAGACAGGGAATAGCGATGAAGAGAACATTCTCTGATTGGCGAGATGTGATAAGTGGTGTTTCCCAGGGGATCTGTAGTGGGACCTCATATATTATATGACTTGAATGAAGGAATAGAGAGTTGTATATTCCAACTTTGCAGATGACACTAAGTTAAGATGACAGTAAGTTGTGTGGATGGGAACAGGAAGTTACAAAGGGACATAGACGGATTAAGTGAGTGGGCAAAACTATGGCAAGTGGAGTTCAATGTGGTCAGCGTGAGGTCATCCACTTTGGATCTGAGAAAGACAAATCGGAAAATATTTTTAATGGTGAGAGACTCGAAGCTGTGGAAGAACAACAAAATTTAGGTGTCCATGTACATAAATCACTAAAAGATAGCACACAGGTACAAAAAGTGATCAAAAAAGCTAATGGAATGTTGGCCTTTATATCAAGAAGGCTGGAATTCAAAAGTGAGGAAGTGATGCATCAGTTGCATAGAGTCTTGGCCAGACCCCAACTGGAATACTATGTTCAGGAAAGAAATTTTAGCCTTGGAAGGGGTACAGGACAGATTCACCGGGGTTAAATTATGAGAACAAGTTGCGTAAAGTTTGTTTGTATTCCCTCGAGTTTAGAAGGTTGAGGCGTGATCTAATTGAGGTGTTTAAAATGATAAAGGGATTCGATAAGGTAGATACAGAGAAACTATTACTTCTGGTGGGAGAATCCAGAGCAAGGGGGCATAAGGGGCTGAAGGGGAGGGAACTTCTAGTAAACCTCTGCTCGACAGTTTGCTGCCTCACAGCTCTGGCAGCTGGTGGGGTTGTAGGCCCTTGCTATTTGTCAGCATTCTGATATTTCCGTAAATCTTCTGCTCCTGCTCCTGCTCCTGTTCCTGCTCCTGCTCCTGTGCTGCTTCCTCCCCAGGTCTCTCTAAGGGTTGACCCCTTTGCAGAGCAAAGTTATGGAGCATGCAGCAGATGTCGGCGAACCTGGACACTCTTTCAGGTCTGTACTGCAGAATGCTTCCAGAATGTTCATGCAGCGGTTGCTTTGGTTCAGAAGGCCAATGGTCTTCTCTATGAGAGCTCTGATGGAGGCATAGTTCTGATTATAGTGCTGCTCAGCATGTGTGCCCGAGTATCTTACAGGAGTCTTGACCAAGATGGTCAGGGAATACACTTTGTTCCCAACAGCCATCCTGATACCCGATGTTCTCACTGGAAGAGAGGGTGTATTGAGGACTGGTGCAGGATAAAGGCACAGGAAACCAGGCACAGACTTGCATAATGCACTGTTTGTCGTCGCGCATGAGCTAGACATTCAAGAGGTGGAATCCCTTCTTGTTCACATAGATCCCTGGGTCTCCACAAGGCATGTGACTTGCACCCATGGGATCCCTGGCGAAGCCCGCAGATCTTCCGTCTTGCTTTGCTGCCTCCATGGAGAAGGAGATGAATTGATTCCTCTTGGAGTAAAGCACTTCTGTCACATCCCTGATGCAGCAGTGGACAGCAAACTGGGTGATGTCACTTAAGTCACCTGCTACAGCCTGGAATGATCCTGTAGCATAGAAATTAAGGGCCATGGTGACCTTGACAGCCACAAGCAGTGCTGCCCATTCCCTGTTGCGGGGCTTCAATTGATGCTGCAATAGGTGATGTATCTCAATGACAGCTTCCCTGGTGAAGTGGAGACGCCTCACAAACTGCTCCACAGTCAGGTTAACGTAGGTAATTTGATTCTTAAATACATGCATGGTGTAGGGCCATACTTGCGTGCCAGGGCCTGACACTGACGGAAGTGGGACCACTTGCAATTCAAAATGCCAGTCTCCCTAGAGTAATTGATGGCAGTAGATAAAGCAGCTAATTCAAAAGCTGTCCATCTGAAATATTATTCATGATCTTCGGCCAATGCAGGCGACTCATTTAAGCCATGGCAAGGTGCTCGAGCAAAATCCTTCCCGTCCCACTGAGGTTGTGCAAGAAAATAGAATGGGCAACCACTCATATTATGTTATACCCCTGAGCCCATGAATTTGGGCGACACCGATACAATTCAGGAGCAGCAGGATGTCCTGTCCCACTATAGTTATGGCAGAGGATTGAAACTAGAGAAAAAAGCCAGGGCCCCTGTGTATATGTACAGCAGGATATGTTTGAGCTCAGAAGCTGGGATTGCACTTTGGAAACTCAAACACACTTTACCAGCCATTGATTCATCTATTCATTTTAATTTCTCTATTAATTTAAATGAACAGAAAATTATTTGTAATGCGCAGCCAAATTTCTGAATTCTGGCACGGCTCCTCGCCAGCAATGCAGACTTGTAAAACTATCCCTATAATATTCGATACAGTTTATTAACTGGATAGGCTTGTTAATGTGTCCAATATCATCAAAGCACTAATTGAAATAGACAAGTGAAATTGCAAGGTTCAAAATAATGAGCACGATTATTAAATCACATGCAGAAGTTTGATATTTTCTTGAGCCTTCGAGTTAAATAAATCTTGTCACGTCTCCTCGTCAAGTGGTGTAGTGCAATGTCAGTGCTTGTTAATGCATGTGACTTGATTGTGGGCGTGTGCTGTCCATCAGTCTCCATCAAGTCACTCGTTCACGGGCAAGAAAAGACACCAAATAAAAAATGGTGAATCAGTAAACCATAATGCTAAAATTTCAGAGATACTCCAACACGTCACAATGCCCCTCTCAATCACCAGCTGAGCGCCACATCTCACAGTGCCTTTTGTCCCATTCGCCTCTGTTTGCTTTTTCCAGCAAAACCAGAAGCAATAACAATGGGCCAGATTTTGCTGTGAGCAGCAAACGAAGGGCCCAAGCTGACGGCAAGCAGAATCGGGCCAGCAGAGGCTCAGGTAATGGTACGGTTCCGTGTGGCCCTGGAGAAGCAGGGAAACCTTGGGCCCAGGCTTTCCCCCCAACCTACTCCGGCCGCTATTGGCCCAAACTCATGGATCTGCATTTCTCACCTTGCCGGGGACGGTTTCTGTCAAACTCCCGCCCCAATTCCTGCTCCCTCCCCACCGGCCATGACGTCACTCCCGCTGGTGGGAGACAGAGCTGAACTATTTAAATGAACCTTTGAATGAAAATGGCCTGAGCCTCACGCCGAGGAGTCTGTGCAAGTTTCCTTCCTGCTCTGCACCCCGCCCACCCCGAACATGCCCTGAGTTAAAATCAGGGCCCTAGGTTATCTTTCCAAGATCTTCGTTTTTTTCCCCCTTTTTTTTTCACTGGTGGGCATTGGTTAACATCATTTTAGAGCAAAAGCTAAGTTTAATTTTAACAATTTTTGAAAGTAGATTTGGTTGAAGTTAATTAAGGCTGGTTGCTTGATTTGTGTTCAGTGAACTGTTGAAATATTTTGTGAGATATTACAGCTGCTATTGAACTCAGTAACAGAAACAATGATCAACCTCCACAAATCCTGCAAAATGGGAGTAGATGTCTTAAGCCTCTAGCAAAAATAACAAATGTGGGAACACTGATAATGCAGGGTTGAGTTGCTCACTTTAAATCTCTTTGATTTTCTCAACAATTTTCTCCCCTTTGCTCCTCTCTTGAAGGTGTTGATGCCTTATTTGGATTTGTTTCGCAGGTGCTGGTCACCCTCTGGTACCTCACCCCAAGTGACCGTTAATCCACTTTGAACTAATTCTTTGCTCAGCCGATATGCAAATGCTCGTAGATCCATCAGGGTCCACTAGCTAGAAATCAGGAGTGAGAACACTGGCTAATTTCCTCTCCCAAACCCAGAGCATTCAGGCGAACTGTCGACCCCTTGCAAATTCAGCACAGAACAGGGATTGAAGATGACAACTTCATGGTCTGTACTGCTCAGCGATTCACCGGATATGCTTGCCGGGCCATCCGTGGAGTCTTTACATCGCTTTTGATAAAGCTTCAAAAATCCTTTGCTGTCCCAGAACTCCATTTTGCCAGTAATGAATGTCAGACATGAGCTTTCATTATTTAGCAGAGACCAAATAAAAAGCCCAAACCAGCCTGTGATTGGTTTCTAAAGAAAGTGGAAACAATAATGCCTAATTCAGAGCAAATGATCTGCAAGGTGCTCCCTTCACACTGTCAGTCCTGCATAGCTACTCCTAAGAATACTAAAATAATTGGATCTCTGCAGGGCTCTAGCCTGTCAATGAGGATATGTGAAAAATTGAAGAGGAATCATCCAGTGAGCAATCATTAAAAGTTATTTTGATTCTTTCCTTAAATAACACTATCTGGAGCCCAACATGAACTCTGGGATGCTGCACACAGATTCCCAAGTGCCCAGGACTGGGATCCATGTCTCCGCTCGTGACTGCTGCTCTCAGAACTAATCAGAGCAAACCAAGCACTAGACGTATCTAAACCCTGAAAATATGGTACCAGTTAGCTACATATTGAAGGCAATTTAGAAAGTATTACTTAGTGAATGCAACCTCATTTACCGTTCAATACGATCATAAACAAAGACCCCAAAATTACAAGTCCCACAGTCCACTGCTGGAAGTGTGCTGGGATGGGACGTCTTCCCGCCTGACGCCCCGACCCTGCTGGTCAGGACAAAGGTGCATGTCCCACCAGAAAATGGTACTTTATGCTGGGATACTTAGCAAATGTGTGGTGGGGAGGGAAGAAGCAGTTCTAAGGGCAGATGCGTCGTACTTAAAGCTGAACCTGTATGGAGCAATTAAAGACACGGCTCCAAGAGGAGCCAGTAAGAAGAGAGCCTCGAACTTCTCCGAGACAGATGTGACATTGGGTACAGGAGGAATGCAACAGTGAGTGTGAGTGGCAAGAAAGCGGCTAGTGCAGCAGCCAGAACCATGTGGAAAGAGACAGCACAAGCAGTGAGTGGCAACTCCCTAATCACCAGGACTCATCTCCATAGCAGGAAGAGGTTTAATGACCTTAAAAGATCAGCAAGCTCTCCTTCATCTATACTTTCATAGTCATGGCAATATCATAGCATGGTACAGCACAAAAAGAGGCCATTTGGCCCATCTTGCTTATGCCGGCTCTTTGAAAGGACTATCCAACTAGTCCCACTCCCCTGCTCTTTCCCCATAGTCCTGTAAATTTTTTCCCTTCAAGTATTTATCCGGTTCCCTTTTGAAAGTTACTATTGAATCTGCTTCCACCACCCTTTCAGGCAGTGCATTCCAGGTAATTACAACTCACTGCATAAAAAAATGTTTCCTCATGTCTCCTCTGGTTCTTTTGCCGATCATCTTAAATCTGTGTCCTTTGGATATCGACCCATCTGCCACTGGAAACAGTTTCTCCTTATTTACTCTGTCAAAACCGTTCATGATTTTGAACACCTCTATCAAATCTCCTCTTGAATGTCTCTGTTCTAAGGAGAACAATCCCAGCTTCTCCAGTTTCTTCACATAACTGAAGTCCCCCATTACTGGTACTATTCTAGTAAATCTCTTCTGCACACTCTCCATGGCCTTGACATCCTTCCTAAAGTGTGGTGCCCAGAATTGAACACAATATTCCAGCTGAGGCCTAAGCAGTGTTTTATAAAGGTTTAGCATAACTTCCTTGATTTTGTACTCTGTGCCTCTATTTTTAAAACCCAGGATCCCTTTTGCTTTTTTAACAGCCTTCTCAACCTGTCCTACCACCTTCAAAGATTTGTGTACATACACCCCCAGGTCTCCGTTCCTGCAATCCCTTTAAAATTGTACCATTTAGTTCTTCGTTCTTCTTACCAAAATGTATCACTTCACACTTCTCTGTGTTAAATTTTCATTTGCCATGTGTCTGCCCATTTCACCGGTCTGTCGATAACCTGTTTTTTCATTCATTCATGGGATGTGGGTGTCGCTGGCGAGGCCGGCATTTATTGCCCATCCCAAATTGCCCTTGAGAAGGTGGTGGTGAGCCGCCTTCTTGAACCGCTGCAGTCCGTGTGGTGAAGGTTCTCCCACAGTGCTGTTAGGAAGGGAGTTCCAGGATTTTAACCCAGCGACGATGAAGGAACGGCGATATATTTCCAAGTCGGGATGGTGTGTGACTTGGAGGGGAACGTGCAGGTGGTGTTGTTCCCATGTCCCTGCTGCTCTTGTCCTTCCAGGTGGTAGAAGTCGTGGGTTTGGGAGGAGCTGTCAAAGAAGCCTTGGCGAGTTGCTGCAGTGCATCCTGTGGATGGTACACACTGCAGCCACTGTGTGCCTGTGGTGAAGGGAGTGAATGTTTAGGGTGGTGGATGGGGTGCCAATCAAGCAGGCTGCTTTGTCCTGGATGGTGTCGAGCTTCTTGAGTGTTGTTGGAGCTGCACTCATCCAAGCAAGTGGAGAGTATTCCATCACACTCCTGATTTGTGCCTTGTAGATGGTGGAAAGGCTTTGGGGAGTCAGGAGGTGAGTCACTCGCCGCTGAATACCCAGCCTCTGACCGGCTCTCGTAGCCACAGTATTTATGTGACTGGACCAGTTAAGTTTCTGGTCAATGGTGACCCCCAGGATGTTGATGGTGGGGTATTCGGTGATGGTAATGCCGTTGAATGTCAAGGGGAGGTGGTTAGACTCTCTCTTGTTGGAGATGGTCATTGCCTGGCACTTATCTGGCGTGAATGTTGCTTGTCACTTATGAGCCCAAGCCTGGATGTTGTCCACGTCATGCTGCATGCAGGCTCGGACTGCTTCATTATTTGAGGGGTTGCAAATGGAACTGAACACTGTGCAATCATTAGTGAACATCCCCATTTCTGACCTTATGATGGAGGGAAGGTCATTGATGAAGCAGCTGAAGATGGTTGGGCCTAGGACACTGCCCTGAGGAACTCCTGCAGCAATGCCCTGGGGCTGAGATGATTGGCCTCCAACAACCACTACCATCTTCCGTTACGCTAGGTATGACTCTAGCCACTGGAGAGTTTTCCCCCTGATTCCCATTGGCTTCAATTTTACTAGGGCTCCTTGGTGCCACACTCGGTCAAATGCTGCGTTAATGTCAAGGACAGTCACTCTCACCGCACCTCTGGAATTCAGCTCTTTTGTCCATGTTTGGACTAAGGCTGTAATGAGGTCTGGAGCCGAATGGTCCTGGCAGAACCCAAACTGAGCATCGGTGAGCAGGTTATTGGTGAGTAAGTGCCATTTGATAGCACTGTCAACTACACCTTCCATCACTTTGCTGATGATTGAGAGTAGACTGATGGGGCGGTAATTGGCTGGATTGGATTTGTCCTGCTTTTTGTGGACAGGACATACCTGGGCAATTGTCCACATTGTCGGGTAGATGCCAGTGTTGTAGCTGTACTGGAACAGTTTGGCTAGAGGCGCAGCTAGTTCTGGAGCACAAGCCTTCAGCACTACAGCTGGGATGTTGTCGGGGCCCATAGCCTTTGCTGTATCCAGTGCACTCAGCTGTTTCTTGATATCACATGGAGTGAATCGAATTGGCTGAAGACTGGCTTCTGTGATGGTGGGGATATCGGGAGGAGGCCGAGATGGATCATCCACTCGGCACTTCTGGCTGAAGATGGTTGCAAACGCTTCAGCCTTGTCTTTTGCACTCACGTGCTGGACTCCGCCATTATTGAGGATGGGGATGTTTGCAGACCCTCCTCCTCCCATTAGTTGTTTAATTGTCCACCACCATTCACGACTGGATGTGGCAGGACTCCTGAAGTCTGTTACTATCGTCCACATTGTTTACTACATTTCAGAGTTTCGTGTCATCTGCAAATTTTGAAATTATACCCTCTATACCCAAATCCAGGTCATTAATATATATCAAAAAGAACAGTGGTCCTAATACTGACCCCGGGGAACACCACTGTATACTTCCCTGCAGTCTGAAAAACAACTGTTCAACACTACTCTCTGCTTTCTGTCCCTTAGCCAGTTTTGTATCCACGCTGCCACTGTCCCTTGAATCCCATGGGCTTTAATTTTGCTAACAAGTTTATTATGTAGTACTTTATCAAATGCCTTTTGAAGGTCCATATACACAACAACAATCCATGATTTCCTGACCAGAGTTCCCTGTGAGTGCCGCTCCTTAACAGGAGCATAATGATGGGTTAAAATGACATCATAAACTGACAGGAAAGGTCAAGTTGTGCTGTTTTCTTGCGTGCAAGAATTCCTCTGCTTGCTGTGTGTAGTGACATTACAAATGTGTTTGTGAAGATTTTTTGTTCAAATTTGTAATCAAATCATAAACACATTGGGCCGGATTTTGCTGTAAAAATAACGGTGGGGCTAATAGTGCAAACCTTTATATATGTGCAAATTGGACAGTAATTTCCAGCGGCCGCACACGTGCAGTTTATCGTGGAAATCCGGAAGTTGCTGCTCGAGATGCCCAGTTCCTCCAAAAGCTGCGCGATTATGGCATCTCACCACCTGACTCACCATTCAACAGATATATTGAACGTAAACTATTAAACTTTACAATCTGCTGACTAGTATTAATCCACAGCAACAAATTTAAAGGGATGACCATCTGAACTAAATGAGCTGTACAGACTTCTTCACTTTGAACATTATATCACTGCAGACTCCTGCAATGCATGCATGCCCTTTGAAGGATCATTCTCTCTGTGGGAAGTGCATGGCCCCGATATTGGTGGGGAGGCGGGATGGTAGCGGTGGAGGGGTCGGGGGGGGGGAGGTGGTGCGATCGGGCGGTGGGTAACCCGCCCAATAAAAAATGTCCGTTTCCCACGCGATCGCGATTCAATTGGTGCCACTTAACGTGGCTTCCGGGTTTGCCGTCCGAAAGCTGCGCAGTGGGCGGACTGCGCACCCGCATCACAGGCTGTCAGCTGGAGGAGCTCTATTTAAAGGGGCAGTCCTCCAACAGCTGCTCCTGGAGCAAACACCCACACACCACAATGGAGTAGCACAGGGGCAAGGCTGTTCCAAGGTTCAGCGATGCCTCACTCCAGGTGCTACTGGATGGGGTGAGGAGGAGGAGGGATCTGTTTTACCCGGCGGACGGGAGGAAGTGGCCTGCCTCTGCCACCAAGAAGGCCTGGCTTGAGGCGGCAGAGGAGGTCACCAGCAGCAGCAAAATCTCCCGCACCTGGATCCAGTGCAGGAAGCACTTCGATGACCTAACTAGATCAGCCAAAGTGAGTACACTTACTCATTCTCCTACATTCTGTCTTCCACATCACCGCCCCCACCCCCCAACTCATTCTGTACTGCCAACACTACTCTGTCACATCACTGCTCACACCCACTCAAACCTCATCCTCAACTTACCTGCACTTCATCAGCACTTCCTCACCTCCCCATTACTCATCCCACCGCTACCACTCAACCCAATCCTGAAACAATGTCATGGCTCTGTCTCATACTCACCCTCTGATGCATCTCCTTCACGATCAGTCGGACTCAAACCAATGCATTCATTGGTTGGCCACGTCACCATCACTCACTCACACGTCTGTACTTTCTCCCCTTATAGGAGAAGAGAGCCCACAATGCATGGGAGAGGGTGAGGACTGAAGCGGGGGGCCGCAACAAATCGTCGTCCTCACATCCTCACAGACGCTGAGCAGGAGGCGCTGGAGCTCAGCCGCACCCTCGAGAGCCTGTCTATCAGGGACATCGAGACTGGCACCCGACAAATGTCTGGTGACAGAACTTTAACATTCAGCACACACAAAATGAATTGATGTTAACATGCCTTGCCATCTTCAGCACCTCAGTGTGCTCATCGCAACATGACACATCTGTGATTATATTTAATATTGCCTTCTGTTCTCTTACAGGGCCTCCAGCGACCGCTGTGATGGTGGAGGGCGATTCCTCAGAGGACCTGCCGGCCTCTGAGGGTGCACGTCCCATCTGAGTGAGTCATCCACCAGCGCAGATACTCACACCTCGGTGGGTCCTAGCCCTCAGTTAGTTGGGGTCACACATGGTGAGTTACCACACACGTGAGCACAAGCAGACACTGGTGGCAGGGGCAGCTGCGGAGAGTCCGCGCCGGTGAGAGCACTCCTCTCCAGGCTCTACCGTTAGCCCTTAACCGCCCCATGGTTTTCATGAAGTTGTTGTATTTGCACATAAATTGCCCCTTAAACTTGCCACAGAAAGTTAAGTCCAGCAATTAACAGCGTAAGTACTCTTTTAACAACTTGATAATTGTTGATGACTGCCAATCAACCTCTCTTGCCCAGAAAGTGAACAATTAAAAGTGTGGCGTCTCATTCCCTGAGGCAGTGAATTGTTGTTGGAGATTTTAAAAAATGTCAAATTTTAAAGATTTTTTTTAACTTTTCCTTTGTGTCTCTTTTTCCTCTCTCTCTTAATCCAATCTTTCTTTCCCTCTCTTTATTTCTCTCTCTGTCCCTGATTTGACGTTGAATTCGCCCGCTCTAATTAACCCTCCTTCTCAGTGCTTCCTCTATCTATTTCTCAATCTTTTAATCTCATTGTTTATGGAGATACTCTGTTTGTCCTGTTGTTCACTAAGGCCCCAGATGCCTTCTTGCCCTCGCTGCCCCATTATCAGATCGCACTTCCAGCAACTTTGTGGGCAAAAAATGTTAAAACCTAAACATCCAGGAACAAATCTAACTAAGAGGGCATGCTGCGAGATGCCCCACTCCAGCAAAATCTGGACCATTCATTGAAACATGATTCAGAACGTTTAGGATTTATATAGCAGAACATACATGAAAAATACCAGCAGTCCCAAGGTTAAAAGCAATATTCCTTGAAATCCAGAACATGAAATGAAAAACATTCAATCATGAGCCATTAATTAGGATGCATTTTTTTAAAGAAAAATTAAACAAATAACAAATAAGAAAGAAAACAAAGTAAATCATATATATTTTAGCTGCTGTTTAAAAATTTAAATGATTGTTCTAGATTGCTTATTGAAGGAACAAGGAAGCATAGACCATGACAAGTACTATACACTGAAAACCTAAATACACCGTCATTCATCTCACTGGAATCATCTTTACAAGATTTTCGATCTCACTTCTATCAACCTTGCTATTTGAAATAGCAGTTAAAGTACATTATGTTCCATCAATGTTGATAAAGAAAGATACAGTCGCTACTAGGATGAAGTTTATCCTTTTGAATGACATGAAACCCATAACCATAAGAACCTCAGGGGCTCTGAGTCAACTATCGGTACTTGCAAGCTCACTGATTTTCAAGTGTTATATTCTGTTTCTTTTACATTTGTTCTTGGGCTGTGGGTGACACTGGCAATGCACATTTTTATTGCCCATCCCTAGTTGTCCTGAAAAGCTGATGCTGGACTTTCTCCTTGAACCACTTAAAGTCTTTGTAATAATGGTGCTCCCACAACGGTGTTAGATAGAGAATTCCAGAATTTTCACCCAATGTCGACGAAGGAATGGTGATATAGGTCGAAGTCAGCATGGTGTGTAACGTGCAGGGGAACTTGAAAGTGATGGTGTTCCCATACACTTGCTCCTCTCGTCCTCCTTGGTGGTAGAGGTCATGGCAAGGAGGTATTGTCAAAGTCAGCTTGGAAAGTTGCCATGCATTTGAGTAATGTGTATGTATTTTTAATTAATATTTCATATTTTATTCCATTACATGCAATGTCCTAAGTACAATGTCATAAGAGGCTGCATTTATATTCAGGAAGGCCATCACATGTGTATTATTGTTCTTTTTCTTTATTCGTTCATGGGATGTGGGCGTCACTGGCGAGGCCGGCACTTATTGCCCATCCCTAATTGCCCTTGAGAAGGTGGTGGTGAGCCGCCTTCTTGAACTGCTGCAGTCCGTGTGGTGAAGGTTCTCCCACAGTGCTGTTAGGTTGGGAGTTCCAGGATTTTGACCCAGCGACAATGAAAGAACGGCGATATATTTCCAAGTCGGGATGGTGTATGGCTTGGAGGGGATCGTGCAGGTGGTGTTGTTCCCATATGCCTGCTGCCCTTGTACTTCTAGGTGATAGAGGTCGCGGGTTTGGGAGGATGGTGTCGAGCTTCTTGAATGTTGTTGGAGCTGCACTCATCCAGGCAAGTGGACACTCTTGATTTGTGCCTTGTAGATGGTGGAAAGGCTTCGGGGAGTCAGGAGGTGAGTCACTTGCTGCAGAATACCCAGCCTCTGACCTGCTCTTGTAGCCACACTTTATGTAGCTGGTCCAGTTAAGTTTCTGGTCAATGGTGACCCCCAGGATGTTGATGGTGGGGATTCGGTGATGGTAATGCTGTTGAATGTCAAGGGGAGGTGGTTAGACTTTCTCTTGTTGGAGATGGTCATTGCCTGGCACTTGTCTGGCGCGAATGTTACTTGCCACTTATCAGCGCAATCCTGGATGTTGTCCAGGTCTTGCTGCATGCGGGCTCGGACTGCTTCATTATCTGAGGGGTTGCGAATGGAACTGAACACTGTGCAGTCATCAGCGAACATCCCCATTTCTGACCTTATGATGGAGGGAAGGTCATTGATGAAGCAGCTGAAGATGGTTGGGCCTAGGACAAAAGCATCGCAAGTTCACTGTTGGGACACAGTTCAAAATACACTGAAAGTTACTTTGAGAGTTATGTGATGCTCACAATTAATCTGGGAGTGAGGGAAATAGGTAGGATGTGAAGTTGAGTCTGGTTGTGCTTGGAGGTCAAAGCAGGTAGTGATAGAACAATAGGGCTATAGGAGCACTATGGCCGGTATAAAGTTAGTATAGATGGAAAAAGAAAGTTGGAATAATAATCAAATGAGGCTTAGCTCAACAGCAGAGTAAAGTTATTAAAATATAAGAAAGCAGTATGTTAAAATAAAGCTGGATATTTAGCTTATCTAGACAGGTAAAAACAAAAATGAAGAAGAAAAAAAAACGGCTTGTATCTATGTTGCATTTTAATGTGGAAGAATGACCCAAAGCACTTCACTGAAGTGTAATCAAGAAATTGGATGCCTATCCAAAGTAAGAGATATTAAGGAGATTCGACCAAAATCTTGATCAAAGAAGTGGATTTTAAGGAGGCTCTTAAAGGGGGAAAGGTGGACTAGCAGAAAGGTTTTGGGAAGGAATTCCAGAGTGTGGGGCTTAGGTGGCTGAAAACACCACCACAAATGGTGGGGTGAAGGGAGGGGGGTTTGGGGAATGGAGAGTTTGGGCGGAAGTTGTAGGGCTGGAGGAGGTTTCAGAGGTAGGAAGGGGTGAGGCCGTGAAGGGGTTTAAAACGAGGCTGAGAATTTTAAATTGATAGTTTTGTGCAACTGGGATCCAATGTAGGTCTGTGAGGATAGGGGCGATGGGTGAGCAGTAGTTGCTGCAGGATTGGATAAGGCAAGCAGAATTTTGGATGAGATGAACTCTATGAAGTTTGAAGGATGGGAAGCTGGCCAGGAGAGCATGGGAATAGTTGAGTCTGGAGGTGACAAAGTCATGGGTGATGGTTTCACTGGCAGATGGGCTGAGATGCAACAGAGCCTGCATGTATTTGGAAACTGAATACAATGACCATTCTCTTTTTAAACATGATTCCAATGCACACAAATTAGCCCCAAAATGTGGGGCTCCTGACTCTGCTGCTGGAAGCATGGCAGAGCAGGATCTCTGGCCATTGATTGCCAAGGATATGGCAAATCCTGGGAACTGGGTCTTTTAAATATTCAGGATGAGTGGCCCAAACCTATACAATCACAACAAAGGTGCCTGCCCTGACTACTGGTCAGAAAAGCGATGCAGCACCCAACCATCCTGATGGGGGAAGTACAGGCCTTTAACAGGCTTAAGATAGAATTAGTAAAAATTATTTCCCCACTGCAGGTGAGCAAAGTTTGAGCAAGAGTAAATAATGGCTCCCCTCTGGGATCAACTACGTTTGAGAGCAAACAATTTTGGAGCTTTAATAAGGTCCAGTCAGGACCTAAGTCAGCTCTCTGGCCAGTGCATCTATTGGTGGTGCACTGAGCAGAATTCCGGGAAATACATTCAGAAATGCTCCTCCTAAAATGTTTACACTATTTCTGCAGGGTTTCTGCTGATCTTCCACTGAAGTTACAGAAGGAGATTGGGAAAACACAACGGAACTTATACCTGACTATGCCTTTGTGATGATACCTTCACTCATTTGCTTCTTTTCCTTAAGGCATATTATATTTGTTAGCTCTGGTTATAGCAGCATGATAATTCTACTGGGTGACCAAAGAAGAGGTCCCTCACCATTAGTTTTTGCTTAAGGTGTCATCTTTGGCTCAGTGGTAGCACTCTTGCCTCTGAGTTAGAAGGTCATTGGTTTAAGCCCCAGTCTAGAGCCGAGAACCTAATCTCAGGCTGACACCAGTGCAGTACTGTGGAAGTGCTTCACTGTCGGAGGTACAGTCTTTCAGCTGAGCCATTAAACAAAGGCTGCCCTCTCAGGTGAATGTCAAAGATTCCATGACTGTGATTCAAAGAAGAGCAGGGGCGTTCTTCTGGTATTCTGTTCAACATTTATCCCATGTGTCCAAATTAGTCTGCTGCATGTTCTTACATTACAACAGTGACCTCACTTGAAAAGTACTTCAGTGTCTGTGAAGCACTTTGTGATATCCTGAGGTGGTGAAAGACATTATGGAAATGCAAGTTCCTTCTTCACTGTTTGAATTTCGCTCTTGATGTCACTGAATTTGTTTTTAACTTCCTTCATTATCTTTCTTACAGGGGCACTACATTCATTGTCCATGTACCCTCCTCAAAGCCATAGTGTCAACAGGTCTAGGTGGTCATATTAGCAATTGACCTTATTAGCAATCCAGGACAACATTTACAGGCTCTTGCGTAACATGCCCTGTAAACCTTGTTCCTGGCGAGTTTGCATTCCACTGCCACATCCTGAAACTTCCTGCTGATGCATGTAGTGGACTACTCAGGAAAAAGTAGGGCCTATTAGAAACCAAAAAGGTAATTTATATGTGGATGCGGAAGATATGGGTACGGTTTTTAATGAATACTTTGCGTCTGCCTTCACAGAGGAAGGGGCTGATGCAGAGATTGTAGTTAAGGAGGAGGAGTGTGAAATATTAGATGGAATAAACATAGTGAGAGAGGAAATACAAAAGGGTTTAGCATCTTTGAAAGTAGATAAATCGCCAGGCCCGGATGAAATGTATCCCAGGCTGTTAAGAGAAGCAAGGGAGGAAATAATGGAGGCTCTGACCATCATTTTCCAATCCTCCCTGGCTACAGGCGTGGTGCTGGAGGATTGGAGGACTGCGAATGTTGTACCGTTGTTTAAAAAGGGAGAAAGAGACAGACCGAGTAATTATAGGCCAGTCAGTCTAACCTCGGTGGTGGGCAAATTATTGGAATCAATTCTGAGGACAGCATAAATCATCATTTAAAAAGGCATGAGTTAATCAAGGACAGTCAACATAGATTTGTTAAGGGAAGGTTGTGTCTGACTAAATTGATTTTTTAAAATTTGTTCATGGGATGTGGGGGTCGCTGGCACGGCCAGCATTTATTGCCCATCCCTAATTGCCCTTGAGAAGGTGGCGGTGAGATGCCTTCTTGAACAACTGTGTGGCTTGCTAGGCCATTTCAGAGGGTGATTAAGAATCAACCACATTGCTGTGGGTCTGGAGTCACATATAGACCAGGTAAGGACAGCAGGTTTCCTTTCCTAAAGGACATTGATGAACCAGATGGGTTTTTACAACAATCCTATCGTTGCATGGCCACCATTATGGATACTAGTTTTTTTTAATTCCAGATTTTAATTAATTGAATTTAAATTACCCCCGCCACCATGGCAGGAGATTTGAACTACATGCCTCTGGAATATTAGGCCAGGCCTCTGGATTATTAGTCCAGTAACATAACCACTATTCTTCCGTACCCGTATTGAACTCTTTGAGGAGGTAACAAGGAAGGTCGATGAGGGTAACACATTTGATGTAGTCTACGTAGATTTTAGCAAGGCTTTTGACAAGGTCCCGCATGGCAGACCGGTCAAAAAAGTAAAAGCCCTTGGGATCCAAGGGAAAGTGGCTAGTTGGATCCAAAATTGGCTCAGCGGCAGGAAGCAAAGGGTAATGGTTGACGGATGTATTTGTGACTAGAAGGCTGTTTCCATTGGGGCTTCACAGGGCTCAGTACTAGGTCCCTTGCTTTTTGTGATATATATTAATGATTTGGACTTGAATGTAGGGGGTATGATTAAGAAGTTTGCAAATGGTACAAAAATTGGCTGTGTGGTTGATAGTGAGGAGGAAAGCTGTAGACTGCAGGAAGATATCAATGGACTGGTCAGGTGGACAGGAAAGTGGCAAATGGAATTCAATCCAGAGAAGTGTGAGTTAATGCATTTGGGGAGGGCAAACAAGGCAAGGGAATACACAATAAATGGGAGGATACTGAGAGGTGCAGAGGACCCTAGGAATGGGAGGACCCTAGGCAAGACAGAGGGTCAGAGAGATCTTGGTGTGCAAGTTCACAGATCCCTGAAGGCGGCGGAACAGGTAGATAAGGTGGTAAAGAAGGCATATGGGATACTTGCCTTTATTAGCCGAGGCATAGAATATAAGAGCAAGGAGGTTATGAAGGAGCTGTATAAAACACTGGTTAGGCCACAGCTGGAGTACTGTGTGCAGTTCTGGTCGCCACACTACAGGAAGGATGTGATCGCTTTGGAGAGGGTGCAGAGGAGATTCACCAGGATGTTACCAGGGCTGGAGCGCTTCAGCTATGAAGAGAGACTGGGAAGATTGGGTTTGTTTTCCTTGGAGCAGAGGAGGCTGAGGGGGGACATGATTGAGGTGTACAAAATTATGAGGGGCACAGATAGGATGGATACTAAGGAGCTTTTTCCCTTCGTTGAGGGTTCTATAACAAGGGGACATAGATTCAAGGTAAAAGGCGGGAGGTTTAGAGGGGATTTGAGAAAGAACTTTTTCACCCAGAGGATGGTTGGAGTCTGGAACTCACTGCCTGAAAGGGTTGTGGAGGCAGGAACCCTCACAACATTCAAGAAGCATTTGGATGAGCACTTGAAATGCCATAGCATACAAGGCTACGGACCAAATGCTGGAATATGGGATTAGAGTAGACAGGGCTGATGGCCGGCACAGACACGATGGGCCGAAGGGCCTCTATCCGTGCTGTATAACTCTATGACTCTATGACTCTATGAACAAAGGGACCTTGGAGTGCATGTCCACCGATCCCTGAAGGTAGCAGGACAAGTAGATAAGGTGGTTAAAAAGGCATATGGGATACTTTCCTTTATTAACCGAGGCATTGAATATAAGATCAGGGAGGTTATGCCAGAACTGTATAAAACACTAGTTAGGCCATACCTTGAGCACCACATGCCAGGAAAGATTTGATTGCACTAGAGAGGGTACAGAGGAGATTTACAAAGATGTTGCCTGGGATGGAGAATTTTAGCTATGAGGAAAGATTGGCTAGGCTGGGGTTGTTTTCTTTGGAACAAAGGAGGCTGAGGGGAGATTTAGTTGAGGTGTATAAAATTATGTGAGGCCATGATATAGTGGATAGGAAGGACCTATTTCCCTTAGCAGAGTAAAAAGGCTGCCACCATCAGTGATTTTGAAAAAGGGGGTGTAGATTTAAAGTAATTCTTAGAAGGATTAGAGGGGAGCTGAGGAGAATTTTTTTCACCCAGAGGGTGGTGGGGGTCTGGAACTCACTGCCTGAAAGGGTGGTAGAGGCAGAAACCCTCAACTCATTTAAAAAGTACTTGGATGTGCACTTAAATGCCGTCACCTACAGGGCTACGGACCAAGTGCTGGAAAGTGGGATTAAGCTAGTTAGTTGTTTCTCGGCCGGCACGGACACGATGGGCTGAATGGCCTCCTTCTGTTCTGTAACTTTCTATGATTCTATGATTCTATACTCCCACTTCTCCATCATCTCCACCATCTGCTTGGATGCCATCTCCACTACCTGTACATGAGATCTATGTTCCTAAGTCTTGTTCTTTTAAAAACTGGGACCCTGCGATCTGGGTCCCTGGGTTCCTCAACCAGAGACTGTGAACTATCCAGTGGACAAATAGCACTCTATCCCTCTTCCACTTCCAGGTCCTCATTCTAACTCATGCTCAGGGCCTCACCCACTGAAAAGCCTTGGAAATCATTAACTATTTCCTACTGAGTGAGTGGCCCCGGTAGGGAGGGAGCACGGGTGGGTCGTAGCGACTGGGAAATGTGGAAATACTGGTAACACGGGGATCTTGCTGAATTAACGGCAGGACCTCATTTGAAATTTTGTTCTCCCAGACAGCAGCCAGCAAGGCTGAGGGGCTGGCTGACAGTCGGGGGGAAGCCTGCACTGGTAGGACACAGCCGGGGAGTGGAGTGGAGGGAGGAAGGGAGGGAGGGAGGGAGAGATCGCGGGTTGGGTGGAGAGATCACAGGGGAGGGTCGAAGAGATCGTGGGTCAGGGAGATCATGGGGTGGTCTTTGGTTAAAATCTCCCCAGTACGTCTGGGCTGGTACTAAGGCAGATAAGGTGGAGTTGGAGGCACAAGTTGTGGATCTTGATGAGCCTGGCTGGTCAGGTGATCAGCTGACCTCTTCCTCCAAGTTATCTCCTGTGTAAACTCTTACATGAATTCTTGAAGAAATAGCAGTTGAGTGCATGACCATTATTATACTTTGAAAATCCACATAGAGCTGAACAGACCTGCATTCTCTTTACCCTGTCTTCACCAACCTGATCTTGACAACTTACCTCCTATCTATCTGCATCTCCTACAGCCTCCCATGTTTGCCCTACAAGCTGTAAATCTTTCTCCTCATGCAAACCCAAAGTTTTGATGATTGCTGATCCTCTCCCAGTTGCAGATCTTTGCTGATTGTTATACACTACCTTTTCCTTTGCAACAAGTGAACGCAGAGTTAAAGGAATGTGACTGGCAACGACACCAACAGAGCATGTGAGGTCAGGAGGTGAGTCATGCCTGAATCATTCCTACAGAATGTGCATGGGGAACAGTGCCTTCACGTACTCTGGACAACCTTGTGAGGGCATTAAACCTCTTTCTGCACTGTGTGGAAGTGTGTGGGTAGTGGAGATTACACTCACTACCTCTGCCACCTCCCTCCATAAAGACTGCACCCCTCTCTTAAGTGGCTTCTATTCTGGACCTTATTTTTGCCCAGAAGGACATCCAGCAAAGCATTACTTAGGCCCTAGACAGCTGAAGGCCAGAGATGGAGTTATGCAGAGTTCTCGGAGCATTGTAGGGCTGGAGGAAGTCACAGAGATACAGGCCATGGAGGGATTTGAACACAAAGCAATGGGGAGATTAGAACACAAGATCAAACTGAATCATAGAAAATTTAGCAGAGAAGGAAACCATTCACTTCATCGCAGCTGTGACAGGGCCAGTTTCACATTTGAGCTATCATTTCTCTGCTGTTTTCCCATATCCTTTAATATTTATTTCTTTTCAAATGTTTATCCAATTCCCTCTTAAAAATGATGAATGACTCAACTCCAATAGCCACTTGTGATATTCTATTCCATATTCTGGTAACTATTTGCATAAAAAATTATCTTCTAACCTTTCCTTTATGCATTTAGTGCTCAATGTTGAGTTGTCCTATATGAGCAATATGACATTCTGGAGCAGGAAAAGGCCACCCAGCCCATCAAGCTCACCTCATTCTGTATGAGTATTCAATCATGGACTCTCTTAACCCCCAAAACAGATAGTCCAACTTCAACTCTCACCCCTACTATGGTGTCCAGCATAATTTAAAAATGTTTGCTTTTGGATAATACCCTTTTTCTCAACTTCCAAAAACAGTTTCTGGTGGAAGTCTTACTGAATCAACCAAATATCCTCCATAGGACTGATAAGTACTGTACAAATTATTCAAATGATCCCAAAGTCCACAGAGAATTATAAAAAAAATCCTTGAACAATTCTGTAAAATGGCTGCCATTCTCATTAAAATGGCTGCCACCATCAGTGATTTTGAAAAAGGATGAGATTTTGTATAAGTAATTTCCCAAGTACAGTCTGGCAACAGGGAGTCTTGCCTTCTGCTCGAGCATATTTGAGAATCATAGGAGCATGTACTCAGTAAACATGCCCAAAAAAATAAACAGAAAAACTGTTCCAAGGTGAGACTTAACATTTCTCACCACGCCAAACAATTTATTGTGAGCCTTTCAACTCTTTCTGTTGAGACTTGCCTTATGCTTTGTGTTTTTTATCTGCTGTTTTTTGTCTTGTCGTCCTTAATCCTCAATGAATATGAGGTGTGCTTTGAAATAACCCTTTTTATGTGGTGCCAATATTCATTGAGCAAGAGGTTCAATTGTTTTAATTGGTCCTCATTAGGGCAGCAGTACTTGCCAGTATTTCATTTCCAAACGGATTATATTGAAATTTTGTATGATGTATGACTCAGTGGGGAACCGTCCTCATCATTTCATTCAGAGACAGTTTACAAAGGGGATTTCAGTATCCTGGGCAGTGGGAAAGGTTAATCATCGAGAAATCAATTCACTTTTTATTTACTTAAATATCGGCAGAGAACATCCTCCGGTCACGGTCGCAGCTGTTACATTGGGGTCACACCTGACCCTGCCCTTCAGCACTGACCCTGCTGGAATTTGTCATCCAGAGCAAATATGTAGCCAGTACGTAGCAAGCCCAACAAGAGGAGGGGGGCACTTCTGGATTTAGTTTTAGGGAATGAAGCTGGGCAGGTGGAAGGAGTATCAGTGGGAGAGCATTTTGTAGGTTGTGATCATAATTCAGTTAGATTGAGCATAGTTATGGAAAAGGACAAAGATAGAACAGGAGTAAAAATTCTAAATTGGAGAAAAGCCAATTTTACTAAACTGAGAAGTGATTTAGCAAAAATGGACTGGAAACAGCTATTTGAAGGTAAATCAGTGTCAGAGCAGTGGGAGGCATTCAAGGGGGAGATTCAAGGGGTTCAGAGTAAACATGTTCCCACAAAGAAAAAGGGTGGGACTGCCAAATCTAGAGCCCCCTGGATGTCAAGGAGCATACAGGGTAAGATAAGGCCCTGAGAGCTCAATACTGCAGAAAGCCTAGAGGAGTATAGAAAGTGCAGGGGTGAAATTAAAAAGGAAATTAGAAAAGCAAAGAGAGGGCATGAAAAAATACTGGCAAGTAAAATTAAGGAAAACCCAAAAATGTTTTATAAATACATAAAGAGCAAGAGGATAACTAAGGAAAGAGTAGGGCCTATTAGAGACCAAAAAGGTAACCTATGTGTGGAGGCAGAAGATGTGGGTATGGTTCTTAATGAATACTTTGCGTCTGTCTTCACAAAAGAGAGGGACGATGCAGAGATTGTAGTTAAGGAGGAGGAGGGTGAAATATTGGATGGGATAAATATAGTGAGAGAGGAAGTATTAACAGGTTCAGCATCTTTAAAAGTAGATAAGTCGTCAAGCCCGGATGAAATGTATCCCAGGCTGTTAAAAGAAGCAAGGGAGGAAATAGCGGAGGCTCTGACCATCATTTTCCGATCCTCCCGGGCTACAGACATGGTGCCGGAGGATTGGAGGACTGCTAACGTTGTACCGTTGTTTAAAAAGGGAGAAAAGGGTAGACCGAGTAATTAAAGGCCAATCAGTCTAACCTCGGTGGTGGGCAAATTATTAGAATTAATTCTGAGAGATAGGATAAACCGTTATTTAGAAAGGCAGTAATCACGGACAGTCAATATATATTTGTTAAGGGGAGGTTGTGTCTGACTAACTTGATTGAATTTTTTGAGGAGGTAACAAGGAGGGTCGATGAGGGTAGTGCGTTTGATGTAGTGTACATGGATTTTAGAGGGTCGATGAGGGTAGTGCGTTTGATGTAGTGTACATGGATTTTAGCAAGGCTTTTGACAAGGTCCCTCAGGGCAGACTGGCAAAAAAGTAAAAGCCAATGGGATCCAAGGGAAAGTGGCAAATTGGATTCAAAATTGGCTCAGTGGCAGGAATCAAAGGGTAATGGTCGACAAATATTTTTGTGACTGGAAGGTTGTTTCCAATGGGGTTCCGCAGGACCCAGTACTAGGTCCCTTGCTTTTTGTAGTATATATTAATGATTTAGATTTAAACGTAAGGAACATGACTAAGAAGTTTGTAGATGATAGAAAAAATGGCCGTGTGGTTGATAGTGACCAGATTCCTGCTATAGCCTGCAGGAAGATATCAATGGGCTCGATTTTAAAAACAAAAGTCTGTGTGCATTGGAGGCAGGAGGGCAAAGAGAATTGGCTTTTTGAGAAGCCGGCCGAAATCCCGGCTTCAAGACGCCAAAGAACGCGTGCGATCCAGAGCTATCTGGGTGCGCGCGCTGTTCCCAAACACGGAAGTCCCGTTGGCAATTAAAGCCAGCGAGATGATATTTAAACCAGCAATTCACCTAGTTAAACTCGTTAAAAAATGAATAAATGTAATTTACAATGAAACCAAGTGATTTCAACGCTGCCTCAATGTGTTTCCCGTTCTGTGTGAAACACGGCATTGGGAAGTCATTGGGTTTCAGCCGGCAGCTATTTGTCCATTTAAATCCTTGTTGTCAGATGGGGATAAAAGGTGAGTTATTGCAACAGGGCACTCAGTTCTCTCAGACAAACTTTTGGCTGGGAGATCTTTGTGTTCAGACTGAAAATTCTTGGTTTACACTTAGAATTGTTCTGTTTACACATATTTACCAACTTTTCAGACCTCCTCAATCTGACACCATCAGGATGGGGGGGCGCGACGGCTGCATTTACCAGTACATCCGAGGGCGAGGAACATCACCATGCATTGGATGTGGATGCACTGGTTGTAATCTTCCAGAATTCACTAGATTCTGGAAAGGTCCCAACGGATTGGAAAACCGCAAACGTAACACCCCTATTCAAGAAGGGAGTGAGACAGAAAGCAGGTAACAATAGACCAGTTAGCCTAACATCTGTCATTGGGAAAATGCTAAAATCCATTATTAAGGAAGTAGTAGCATGGCATTTGGAGACTCATAATACAATCAAGGGGAGTCAACATGGTTTTATGAAGGGGAAATCATGTCTGACAAATTTATTAGAGTTCTTTGAGGAAGTAACGGGCAGGGTGGATAAAGGGGAACCAATGGATGCAGTATATTTGGATTTCCAAAAGGCATTCGATAAGGTGACACATAAAAGGTTAGTGCACAAAATAAGAGCCCATAGTGTTGGGGGGTAATATACTGGCATGGATAGAGGATTAGCTAACTAACAGAAAACAAAGAGTCGGGATAAAAGGGTCATTTTCAAAATGGCAATCTGTAACTAGTGGGGTGTTGCTGGGATCAGTGCTGGGGCCTCAACTATTTACAATATATATCAATGACTTGGATGAAGGAACAAAGTGTCTTGTGGCCAAATTTGCTGATGATATAAAGATAGGTGGAAAAGCAAGTTACGATGAAGACACAAAATGTCTGCAAAGGGATATTGACAGGTTAAGCAAATGGGCAAAAATTTGGCAGATAAATATAATGTGGGAAAATGTGAAGTCATGCACTTTGGGAGGAAGAATAAAAAAGCAAAATATTATTTGAATGGAGATCTGGGTGTCCTCGTACATGAAACACAAAAGTCAACATACAGGTGCAGCAGGTAATCCGGAAGGCAAACGGAATATTGGCCTTTATTTCTAGGGGGATGGAATATAAAAGCAGGGAAGTCATGCTACAACTGTACAGGGTGCTGGTGAGACCACACCTGGAGTACTGCGTCCAGTTCTGGTGCCCTTAATTAAGGAAGGACATACTTGCATTGGAGGCAGTTCAGAGAAGGTTCACTAGGTTGATTCCGGGTATGGAAGGGTTGTCTTATGAGGAAAGATTGAACAGGTTGGGTCTATACTCATTGGAGTTTAGAAGAATGAGAGGAGATCTTATTGAAACATACCAGATTCTGAGGGGACTCGATAGGGTAGATGCTGAGAGGATGTTACCCCTCATGGGGGAATCTAAAACTAGGGGGCATAGTCTCAGAATAAGGGGTTGCCTGTTTAAGATGGAAATGAAAAGGAATTTCTTTTCCCAGAGGGTCGTGAATCTTTGGAATTCTTTACCCCAAAAAGCTGTGGAGGCCGAGTCACTGAATACATTCAAGGCTGAGTTAGACAAATTTTTGATCAGCAAGGGAGTCAAAGGATATGGGGAAAGGGAGGGAAAGTGGAGTTGAGGTAAAAATCAGATCAGCCATGATCTCATTAAATGGTGGAGCAGGCTTGAGGGGCCGAATGGCCTACTCCTGCTCCTATCTCTTATGGTCTCGTATGGTCTTATACCATCCTCACCAGGAATAGCATGTTATGGATCTCCACCACATTGCTGCACCACAGGCACCTCCACAAGAACACAGAAGGCAACAACAGAGAGAGCGACATCGCAGGAGACACTACCCTCGACAGAGGGTCTACAGATGAAGGCTCAGCTTCCTGGACCTCTCTGAGGAGCAGTGCATATGGAGGCTGAGAGTGAGTCACCCGGTGGCCTCAGACATCTGCAGCCTCCTTCATGTCGAGCTGCTCCCGGCTGGGCCTGGCGGCATCTCATTACCCGTCGCTGTTAAAGTGACCACTGCCCTCATCTTCTTCACCTCCGGATCAGCCCAGGCTGCCACCGGTGACACCGCCGGGGTCTCCGAGTCATCTGCACATAAGTGCATAAGGTAGGTCACCGACGGTTTGTTTCACAGGGCCTCGCAATATGTCAACTTCCCCATGGACGACCTCAGCCAGACGGAGAGGGCAGTGGGATTCCCCTCTGTGACTGGCTTCTCATGTGTACAGGGTGCAATCGATTGCACCCACACAGCAATCCGAGCACCTCCACATGAGCCAAGGCTATTCATCAACAGAAAGGGGTATCACTCGATCAATGCTCAGCTCATTTGTGACCACCGCAAAAGATTTCTTCACGTGTGTTCCAGATTCCCTGGCAGCTGCCACGATTCCTTCATTCTGAGGGAATCCAACATCCCGGACTCTTCCATGCACCAAACAGCTTTAAGGGCTGGCTCCTCGGGGACAAGGGATACCCCCTGCACACGTGGCTGATGACACCTCTGAGGAACCCCATCACCGAGCAACAGCGTCGATACAACGACAGTCACATCGCCACCAGGCCTATAACTGAACATGCGATAGGACTGCTGAAGATGCGATTTCAGTGCCTCGATCGTTCTGGGGGAGTGCTTCAATACTCACCAGCGAGAGTCGGTCACATTATCGTAGTGTGTTGTGTCCTGCACAATATGGCTCAACAGAGAGGGGTACCGGTTGAGGAGGTCCCATCCCCTCATCCAACATCCACATGTGCAATTAGGAGTTCAGAAGAATGAGAGGCGATCTTATTGAAACATATAAGATTGTGAAGGGGCTTGATCGGGTGGATGCGGTAAGGATGTTCCCAAAGATGGGTGAAACTAGAACTAGGGGGCATAATCTTAGAATAAGGGGCTGCTCTTTCAAAACTGAGATGAGGAGAAACTTCTTCACTCAGAGGGTAGTAGGTCTGTGGAATTTGCTGCCCCAGGAAGCTGTGGAAGCTACATCATTAAATAAATTTAAAACAGAAATAGACAGTTTCCTCGAAGTAAAGGGAATTGGGGGTTACGGGGAGCGGGCAGGAAATTGGACATGAATTTAGATTTGAGGTTAGGATCAGTTCAGCCATGATCTTATTGAATGGCGGAGCAGGCTCGAGGGGCCGATTGGCCTACTCCTGCTCCAATTTCTTATGTTCTTATGTTCAACATGGCGGAGGAGCAGCAGCAGTATCAGGAGGAGGAGGAGAAGAGCAGCAGCTCACCCGGCTGCTCGTGAGGCCGGGGAGTCACTCATGTGTGAGCGCTTCTCAAAAGATCACAAAATGAGAATAGTCCAGTCCTCACACCACCTGGAAAGAGCAGTGCCCACACCAGCCCCACCACCCCCCCACACTACACAAAACAGTCCTGCAACTACACATACACCCACTGGGTGGCATCAAGTGTTGCTGTTCATGATGAAGCTCATGAAAGGGCCCGATCACAAAAGACAGTCAAGATTGGGTAAGACGTGGCAGTAGTGGTGAGAATGATAACATAAGTAGCGAGGAGGATAGCCTCAGTCTGCAGGACGATATAGATGGGTTGGTCAGATGGGCGGAACAGTGGCAAATGGAATTTAACCCGGAAAAGTGCGAGGTGATGCACTTTGGAGGGACTAACAAGGCAAGGGAATACACAATGAATGGGAGGACTCTAGGCAAGACAGAGGGTCAGAGGGATCTTGGTGTGCAAGTTCACAGATCCCTGAAGGCGGCGGAACAGGTAGATAAGGTGGTAAAGAAGGCATATGGGATACTTGCCTTTATTAGCCGAGGCATAGAATATAAGAGCAAGGAGGTTATGATGGAGCTGTATAAAACACTGGTTAGGCCACAGCTGGAGTACTGTGTGCAGTTCTGGTTGCCACACTACAGGAAGGATGTGATCGCTTTGGAGAGGGTGCAGAGGAGATTCACCAGGATGTTACCAGGGCTGGAGCGCTTCAGCTATGAAGAGAGACTGGGAAGATTGGGTTTGTTTTCCTTGGAGCAGAGGAGGCTGAGGGGGGACATGATTGAGGTGTACAAAATTATGAGGGGCACAGATAGGATGGATACTAAGGAGCCATTTCCCTTTGTTGAGGGTTCTATAACAAGGGGACATAGATTCAAGGTAAAAGGCGGGAGGTTTAGAGGGGATTTGAGAGAGAACTTTTTCACCCAGAGGGTGGTTGGAGTCTGGAACTCACTGCCTGAAAGGGTTGTGGAGGCAGGAACCCTCACAACATTCAAGAAGCATTTGGATGAGCACTTGAAATGCCATAGCATACAAGGCTACGGACCAAATGCTGGAATATGGGATTAGAGTAGACAGGGCTGATGGCCGGCGCGGACACGATGGGCCGAAGGGCCTCTATCCGTGCTGTATAACTCTATGACTCTATTTATTGTGATTTTTAACAAAAAACAAATATAAATGAAAAACATGACAGTCTGTCAGACACCCTTGTGCAAACCCTTCGTGATCACAAATCCTTCGCCTTTCTCTTCCTACCGCTTCTACGTGGTACGTCCCCTGTGGCTGCAGCAGAGGTAGTGGCAGGTTGCTCATGTCCATGGCCGGACTGCTTAAATGCTTTCGGCCTACGCCCTCTGGGCTTTGGAGCCCGTGAGGGCCCCTCCAAAGACTGCTCCACCTGCACCTGTGCAGGGACAGACTCGGCCACCTGGAGAGGAGGCAGCATTGCGGGTACTGGTTGAGAGGGGGGCAACGGGTGAGACGTGGGAGCGCTTTGAGAAGCATCCCCACTTCCGCCCTTTTTGCCATCACCCCTCTCCTGGACCAGGCCCACATCACTCCTACCACCCAGCTGGAGAACAGTTTGGAGGACATTTGTGATGCCTTGGAAGCCCAGTTGTAAACTTTCTGTCTACCTGTTTAAGGTGGCAGAATGTTGTTCATCATGAGTCCGAACAACTGTTGTCAGGGTCTGAATGGAGACATTTGTGAGCCATGCTTGAAGCTCAATGGAGGCTAGCAGACATTCCCGCATTTACCTGCGACACTATCTCAGACATTTCCGCAGTTACGTGCCACGCTATCTCAGACAATTCCTCACGTCCCTGTGACACTATCTCAGAGATTACCTCACATACCTGTGCCACCATTCCACTGATGCAGGAGTTGGACTCCTCCATCCTCTGCACTATTGTGGAGAGTGTGCTTGGCACCTGTTCCAGTACCTCGCAAATGTGTTGCTGTCCCTCGATCATTCTCCTTTTAAAGAACATAAGAACATAAGAAATAGGAGCAGGAGTAGGCCATACAGTCCCTTGAGCCTGCTCCACCATTCAATCAGATCATGGCTGATCTCTGACCTCAACTCCACTTTCCCACTCGATCGCCATATCCCATGATTCTCCTAGAGTCCAAAAATCTATCGATCTCAGCCTTGAATATATTCAATGACTCAGCATCCACAGCCCTCTGGGGTAGAGAATTCCAAAGATTCACAATCCTCTTTGTGAAGAAATTCCTCCTCATCTCAGTCTTGAATGGCCAATCCTTATCCTGCAACTTTGGCCCCTAGCTCTAGACTTTCTAGCCAGGGGAAACAACCACTCAGCATCTACCCTGTCAAGCCCTCTCATAATCTTATATGTTTCAATTAGATCACCTCTCATTCTTCTAAACTCCAGAGTGTATAGGCCCTTTCTACTCAACCTCTCTTCATAGGACAACCCTCTCATCCCAGGAATTAATCTAGTGAACCTTCGTTGCACCACCTCCAAGGCAAGTATATCCTTCCTTAGATAAGGAGACCAAAACTGTACACAGTATTCCAGGTGTGGTCTCACTCAAGCCCTGTACAATTGTAGTAAGACTTTCCTACTCTTGTACTCCAACCCCCTTGAAATAAAGGCCAACATGCTAGTTGCCTTCCTAATTGCTTGCTGTACCTGCATGCTAACTTTTTGTGTTTCTTGTACGAGGACACCCAAGTCTCTCTGAACACCGACATTTAATAGTTCTCACCATTTAAACAATATTCTGTTTTTCTATTCTTCCTACCAAAGTGATTAACCTCACATTTCCCCGCATTATACTCTACACCTTCTTGCCCACTCACTTAATCTGTCTATATCTCTTTGCAGACTCTTTGTGTCCTCCTCACAGCTTACTAAATGATGGCCCCCAGGTTTCAGCATCTGCTTCCAGCTGAGCAGAGCCTGGAGATGAGTGCGCCCACCGACGCAAACTCTCCACAGCTGTCCCTGCCACCAGTGTCTGCTCGTGCTCACTTGTGTGTGGTGACTCACCAGGTGCCAACCCAACTACCTGACTACTAGGACCCACCGAGGTGTGAGTATCTGCGCTGGTGGATGGCTCGTTAAGATGTGACAGTGTCGGGAGCTCCTCTAAGGAATCGCCCTCTCCCATCACTGCAGTTGTTACATGGCCTGTAAGAGAAGGCAATATTAAGCTTCATCACAGATGTGTTATGTTGGGATGAGCATACTGAGGTGTTCAACATGCCAATCATTGTTAACATCAAATCATGTTGTGTGTGTGATGAATGTTAAAGTTGTGCCACCAGACGTTTGCGGGATGCCAGTCTCGGCGTCCCCGACGGGCAGGCACTCGAGGATGCGACTGATCTCCAGGGCCTCCTCTGCCTCTGTGGCCCCCCTCCAATCTTCGCCTCTCGCGTGCATTCTGAGCTCTCTTCTCCAAGAAGGAGAGAAGGTACAGACACGTGAGTGAGTGAGGGTGGAGTGGTCAGCCGATGAATGCATTGGTTTGGGTGAGGCTGACCGTGAAAGAGGTGCATCAGAGGGTGAGTATGAGACAGAGACATCACGTTGGATCAGGATTGTGGTGGGTGCTAGTGGTGGGGTGACTAATGGAGAGGTGAAGAAATGCTCAGGAAGTGAAGGTAAGTTGAGGATGAGCCTTAAGTGGGTGTGAGGAGTGATGTGATGGAGTAGTCTTGGCAGTGCAGAATGAGTTTGTGGAGGGTGTGATGTGCAACACGGAATGCAGGAGAATCAGTAAGTGTACTCACTTTTGCTGACCTAGTTAAGTCATTGAAACACTTCCTGCACTGGACCCAGGGGCGGGATATGTTGCTCCTGCTGGTGACCTCCTCTACCACCTCGAGCCAGGTCGTCTTGGTGGCAGAGGCAGGGCGCTTCCTCCTGTCAGCCAGGTAAAATAGTTCCCTCATCCTCCTCCTTATGCCAGTAGCAACTGAAGTGAGGCATCGCTGAATCTTGGAGCAGCCTTACCTGTGCTGCTCCATTGGGTCTTCTTGCTCTTTGCTCCAGCAAAATCCATCGGAGCAATGGCCCTTTAAATCCAGATGCTCCAGCTGACGGCCTGTCATGCGGGTGCGCAGTCCGCCCACTGAGCAGCTTTCGGACGGCAAACCCGGAAACAAGGTTACTGGCCACCAATTAAGTCGCGATCGCGTGGGGAGCAGTAAGTTTTTAATATTCGCATTTGCCGCGCGCCCATTGCTGCCCACTGCAACCCGTTACCCCCGCCCCACCCCACCCCGTGCTGCCATCATGCCACCCTTTCAAAATTGTGCCAATGGACTGGTCAGGTGGGCAGAAAAGTGGCAAATGGAGTTCAATCTGTAAAAGTGTGAGGTAATGCATTTGGGGAGGGCAAACAAGGCAAGGGAGTACACAATAAATGGGAGGATACTGAGAGGTGTAGAGGAAGAGAGGGACCTTGGAGCGCATGTCCACAGATCCCTGAAGGTAGCAGGACAGGTAGACAAGGTGGTTAAAAAGCCATACGGGATATTTTCCTTTATTAGCCGAGGCATAGAATATAAGAGCAGGGAGGTTATGCTAGAACTGTATAAAACACTAGTTAGGCCACAGCTTGAGTACTGCATACAGTTCTGGTCACCACATTACAGGAAAGATGGAATTGCACTAGAGAGGGTACAGAGGAGATTTACGAGGATATTGCCAGGACTGGAGAATTTTAGCTATGAGGAAAGATTGGATAGGCTGGGGTTGTTTTCTTTGGAACAGAGGAGGCTGAGGGGAGATTTAGTTGAGGTGTACAAAATTATGAGGGGCCTAGATAGAGTGGATAGGAAGGACCTATTTCCCTTAGCAGAGAGGTCAATAACCAGGGGGCATAGATTTAAAGTGATTGGTAGAAGGATTAGAGGGGAGCTGAGGAAAAATCTTTTCACCCAGAGGATGGTGCAGGTCCAGAACTCATTACTTGAAAGGGTGGGAGAGACAGAAACCCTCATTGCATTTAAAAGGTACATGGATATGCACTTGAAATGCCATGACCTACAAGGCTACTGACCAACTGCTGGAAAGTGTGATTAGGCTGGGTGGATCTATTTTGACCGGCACAGACACGATGGGCCGAATGGCCTCCTTCTGTGCCGTAAATGTTCTATGTTTCTATGAAGCAGGCGGACTCCTGTACCATATCTCTGGTGCTCATCAGTGGAAGCTCTGGCCTTGTTCCAATCCCAGCAATGATCCTGTTAGCCCCCTGAGCAATGGCTCCTTTGAAACAATCGATTTTAATTCTTTGGTCCAAAAATGCCTTTGTGGAGGTTGGTACACCTCCATTCACTCGACGTTGTGGCTGCCACTCAAACACCGGGTCCTGAATGTGCAGCGGGAGCGGGAACACCCAGTTTAGGGAGTCCCTAATCTGACCCTGCCCCCGCCCCCGCCCATCATTTGTTTTGCAAGGCACACTGAAGATACAGCAGGAGACTAAGTTTAAAGAAGTACCAAGAAGCTTTGCTGCAAAGTGACCTCACGTTGTGCCCAGTGGGAATAAATACCGAATGCTACAGAATTTATGAAGCCTGCTCTTACGGCTCCGTTCCAGTTGTTGAAGACATCATGACGCCGGGACAATGTGGCAACTCGTCGGTATTCCAGAACACCCCGTTACGACTCCTGAAGTTAATGGGAGCACCGTTTATCTTTATTAAAGACTGGAAAGAATTGCCTGCTATTTTAGAGAAGGAGAAGGCGATGAGCCTGCAAGAAAAGAATCAGAGACGGAGAATTGTCATCGAGTGGTTTAAGCAGTTCAGAACTCAACTGAGGCAAAAATTTATTGATCTCCTGGAAAACAGTTTTTTTTTTAACAACTTGGATCTCCTTCCCAAGACAATCCTAGCAGCTGTTTACTGTTGTAAACTACATGAATTGGACAAACACTTGAAGGGAAAACATTTACAGGGTTTTAGGGAAAGGCAAGGGGAATGGGACTAATTGGATAGCTCTTTCAAAGAGCCGGCACAGGCACGATGGGCCGAATGGCCTCCTCCTGTGCTGTACCTTCTATGACACTAACGGAAGCCTGCAGAATTTTTGCTTCAATAAATTGAACCGTATAGCTCAGTGGTGAAAAGTTCTTTTGGGAGAAAATCCAGCCCACATTTTTCTCAAATATCCATCTACTTTATTTTGCGATGATCCTGTATATCTCCTACAGTAAGGGATTAACAAGACCTGGGGGTAAATTCTCCCCTTTTAGTTTTGTGACCATTCACTGTGCAGATAATTGTGAAAATTAGCAGAGCCAGTAATATTCTGTTCTGGCCAGTGCTCTATGCTGACTGTTGAAAGTGCTCCCTTTGTTTCTCCTGATGTGGAGATGCCGGTGATGGACTGGGGTGGACAAATGTAAGGAATCTTACAACACCAGGTTATAGTCCAACAAATTTATTTTAAAATCACAAGCTTTCGGAGATTATCTCCTTCGTCAGATGATTGAATGAAAAGGTTCTCAAATCGCATATCTTATACGATGTTGGGACAGCATCACACCAATCAAAAGGTGTCGTTGTTATTCAAACAGGCCAGTCACGGAGAACAGCACGTCCCAGTACACTCGATATACATTGTGTCTTTTACACAGGCAGGCAGAAAGAAACTTAAAATGGCAGAGAGAGAGAGAGAGAGAATTTTAAAAAACATATAAATTTTTTCCCCCTTTTTGCTGGTGGGGTTACGTGTAGCGTGACATGAACCCAAGATCCCGGTTGAGGCCGTCCTCATGGGTGCGGAACTTGGCTATCAACTTCTGCTCGACGATTTTGCGTTGTCGTGTGTCTCGAAGGCCGCCTTGGAGAACGCTTACCCGAAGATCGGTGGCTGAATGTCCTTGACTGCTAAAGTGTTCCCCGACTGGGAGGGAACCCTCCTGTTTGGCGATTGTTGCGCGGTGTCCGTTCATCCGTTGTCGCAGCGTCTGCATGGTCTCGCCAATGTACCATGCTCCGGGGCATCCTTTCCTGCAACGTATGAGGTAAACAACGTTGGCCGAGTCACAGGAGTATGAACCATGTATGAACCAGGAGCGGAGAAACTACACCATGTTCTCCGCAGCCTTCAACATGTCATCGATGACGACGAACACCTCGCTAAGGCCATCCCCACGCCTCCACTGCTCGCCTTTAAACAGCCACCCAACCTCAAACAGACCATCGTTCGCAGCAAGTTACCCAGTTTTCAGGAGAACAGCGTCCACGACACCACACAACCCTGCCACGGCAACCTCTGCAAGACATGCCAGATCATCGACACGGATACCACCATCACACGAGAGGACACCACCCACCAGGTACATGGTTCATACTCCTGTGACTCGGCCAACGTTGTTTACCTCATACGTTGCAGGAAAGGATGCCCCGGAGCATGGTACATTGGCGAGACCATGCAGACGCTGCGACAACGGATGAACGGACACCGCGCAACAATCGCCAAACAGGAGGGTTCCCTCCCAGTCGGGGAACACTTTAGCAGTCAAGGACATTCAGCCACCGATCTTCGGGTAAGCGTTCTCCAAGGCGGCCTTCGAGACACACGACAACGCAAAATCGTCGAGCAGAAGTTGATAGCCAAGTTCCGCACCCATGAGGACGGCCTCAACCGGGATCTTGGGTTCATGTCACGCTACACGTAACCCCACCAGCAAAAAGGGGGAAAAAATTTATATATTTTTTAAAATTCTCTCTCTCTCTCTCTCTGCCATTTTAAGTTTCTTTCTGCCTGCCTGTGTAAAAGACACAATGTATATCGAGTGTACTGGGACGTGCTGTTCTCCGTGACTGGCCTGTTTGAATAACAACGACACCTTTTGATTGGTGTGATGCTGTCCCAACATCGTATAAGATATGCGATTTGAGAACCTTTTCATTCAATCATCTGACGAAGGAGATAATCTCCGAAAGCTTGTGATTTTAAAATAAATTTGTTGGACTATAACCTGGTGTTGTAAGATTCCTTACATTTGTTTCTCCTGACAGTGGCAAAAAAATCAACAAATGAGGAGGTAGGCTCTTTGTTACCTCCTAAGTTCCTAACAGCCCTAATTAATGAGATAAAGGTGCCTGTGTCTGCAAATCTACAAAAAACATAAAAGGAACATATGCCACAATGCTGGCTGCCAGATATCCCCTCAAACAATGTCCATTCGGCTATATACTGCATGTCATGATGTTTTTGTTTGAAGATATGTCGGTGTGACAGTGAGTGAGTGAGTGCGTAGCAGGAGACAGAGAGTAGGGATAATGGGCAGGTACTCAAATTGGCAGAATATGACTCGTGGTGTCCCACAGGGATCTGTTTTGGGGCCTCAACTATTCACTGTATTTATTAATGACTTAGATGACGGGATAGAGAGCCACATATCCAAGTTTGCTGATGACTGAAAGATATGATGTGGAGATGCCGGTGATGGACTGGGGTGTACAAATGTAAGGAATCTTACAACACCAGGTTGTAGTCCAACAGTTTTATTTGAAAATTACAAGCTTTCGGAGGCTTTCTCCTTCGTCAGGTGTGTGTGGGATTCCTTGAAAGTTACCGCATATATAGTCAGAGAACAATGCCTGGTGATTATACAGATAATCTTTCCAACTGCCCGTTATCAAGGCCATCAAAGGAATTGAATAGTGTTCAGACAGAGAGACATTAGATACAAGACTACTGAATATACAAACGGCCAGAACCAAAGACAGAAAGAGAGAAAGAGAGAGAATGACCAGTTGTATTAAAAACAGATAACTTTTTTTTCGCTGGTGGGGTTACGTGTAGCGTGACATGAACTCAAGATCCCGGTTGAGGCCTTCCTCGTGGGTGCGGAACTTGGCTATCAATTTCCGCTCGACGATTTTGTGTTGTCGTGTGTCTCGAAGGCCGCCTTGGAGAACGCTTACCTGAAGATCGGTGGCTGAATGTCCTTGACTGCTGAAGTGTTCCCCGACTGGGAGGGAACCCACCTGTCTGAAGATAGACATCATTGTAAGCAGTGTAGATGGAAACATAAAATTACAGAGAGGTATTAATAGATTAAGTGAATGGGCAAAACTGTGGCAAATGGATTTCAATGTAGGTAAGAGTGAGATCATCCACTTTGGAACTAAAAAGGATAGATCAGAATACTTTCTAAATGGTGAAAAGCTCAAAACAATGGCAGTCCAAAGAGACTTATGGGTCCATGTACATAGATCATTAAAATGTCATGCACAGGTACAGAAAATAATCAAAAAAGCTAATGGATGCTGGCCTTTATATCTAGAGGAATGGTGTTCAAGCGGGTAGAAGTTATGCTACAGCTATACAAAGCCCTGGTTAGACCACACCTGGAGTAATGTGTTCCATTCTGGGCACCGCACCTTAGGAAGGATATATTGGCCTTGGAGGGAGTGCAGCGTAGATTTACTAGACTGGTACCTGGACTCCAAGGGTTAAATTACGAGGAGAGATTACACAAACTAGGGCTGTATTCCCTGGAATTTAGACGATTAAGGGGTGGTTTGATTGAAGTTTTGAAGATATTAAGGGGAACTGTTAGGGTAGATAGTGAGAGACTATTTCTGCTGGTTGGGGAGTCTAGGACTAAGAGGCATAGCCTAAAAATTAGAGCCAGGACTTTCAGGAGTGAAGTTAGGAAACACTTCCATACGCAGAGGGTGGTAGAAGTTTGGAACTCTCTTCCACAAATGGCAGTTGATGTTAGCTCAATTGTTAATTTTAAATCTGAGATTGATAGATTTTTGTTAACCAAAGGTATTAAGTGATATGGGGCTAAGACGGGTATATGGAGTTAGGTCACAGATCAACCATGATCTCATCGAATGGCGGAACAGGCTCGAGGGGCTAAATTGCCTACTCCTGTTCCTATGTTCTGAGAGTAAGTGAGTGAGAATGATGGATTAGGGGAAGAAGGTGTAATAAGAGAAGGACGGTAGTAACCCTCATCTTGGGGGAAAGCTCCGGCTTTGCCCTTCCAGGCTTACCAGTAATGTCTAGTGTGCCTTGCTGATAATTTGTCAATGGCCTGAAACTTAAAAGGCCGTCCTTCTGTCCGCATTTGTTCCCTCCGATTATGAACCAACTTATCCTGAAAGCAGAGTGGGATTGAGATGTTGGAAGTTACAAGACACTTACAGTGAATCCTAAGTGCCGATCCTGCATCCCACTATGTAATTGAACGTATACCATGCAGCTGGAATTTTTTGCTGTGAAGCCTTAGGAAGAAATTAGTGCAACAAAAGTTCCAGGTGTAAAGTGCAGCTTGAATGTTTGCTGTACTATAGTATGGCCATGCATGGCATGCAATTAGAGAACTGTAAGGTTGTCAATGCTTTGCATGTGGCAGCAATAAATGTGTAAAAGGTTTAGCGGCTTCACTTTGTAACCTGCATACTGGGGCCGTCTACCTGGTGAATGATACATTTGGGTAGTCTTACCTTGGCCGCTTTCTTCAGGTCTGCCGTTTTGTTATGGGGGATTTGCTGTCAGGTTCCTGCTGGTATTGGAGACAGCAATGACTCTGGCTCCCACCTCCTGCCAGGCATGCCGCATTGTTGTCCCCTGGGGATGTTCCCTAGAGTGATAATTACAGCAGCCCTCCTTGCATCCACTTCATGTAACAGTACCATACCTATAAATATGTGGGTTCATCTGCTGAGGTGCTCCATATCTTCCCCAGTACTCAGGTTGCTGAGAAGTTTGAATTGAACTGCCTTTGCCTCCTTTTAATTAGTTACAGCAGTGCTTTAAATCTTATCTCCCTAAGTGCGATCTCCCAGATTCAGCCCATTGAGTGGGTGGGAACTTACAATGTATAGTTAATTAGGGCTGAACCTGGAAGTTCAGGCAGGAACAGCCATGTGTAGTATGTTGGGCAGCTTCACTGCTGTGCACCATGATGGAGAATCTAACCTAATATTACCAGTAATTTGTCTTTCTGAGACAATCATTGAGTGCCGCAAAGGGAGCTGCAAAGTGGGGAAGGAGTAACTTCCTGACTAATGTGCTGGGCTCTAGGCTCAGAGTCGTGATGAAGAAGAAGTACACTTTGCAAAACAACATATTTCCTTTGGCCTTTTTTTTTTCAATGACATCTGCTACGTACTCACTAAAGCTGCTCGTGTTATCATGCAAGCCCCTATATCATGGAGTGCAAGAATTGTGGGATTATTCTGATTGATGCTGATATTGTTTAATCTTGTTTTTGCATTCCTCCCTCTGCTTCCAACGTCATCAACATTTGCATTTTTCTCATTGTTGCAAGATGAGCAAGCCATTTGGAAGAATGTACCATTATCAATATTAGAATTGCTAATATTGTAATTTAACCGCGAACAATATATGCCAAAATAAAAGTCTACAGAGAATAATGGATGGGAATTAGTGGTTAGCAGAAAATGAATTCATCGAAGGGTTTAGATAATCTTTAGCAACAAGGGTGAGGTCAGAATTGATGCAATTACTGGGAAATGACACAGCTCTCTATATATTTTGCAATTAAAGAAGAAAAACATTATCAATTCAATCAGCTGCTAGAATCCCTCTCAAGAGCTTTTGACTATAAGTTAAAGCCAGTCATTTTACTTTTTATCGGTCATTGGTACCTGAATATATCAGAGGACATTATGGGGTGATTTGATTGAGGTGTTTAAAATTATGAAGAGTTGGAACAAAGTAGATAGAAGCAGACTGTTTTCATGAATGAGCTGCCCTAGATATAAGACCAAAAAAAGAGATTTAGGACAGAGATCAAGAGAAATGTTTTATAAAGAGGATTGTGAGGCTGTGGAATGCACTACCGGAATTAATGACTGAAACAGATTCCAGAGCAACATTTAAGAATAGGTTAGATAGGTGGTTAAAGAAAAGGGGAATAAAAGGATATGGGAACAAGACCGTGGCATGGGATTAGGATTACAGCTCGCATGGAGGATAATCACCAACCCAGGCTGGTTGAGGCGAACTGCCTGTTTCCATGTTGTAATTTCTGTGTAATTCTATATTTGTGACAGCAGGATGCACCGAATGAAACAATACGCCACATGGCTGAATATTCCAGCATCTGAAAACAGTCACACATAGGACATTAAACAGATCAACACAACGAAGGCTTCAAAAACTAGCGTGGAGGGAGAAAATAAAACACCGGTTACAAAAATGAGGCAAATAAGAACTTCTTTATTTTAAGAAATGGATAAATTATTCCAGGATTGCCCCCCCGCCGGTGCCACGTAGCACTGACCCTGCAGGGTCAGTAGAAGGGCATCTCATTTACATGAGGCCAATGGGCTACTCCGCCACTATAAGCACATCTCCAGCACCCACCTGCTCATCTAACTGGAAACTCCGGCGCCTGCCCGGGGTTGGGGAAGGATGCCAATCCATTTTTTTAAAGTTACCATAGCTTGGGAATCTAAGCCTGGATTCTCCCTTCCCCCAGCTTCCTGTGGGGCCCACATGCACGTGTCTCACTCAGTAGACTGAATATCAATATTATGCCAGGTCCTGAATGAGCTGGAGAAGCAGGAACTCCCAGCGTAAGGAATCCCTGGTTCTGCTCCCTGATGTGACTGGCCTTGTAGCGGCAGCCAGAGGTGCCACACCTTAACTGGCTGACCAAAAAATCACAGCATTGGCTGGGACCTGGGAGGCCGACGTGTAAATTATTACTTGCACCATAAAATCTATGGCTTTAGAATTATGATGTCGACTAAAATAAATAGGTTAATGACTCTGCTAAAATAGAGGAGAGAAGAATTTCAGACAAACGTGTTAAGTTTTTGTATTATCCAAGTGTAATTTCAAGGCTCATGTGTATTCAGTTACATCAATATTATGTTTTTAGAAAGCTGCTTAATAAGTGACAACCATGATATTTCATCTTGCATGAGTTAAAACCCTTTAGACAATCATTTGGCTGCAAATGTCTGCACTTATGATCAAATTCTATAACACAACAATTTAACTTAACACTGGCAGTGCGTTAAGGCATTCAGTGAGAGGTTAGGTGGCATTAACTAAATCTACATTACCTTAAATGAGGCACTTTATATGTAATAATTCATGCTAATGATGTAATTGAATTCTAATGATTGTGACGTTGTATGGTGCAGAGAGGACAGGGTTAAAATCATAACATGGAGTTGAAGAGACAGAGATGAATTTGTTTCACAGAATCAGAATTAGTTTATTTTAGTCAATTCTACAAAACATAAAGGTGTTTTCCCAGGAACACAATGTTACCTCCTTCAAAAAGACAAACAAAACTGCAAAAATGTCAATGAAATGCCACAATTAATGAAATACCATAGAATTGCTATATTAATGAAAGCATTATTGTTGTTATAAAAGGCCAGAGAGATACAAAATTGCCTTTAGTGCTCAAAGGTCCAAAGTACACTAAGGAGACTCTCAGTCCCATAAAAAGTTGTGTGAACATAGACATATATACAGAACTATTCATGACTGGCCTGAGGATGAAAGTCTGTTTTCAGAGTACCAGCAATCTGGAAAGTTTAAATTACATTCGATTAAACTTATCTTAAGTTGAATACCCATAACTGTTTGCAAAGTCCATAATACACATGCAGAAAGTCTATTATAAATATTCCACAGCAGCATTTGACCTACATGTATCAATGTCTGAGTCATAGGATGAAAATCAGTGTTTTATTATTCCCGGTCCATGGATACTCTCGCGTCCTAAAGTGCACAATGTTCTTCCTGTCTCTACATGGGAGTCATCTTCATCCAGCAATGCTGCATTCATCTACAATGTCATAATCATCTCGGAGGACAGCAACAAGGCATAAGAAGGTGACAGATCCATTGACGCGGGACAAACAAGTAATTGTCACCCAGGGACACATGCAGGTAAGAGGGAGAATGACCCATCACCAGTTGCCAGACACTCCACAAAGCCTTTTATAAGGTAGTGCAAGAATTGTGCATGCCATCAAGGAGTAGAGCGGCCCCATGAGTCAGATGTTCACACTTCAGTACCACCCTCCATACCCAAACCTCGTTGAGGTGGGTATGTACCGCTGAGATGAACAGGGGACAATTTTCCTGCCAGTGTACGATCTGGAAACACCAGTTTAGAAAGAAAGAAAACACTTGAATTTATACAGTGCTTTTCACAGCCTCAGGATGTCCCAAAGCACTTTACAGCCAATTATGTATTTTAGAAGTGTAGTCACTGTTGTAATGTGCAGAAATACTGTTGTAATGCAGATTACATGGTGACGCTGCACTCTATTAGATATTTGGATTGGAAAGGGCTGGTAAAGCAGATGGTCAACCCAGTCAGCATACCATCAGCAAACCTCCTCTGCACAGCCCCAAGGTATTGTTCTTCAAAGGTCTCCTGAGTCATCTTAAGTCTTCTCCGTGGGATCCTGCAGATCTGCATCCAGTTCTCCTGTGGCTCAAGTGTTTCCTCCTCCCAACGAGCCAGTGGACAGGTGCTCCCAAAACTCAGCAGCCAAATTTCCTTAAGCATGTAAATAGAACAAAATAAACAAATGTTATTTCTGGTGATCATGCATATTTATCCTAGACATTTATAAATCACTGATTCGACCCCTGCTGGAATATTGTTTCCAATTCTGTGCTCCACACTTTAGGAAGGATGTCAAGGCCCTAGAGAGGGTGCAGAGGAGATTTACTAGAATGGTGCCAGGGATGAAGGACTTCAGTTATGTAGAGAGACTGGAGAAGCTGGGGCTGTTCTGCTGAGAGCAGAGAAGGTCAAGGGGAAATTTAATCATACAATCATAGAAAGGTTACAGCCCGGAAGGAGGTCATTCGTCCCATCGAGTCCACGCCGGCTCTATGCAAGAGCAATCCAGCTAGTCCCACTGCCCCGCCCTTTTCCCATAGCCCTGCACATTTTTTGCTTTCAAGTACTTATCCAGCTCCACTTTGAAGGCCATGATTGAATCTGCCTCCACCACCCCCTCGGGCAGTGCATTCCAGATCCTAACCACTCGCTGTGTAAAAAAGTTTTTCCTCACGTCACCTTTGGTTCTTTTGCCAATCACCTTAAATCTATGTCCTCTGGTTCTTGACACTTCCGCCAATGGGAACAGTTTCTTTCTACCTACTCTGTCTAGACCCTTCAGGATTTTGAACAATTCTATCAAATCTCCTCGCAACCGTCTCTGTTCCAAAGAACAGTCCCAGCTTCTCCAGTCTATCCACGTAATTAAAGTCCCTCATCCCTGGAATCATTCCAGTAAATCTCTTCTGCACCCTCTCGAAGGCCTTCACATCCTTCCTAAAGTGCGGTGCCCAGAACTGGACACAATACTCCAGTTGTGGCCGAACCAGTGTTTTATAAATGTTCATCATGACTTCTATGCCTCTATTTATAAAGCCCAGGAACCCGTATGCTTTTTTAACCGCTTTCTCAAACTGCCCTACCACCTTCAACGATTTGTGCACATATAGCCCCAGACCCCTCTGTTCCTCTACCCCTTTTAGAATTGTGCCCTCTAGCTTATATTGCCTCTCCTCATTTTTTCCACCGAAATACATCACCTTGCATTTTTCCACGTTAAATTTCATCTGCCACGTGTCCACCCATGATACCACCCTGTCTATATCCTCTTGAAGTCTATCACTATCCTCCTCACTGTTCACTACCCGTTCAAGTTTTGTGTCAATATAAATTTTGAAATTGTGCCCTGTACACCCAAGTTCAAGTCATTAATATATATCAAGAAAAGCAGTGGTCCC
This sequence comes from Heptranchias perlo, assembly GCF_035084215.1. Lineage (NCBI taxonomy): Eukaryota > Metazoa > Chordata > Chondrichthyes > Hexanchiformes > Hexanchidae > Heptranchias > Heptranchias perlo. The sequence goes on along the minus strand of NC_090328.1, from coordinate 134,425,321 downwards.
AGCACCGACCACTGGGGAACACCACTGTACACCTCCCTCCAGTCCAAAAAACAACCGTTCACCACTACTCTCTGTTTCCTGTCATTTAGCCAATTCTGAATCCATGTTGCTATTGTCCCCTTTATTCCATGGGCCACAATTTTAATAGCAAGCCTACCACGTGGCACTTTATCAAACGGTTTTGAAAATCCATATACACCACATCAACTTCATTGCCCTCATCTACCCTCTCTGTTACCTCATCAAAACACTGTATCAGGTTGGTTAAATACGAGTTGCCTTTAACAAATCAGTGCTGGCTTTCCCTAATCAATCCACACTCGTCCAAGTGACTGTTAATTCTGTCCCGGATTATCGTTTCCAAAGGTTTCCCCACCACCGAGGTTAAACTGACTGGCCTGTAGTTGCTGGGTTTATCCTTACACCCTTTTTTGAACAACGATGTAACATTTGCAATTCTCCAGTCCTCTGGCACCACCCCCGTATGTAAGGATGTCTGGAAGATTATGACCAGTACCTCCGCAATTTCCCCCTTTCTTCCCTCAGCAACCTAGGGTGCATCCCATCTGGACCAGGTGACTTATCTATTTTAAGTAAAGCTAGCCTTTCTAGTACCTCTTCTTTATCAATTTTTAGCCCATCCAGTATCTTAGCTATAACTTCCTCTACCGAGACTGTGGCAGCATCTTCTTCCTTGGTAAAGACAGATGCAAAGTACTCATTTAGCACTTCAGCCATACCCATTGCCTCCATGAGTAGATCGCCTTTATGGTCCCTAATCGGCGTCACCCCTCCTTTATGAACATAGGAACAGGAGTAGGCCATTCAGCCCCTCGTGCCTGCACCCCTTTCATTACCCACTTACTGTTAACATGTCTGCAGAAGACTTTTGGATTCCCTTTTATGTTGGCTGCTAGTCTATTCTCAAACTCTCTCTTTGCCTCTCTTATTTCCTTTCTCACGTCCCCTCTGAACATTCTATATTCTGCCAGGGTGCTCTGGCTTTAGTTGCCCTACCTTTCCCCCTCGTTGGAATGCACCTTGTCTGTACCCGAATCATCTCTTTAAAGGCCACCCATTGTTCAATTACAGTTTTGCCTGCCAATCTTTGATTCCAATTTACCCGGGCCAGATCTGTCCTCATCCCACTGAAATTGGCCCTCCTCCAATTGAGTATTATTACTTTAGAGTGGTCCATGTCCTTTTCCGTGGCTATTCTAAACCTTATGATACTATGATTGCTGCTTCCTAAATGCTCCCCCACTGACACTTGCTCCACTTGGCTTACCTCATTCCCAGGAACCAAGTCCAGCAATGCCTCTTTCCCCATTGGGCCAGAAACATTGGGTCGAGAAAGTTCTCCTGAACACATTTCAAAAATTCCTCCCCTTCTTTGCCCCTTATATTATTACTATCCCAGTCTATATTAGGATAGTTGAAATCCCTCATTATCACTACTCTATGGCTTTTGCACCTCTCTGTAATTTCCATGCAAATTTGCTCCTCTCTATCCTTCCCACTAGTTGGTGGCCTATAGAATACACCCAGTAGTGTAATGGCACCTCTATTGTTCCTTCCCTCTAAACAAATAGATTCTGTCCTTGACCCCTCCAGGACATCCTCTCTCTCCAGCACTGCAATATTCTCCTTAATCAATACTGTCACACCCCCTCCTTTCATTCCTTCCCTATCTTTCCTGTACACCTTAGGTTCAATTTTCCCGGGAAATTGCGGGTGCGTTGGGCGGGGTGGGCTCTGAAAATTGGGGAAATCCCGTTTGGGCTCGGAACCCGGCTCCAACCCGCAGACTTCCGGGATCCCCATTGACGCGTCTGGGTGCGCGCGCGCCTCCCGAATGCTGAAGTCTCACCGGCAATTAAAGCCGGCAGGATGATACTTTACACAGTTGTTTAGATAGTTTAAGCAGTTGAACTATTTAATTTTCTCCACATCGAGGCAGGGTTGCGATTTTGAAGCATCCTCAGCGTGTTTCCCGTGCTGTGGGAAACACTCCATGTTGCAACAGACGTGTTTCAGCTAGCAGCCAGTGAGACATTCAAATGCTTCTTTGACAGATGGGGAGAAAAGGTCACTTATTGCAGCAGGGCACTCGGTTATTTCAGACAAAGTTTTGGCTGCGAGATCTTAGTGATTTCACTGAAAATTCTTACGTTCCACTCAAAATTCTTCCGTTCACACATATTTAATTACTTTGCGGACCCCCTCAAACTCACACCGTCAGGATGGGGGTGGCATTGCTGCATTCACCACTACATCCGAGGACGATCAACATCACCAGCCTCGCCAGGCATGGCGTCCACCTCTGTCACTTGGAGCACCACAGCACAGTGCTGCGCCACAGGCACCTGCATAAGAGCACAGAGGGCAACAACAGAGAGGGGTGCCACTTGAGGAGGCCCCATCCACATCTGCCACCCACATGGAGGAGGAGGAGAAGGAGGAGGAGGAGGAGGAAGAACCCATAGGCAGGGCAGCGTGGGGGCAGGGAGTCACTGATATGTGAACGGTTCTCCTAACATCAGAAAGTGTGAACAGTCCGGTCCTCAGACCACCTGGAAAGAGCAACACCCACAGCAGGCCGCCCACCCCCTCCTGCACAAAACAGTCCTGCAACTACACATACACCCACTGTAAAGTGACTCAGTGGGTGGCATCAAGTGTCGCCGTTCATGGTGAAGCTCGTGAAAGGGCCCGATTACAAAAAACAGTCAAGAATCGGCAAGATGTGGCAGCACTGGTGACAATCATCAAATTTAATGTCACTTTAACAAAAACTGAATATAAATGAAAATCATGACATTCTGTCAAACACCCTTGTGCATGCCCTTCGTGCTCACAAAATGTTTGCCTTTCTCTTACGACTATTTCTACGTGGTGCGTCCCCTGTGGCTTCAGCAGATGTAGTGGCAGGTTGCTCTTCTTCATGCCCTGACTGCTTGGATGCTTTGGGCCCAAGCCCTCTGGGTTTTGGAGCCCGTGAGGGCCCCTCCAAAGACTGCTCCACCTGCACCTGTGTAGGGGCAGACTCGGCCACCTGGAGAGGAGGCAGTATTGCGGGTACTGGTTGAGAGGGGGGCAACGGGTGAGACGTGGGAGCGCTTTGAGTGGTGTCCCCACTTCCATGTCCCCTTTCACCATCATCCCTCCCCTGGGCCTTGTAAGGCCAGTGCTTGTGTATCTGTCTGCCTGTTTAAGGCGGCAGAATGTTATTTACCCTGAGTCCGAACAGCCGTTGTCAGGTCCTGAATGGACTCATTTGTGAGCCTGCTTGAGGTTCAATGGGGGCTAGCCTTCCCTCCATCGCAGACATTCCCGCACTTACCTATGACAGTATCTCAGAGAGTTGCTCACATTCCTGTGACACTATATCAGGGATTCCCTCACGTCCCTTTGACAGTATCTCAGAGATTCCCTCCCGTATGTGTGTCACCATTCCACTCATGCAGTGGGACTCCTCCATCCTCTGTGTGATTGTGGAGAGTGTGCGTGGCACCTGTTCCAGTACTTTGCAAATGTGCTGTGGTCCCTCGATCATTCTCCTTTTAAAGGATGGCCCCCAGGGTTCAGCATCTGTATCCAGCTGAGCAGAGCCTGGAGAGGAGTGCTCCCACCGGGGCGGACTCTCCACAGCTGCCCCTGCCACCAGTGTCTGCTCGTGCTCACATGTGTGTTTTTTTTTTATTTGTTCATGGGATGTGGACGTCGCTGGCGAGGCCAGTATTTATTGCCCATCCCTAATTGCCCTTGAGAAGGTGGTGGTGAGCCGCCTTCTTGAACCGCTGCAGTCCGTGTGGTGAAGGTTCTCCCACAGTGCTGTTAGGAAGGGAGTTCCAGGATTTTGACCCAGCGATGATGAAGGAACGGCGATATATTTCCAAGTCAGGATGGTGTGTGATTTGGAGGGGAACATGCAGATCGTGTTGTTCCCATGTGCCTGCTGCTCTTGTCCATCTAGGTGGTAGAGGCGTGGGTTTGGGAGGTGCTGTCGAAGAAGCCTTGGGGAGTTGCTGCAATGCATCCTGTAGATACACACTGCAGCCACAGTGCGCCAGTGGTGATGGACGTTTAAGGTGGTGGATGGGGTGCCAATCAAGCGGGCTGCTTTGTCCTGGATGGTGTCGAGCTTCTTGAGTGTTGTTGGAGCTGCACTCATCCAGGCAAGTGGAGAGTATTCCATCACACTCCTGACTTGTGCCTTGTAGATATTGGAAAGGCTTTGGGGAGTCATGAGGTGAATCACTCACCGCAGAATACCCAGCCTCTGACCTGCTCTGGTAGCCACAGTATTTATGTAGCTGGTCCAGTTAAGTTTCTGGTCAATGGTGACCCCCAGGATGTTGATGGTGTGGATTTGGCGATGGTAATGCCGTTGAATGTCAAGGGGAGGTGTTTAGACGCTCTCTTGTTGGAGATGTTCATTGCCTGGCAATTGTCTGGCGTGAATGTTACTTGCCACTTTTCAGCCCAAGCCTGGATGTTGTCCAGGTCTTGCTGCATGCGGGCACGGACTGCTTCATTATCTGAGGGGTTGCGAAAGGAAATGAATACTGTGCAATCATCAGCGAACATCCCCATTTCTGACCTTATGTTGGAGGGAAGGTCATTGATGAAGCATCTAAGATGGTTGGGCCTAGGACACTGCCCTGAGGAACTCCTGCAACAATGTCCTGGGGCTGAGATGATTGGCCTCCAACAACCCCTTCCTTTGTGCTTGGTATGACTCCAGCCACTGGAGAGTTTTCCCCCTGATTCCCATTGACTTCAATTTTACTAGGACTCCTTGGTGCCACACTCGGTCAAATGCTGCCTTGATGTCAAGGGCAGTTACTCTCACCTCACCTCTGGCATTCAGCTCTTTTGTCCATGTTTGTACCAAGGCTGTAATGAGGTCTGGAGCTGAGTGGTCCTGTCGGAACCCAAACTGAGCATCGGTGAGCAGGTTATTGGTGAGTTAGTAACTAACCAGGTGCCAACCCGACTGACTGACTACTAGGTCCTTCCGAGGTGTGTGTATCTGCGCTGGTGGACGGCTCACTAAGATGTGACGGTGCACCCTCAGAGGCTGGCAGGTCCTCTGAGGAATCGCCCTCTGCCGTCACAGCAATCGCTGAAGGCCCTCTAAGAGAACAGCAGGCAATATTAAGCATTATCACAGATGTGTCATGTTTCGATGAGCACACTGAGGTGCTGAAGATGGCAAGGCATGTTGACATCAATTTATATTGTGTGTGATGAATGTTAAAGTTGTGTCACCAGACGTTAGTCGGGTGCCAGGCTCAGCGTCCCCGACAGACAGACACTCGAGGGTTCAGCTGAGCTCCAGCACCTCCTGCTCCGCCTCTGTGAGGACGACGATTTGTTGTGACCCCCCTCCGGTCCTCGCCCTGTCCCATGCATTGTGAGCTCTCTTCTCCTATAAGGGGAGAAAGTACAGACGTGTGAGTGAGTGACGGTGAAGTGGCCAACCGATGAATGCATTGGTTTTGGTGCGGCTGACCGTGAAAGAGATGCATCGGAGGGTGAGTATGAGACAGAGACATCACATTGTATGAGGATTGGGTTGAGTGATAGTGGTGTGGTGACTTATGGGGAGGTGAGGAAGTGCTGAGGAAGTGCAGGTAAGTTGAGGATGAGCCTCAAGTGGGTGTGAGGAGTGATGTGATAGAGTAGTGTTGGCAGTGCAGAATGAGTTGGGGGGTTGGGGCCATGATGTGGAAGACGGAATGTAGGAAGAATGAGTAAGTGTACTCACTTTGGCTGACCTAGTTAGGTCATTGAAGCGCTTCCTGCACTGTATCCAGGTGCAGGAGATGTTGCTGCTGCTGGTGACCTCCTCTGCCACCTCGAGCCAGGCCTTCTTGGTGGCAGAGACAAGCCACTTCCTCTTGTCCGCCGGGTAAAACAGATCCCTCCTCCTCCTCACCCCATCTAGTAGCACCTGGAGTGAGGCATCATTGAACCTTGGAGTAGCCTTGCCCCTGTGCTACTCCATTGTGGTGTTTGGGTGTTAGGTCCAGGAGCAGCCATTGGAGGACTGCCCCTTTAAATGGAGCTCCTCCAGCTGACAGCCTGTGATGTGAGTGCACAGTCCGCCCGCTGCGCAGCTTTTGGCAAACTCGGAAGCCACCAAGTGGCACCAATTGAATCACAATCACATGGGGAATGGACATTTTTTATTGGGCGGGTTACCCGTGCGCCCATTCACCCTCCCCCTCCCCCTCCACTGCCGTCCCGCCTCCACTCTAATATCGGGGCCCTTGTATCCAGGAATATTTAGTACCCAATCCTGCCCTTTTTTGAGCCAGGTCTCTGTTATCACCACAAGGTTGTATTCCCATGTGGCTATTTGCGCCTGCAGCTCACCAACCTTGTTTACAACACCTCATGCGTTCACACACATGCATCGCAAACCCGTCTTAGACTTTCTTGTACTTTCTCTTGGTCTGACCCCACCTAATACCTTACTATTTCTTATTCTAGGTCTATCCTTCTCTTCTGATCCTTTGTGTCCCTTGTTTCCACTTTCCAATGCTACATCTTGGTGCCCATCCCCCTGCCAAATTAATTTAATAGAGGTGTTCAACATCATGAATGGTTTTCATAGAGTGAATAAAGAGAAACTGTTTCCAGTGGCAGAAGGATCAGTAACCACAGGACACAGATTTAAGATAATTGGCAAAAGAGCCAGAGGTGAGATGAGGAGAAATTTTTTTACGCAGCAAGTTGTTATGATCTGGAATGCACTGCCTGAAAGGGTGATGGAAGCAGATTCAATAATAACTTTCAAAAGGGAGTTAGATAAATACTTGAAGGAGAAAAATTTGCAGTGCCGAGGGGAACAAGCAGGAGATTGGGACTAATTGGATAGCTCTTTCAAAGAGCCGGCACAGGCACGATGGGCCAAATGGCCTCCTCCTGTGCTGTATCATTCTATCATTCTATGACATTCATGCTACAGTATTACCGTATTAACATCATTGTTCATTCCTTGCACATAATTCTAGTCATAGTATACATCATGCAGTATTTTTCTTACTACCTCAGCTTGTAGTGGAAATGACTAAAATTAATCATGCATTGGTTTTAAAGTTAAAGAGATTTATTCCTTCTAATTATATCTGCACTGTCTTTTTTTTTGCTCTCCATTCCAATCCTTCAATCCAATTTGATATATAAATGAGATTGTTCAGCACAGTCTAATCACTCTCCAGGGTGTAACTATATTGGTTTCTGCAGTTCTTTTTCTTCATATTTTGTACCCTTTTACACTGTGGGTCCTACTGGCATTAACACATTTATGCCAAGAGTGACTTGGTGTGACACTTCCAACAAATTTTTCCCTCCATAGAAATATTGTAACCGTAACATGTATAATGGGCCAGAATTTGCTGTCAAAAGAACGGCAAGTCTAATGGCACTCGCCCTTATTTATGGATAAATGGTACAGCAACTTCAGTCGAGGAGCAGATGCATGGTTAAATGGGAACATTCAAAAGTTGCTGCCCAAGCTGCGCTGCTCCACCATTAGCTTCGCGAAGATGGCATTTCGCCCTTAGTCTCCCCATTTTTTTTGTTGGAATTCGCTGCATTTGCCCATTAAACTCGCCACGGAAAGTTAAGTTTTGTAATTACCCATTTAATATGTGACAAGGGTTAATAACTGCCAACCAACCTCCCTGGCGCCGAAAATTAACTATTAAAAGCATGGAGCGTCATTCCTTCAGATTTTAAATTTTTCGTGGCGATTTTAAAAATGTCAAATTTTTAATTTTAAAATTTTTTTCTTAGTTTTCCTTCCTCTCTCTCTTTTTTCTCTCTCTCTTAATTCAATCTTTCTTTTTCTCTCTATTTCTCTTTCTGTACCTGATTTGATATTGAATTCACCCCCTTTAATTCACCCTCCTTCTCAGTCCTTCCTGTGTTAATTCCCCAATCCTTAAATCTCATTGGTTAATGGGATAGATACCCCGTTGGTTGCCCTGTTCACTCAGGCCCCAGATGTCCTGATTCCCTGATTCCCTGTTTCCCTCGCTGTGCCATTATCAGCTCGCACTTCCTGTTACTTTGTGGGGCAAACATTTTTTTGAGCTGAAGGGTGCAGGGGCGAGTCTAACTAATGGCAGACACCGTTAGATGCCCTGCTACAGCAAATTCTAGCTCAATATCTTCATTCAGACAGATGCACAGGCACAGATAGGTGGGAAAGTTGTTCGGACAAGTCCTGCACCATCAAAGCTATTGGCCAAGCACAGAATTGATGGTGGCTATACAAAAGTCGACAGCCCCTCACAGCGATCGGGGATCTAAAAGGGGAAAAAAAACTATTGACTGCAACAGCACTTGACAAAATTAAATTATAATCTCTTTATTATACTCTGTAATTTGTTACAATAATGGCAATTAGAAATAATTACTGATGAATTTTTGTTGTTGAATGTAATTATAAGAAAATTAATTTTGAAGCTTTTAATAAGGCTTAATGAATGATCCAATAACCTATCTGCTGAAATAAAGTACAGGAAGCTAATTGGTTTATGCTTTAATTAGCTGAAGATCCAGTATTAATATTATTACTGGATCATTTATTATAGCTATTAGTAGGCAGGACCCATGAAGTGCCACTTTTAAAATTCAAAGCACATTCTGTGAATGTGAATTTTAACAAAGATTAATTCCTGCTCAGTAACCAATCAGATTGATGCATTTTAAGAATAATCTATCTACTAATGAATAGCATTATAAATGATGATGCCATTAGGAGTTTCTGTCCTCTAAATATTCCTTTAAGGAACCTTAACAGCTCTTAAAGTTCTACTCTTTCATTTATGAATTTGAATCCTAATCCTGACAGCTAGGATGAAGAACTGATCTCATTGATAGCTGTTAAAGGTTCCGAATTAATTGAGTCTGGGGAGTCTCAACTCAATGTTTTTGAGTGAATCCAAGTCTATAGCAGTAAATTGGCTCTAATTCACTTTAAGAAGCCAGAAGGGTAGTTCATATAAGAATTGAAAACAGGATGCTGTTGCAGCACATGATGTTTTTCTGAGATTGGAGTTTGAGCAGTCAAGATAAATGGAGCTCCAGTCTTGAGAGAAGCATTTTAGGCCTCTATTCACAAATCCTTAATGTGCTGCATATGATGGTTTGTGGGGGAAACCTTCTCTGTGGGTCTGCAGAATCTTTATGAATGGGTAGCATGGCTCAATATGTAAAACAGTAAGTTCATAGGGAGAGTGAGAAGGGTTTGAATGTTGCCTTGGAATGGTGATGCGAAAGCTGTAAAAATATCATGAGTTCTTAATGGAAAAGCATATTTGCTCTATAACTAGGAGTAAAGACAAAACAGACTTGATTGGCTCACAGATTCAAAGAACACATGCTAAATCAGAGCCAAATAGGAGGCATTAATCTGTTTATTTTGAATGATTAAAGTTCCTGATAAAATTGTGTTTAACTAACTTGATTGAGTTTTTTGATGAGGTAACAGAGAGGGTCGATGAGGGCAATGCAGTTGATGTGGTATATATGGACTTTCAAAAGGCGTTTGATAAAGTGCCACATAATAGGCTTGTCATCAAGATTGAAGCCCATGGAATAAAAGGGGCATGGATACAGAATTGGCAAAGTAACAGGAAACAGTACGTAGTGGTGAACGGTTGTTCTTCGGACAGGAGGGAGGTGTACAGTGGTGCTCCCCAGGGGTCTGTGCTGGGAACACTGCTTTTCTTGATATATATTAATGACTTGGACTTGGGAGTACAGGGCACAATTTCAAAATTTGCAAAACTTGGAAGTGTAGTGAACAGTGAGGAGTATAGTGATAGACTTCAAGAGGATATAGACAAGGTGGTGGCATGGGTGGACACATGGCAGATGAAATTTAACACAGAAAAATGAGAAGTGATACATTTTGGTAGGATTGAATAAGGAGAGGCAATATAAACTAAAGGGCACAATTCTAAAAAGGCTACAGGAACAGGTACAGATCTGGGGGTATATATACACAAATCGTTGAAGGTGGTTGGGCAGGTTGAGAAAGCGTTTAAAAAAAGCATACGGGATCCTGGGCTTTATAAATAGAGGCATAGAGTACAAAAACAAAGAAATCATGATGAACTGGTTTGGCTACAACTGGAGTATTGTGTCCAGTTCTGGGCACCGCACTTTAGGAAAGATATGAAGGCCTTAGAGAGGGTGCAGAAGAGATTTACTGGAATGATTCCAGGGTTGAGGGACTTCAGTTACGTGGATAGACCCGAGAAGCTGGGGTTGTTCTCCTTGGAACAGAGAAGGTTGCGAGAAGATTTGATAGAGGTGTTCAAAATCATGAAGGGTCTAGACAGAGTAGATAGAGAGAAACTGTTCCCATTGGCAGAAGGGTCAAGAACCAGAGGACATAGATTCTAAGGTGATTGGCAAAAGAACCTAAGGTGATATGAGGAAAAGCTTTTTCACACAGCGAATGGTTAGGTTCTGGAATGCACTGCCCGAGAGGGTGGTGGAGGCAGATTCAATCATGGCCTTCAAAAGGGAACTGGATAAGTACTTGAAAGAATAAAATTTGCAGGGCTACGGGGATAGGGCGGGGGAGTGGGACTCCAAATGCCTCAAAATGCTCCAGCCTCTTTAAACAGCCATAGACTTTTAAGACCTCCAGCAGAGTTTCCATTTCTTCTGCCTTTATGACTGTGTCCAACAGGAGACCCTAGCACCTGCCCATATAATGCCCATGATATTCAAATTAGTCCCAAGATGAATTCGGAGTGAAGGTAAGTGATGTCAGATACAGTGCTATTCTAGTGCATTTGCCACGCTTAGCGTTCGTTTTTATGGGCCCCAGGAAAATCAGCCCTATAATATTTGCGTGCAACATACAGACAATACATCCCGATATCAGTACAGTTCAAATCCCATGTTTTAGTGGAACCTCTACTCAAATCGTGTGATTTAATCACAGCAGACCGCGTTGTGTCACGGACGACCTTTGTATTCACCACAAGGATGAAAATAGGTGGAATAAAGAAGCTCCGTAAACTCTACCTCCATAGAAAAATATAGGCTGAAATGGTGTTTTAAGAATATAGGAACATCGGAACAGGAGTAGACCATTCTGCCCCTCACGCCTGTTCTGCCATTCAATTAGATTGTGGCTGATCTGTACCTCAACCCCATTTACCCGCCTTTGATCCAAATCCCTTGATACCCTTACCGAACAAAAATCTATCGACCTCAGTCTTGAAAGTTTCAATTGACCCAGCATCCACAGCCTTTTGGGGAAAAGAGTTCCAGATTTCTACTACCCTTTGTGTGAAGAAATGCTTCCTGATTTCACTCCTGAATGACCTGGATCTAATTTTAAAACTTTGCCCCCTTGTTCTGGATTCCTCCACCAGAGGAAATGGTTTCTCTTTATCTACCCGAACGAATCCTTTCATAATTTTAAACACCTCAATTAGTTCACCCTTCAATCATCTATATTCAACAGAATACAAGCCTAATTTATGCAACCTGTCTTCATAATTCAACACTTTAATCCCCTGGTATCATTCTGGTGCATCTGCGCTGCACCCCCTCCAATGCCAATATATCCTTCCTGATATGGTGCCCAGAACTGAACACAGTACTCCAGATGGGGTCTAACCAGCGCTCTATACAACTGAAGCATTATTTCCTCCCCTTTGTATTCCAGCCCCCTTGAGATAAAGGCCAACATTACATTAGCCTTTTTCATTGCTTTTTGTACTTGTCCACAGGTTTTTAGTGATTTGTGTACCATGGGCACCCACATCTCTTTGCTCCTCCACAGTTGCTAGTTTCTCACCATTTAGAAAATACTCAGATTTTTCTTTTTATGTTCAAAGTGGATGAACTCACACTTCACCATTTCCCATGGTTTCGCCCACTCACTTAGTCTGTCTCTATCCCTTTTAACTTTGTTCTCCCATCTGCACCACTTACTGTGCCTCCCAACTTAGTGTCATCTGCAAACTCGGATGTACAACTCTCTACTCCTTTCATCCAAGTCATTGATAAATACGGTGAAAAGCAGAGATCCTTGGGGGACACCACCTGTCACTTCCTGCCAATCAGAGTACCTGCACTTTTCTCCTTTACCATTTATTTACTGATATTAAATCCAATAAGTTACTTTTTTTGATTAATTTTTAATTTCCCTTGTAGCATAGTTATCTTATCCTCCTCATCCACTGTGAAGACAGATGCAAAGTATTCATTTAACAAGTCCACCATTTCCTTATTGTCAATTACACTATCACCTTCAGTGGGTCCACATTTCCCTTAGCCACTCTCTTTCTCTTAATATATTTAATGGTACAGCTCCTTCCTGTCCCAATACAGGTGCCAATGTCCCATGAAATGGAACCCCTCCTTCTCACACCAGCCTTTCAGCCATGCATTTACTTTCCTGATCTGTTTATCCATATGCCATGTGGCTTGGATAGCAATCCAGAGATTACCACCCTCGAGGTCCTGCTTTTTAATTTAGCTCCGAGCTCCTGATACTCCTTCAGCAAGATTTCCTCACTGTTCCTTCCTATATCATTGGTTCCTACATGGATGAAGACAACTGGTACTTCACCCTCCCTTTCCAAGTTCCTTTCCAGCCGCTTCAAGATTCCCCTTAACCTAGGATCTGGCTGGTAGGCAACACACATTTCTAAATCGCGATTGCAGCGGATGTTATCTATCCCCCTAATTATCAAATCCCCTGTAACTACAATCTTTCTATTCTGCTCATCCCACCCTTGGACTGCCTCCTGCTCCACAGTGCCTTGAACAATACTGTGGCTTTGTTCCCTGCAGACTTCTTCCTTATCCTCACAGGTAGCAAGTACATCATATCTGGTGGACGGGGCCAGTTTCTGCGGCACCTCCTTCTCTATCTCCCTCTCGGTTCCCCCTATCCTGCTGACTGACAGTCACGCTCTCCCTTTCCTGCATCTGTGCTTTTCTCTGATGTGTCGGAGCGTCTGTAACTCGCAATCCAGCTCAACGATTCTGAGCTGGAGTGTCTCAAGGTCGAGACATTTCCTGCAGATGTGGCGATCCAAGACAGTCGCACTGTTGAGTGATTAACAGTAATTACTCAAATGAGTAATGAGCCAGATTTAGTTAACATCCTAATGGTGCGTGAACATTTGTCTAATAGCGATCATAATATGATCAAGTTCAACTTTGTGTTTGAAAGGTAGAAACCCAAATCAGCTACTAAGATTCTTAATTTAGATAAGGCCGACTTCAACGGGATGAGACAGAGACTGTCCAGAGTAAACTGGGCAAATTTGTTAATGGGTAAAATGACAGAAGATCAGTGAGAGGTATTTAAAAAAGAATTTAACATGATACAGAACCAGTTTATATGCCTAAGGGGCAAGAGCTCCACTTGTCAATTAAACAGCCATGGATGACAAAAGGTAAGAGACAAAATAAAACTAAAAGAGAAAGCATACAATAATGTAAAAAATAGCACAGATCCTGGCGACTGAGAGATATAGAGAACAGAAAAGGGTGACAAATCAGATGGTAAGAGCTACAAAAAGGGAGAATGAAAAGAAACTTGCAAAGGGATATCAAAATCAACACAAAATTTTTCACAATTATATTAGGAAAAAGAGGGTTGTCAAGAACATTGTGGGCCCCTTAAAAACTGATAATGGTGATATTGTAAATGAAAGTAAGGAAATGGTGGACATGTTAAATAATTACTTTGCGTCGGTATTTACAGTCGAGGAAGAGGAAAGCATGACGGACGCCCCAAGGAAACTAATTTTGAATCAGGGAAGGGGACTCACCATACTTAACATAAGGAAATTAACAATAATGAAGAAAATAATGGCACTACAGAGTGACAAATCCCCAGGACCAGATGGGTTCCATCCCAGGGTTTTAAAGGAAGTTGGTGAGAACATTACAGAAGGAGGGAAACTAGGGAATTATAGACCAGTTAGCCTAACATCAGTTGTTGGGAAATTACTAGAGTCTATAATTAAGGATCGAGTGACTGAACACCTTGAAAATTTTCAGCTGATCAGAGAGCGCCAGTGTGGATTTGTAAAGGGTAGGTCATACCTGATGAACCTGATTAAATTTTTTGAAGAGGTGACTAAAGTAGTAGACAGGGGATGTGGTTTATGTGGACTTCCAGAAGGCATTCCATAAAGTCCCTCATAAAAGACTGTTAGCTAAAGTTGAAGCTCATGGAAGTGATGGCAAATTATTGACCTGGTTAGGAAATTGGCTGAGCGGCAGGAGACAGAGAGGAGGGATAATGAGCAGGTACTCAAATTGGCAGGATGTGACTAGTGGTGTCCCACAGGGATCTGTGTTGGGGCCTCAACTATTCATTGTATTTATTAACAACTTAGATGATGGGATAGAGAGACACATATCCAAGTTTGCCGATAACACAAAGATAGGCATTATTGTAAGCAGTGTAGATGGAAGCATAAAATTACAGAGAGATATTAATAGATTAAGTGAATGGGCAAAACTGTGGCAAATGGATTTCAATGTAGGAAAGTGTGAGATCATCCACTTTGGGCCAAAACTGATAGATCAATGAACTTTCTAAATGGTAAAAAGCTTGAAACAATGGAGGTCCAAAGAGCCTTAGGGATCCATGTACATAGATCATTAAAATGTCATGGACGGGTACAGAAAATAATCAAAAAGGTTAATGGAATGCTGGCCTTTATATCTAGAGGACTAGAATACAAGGGGGTAGAAGTTATGCTACAGCTTTACAAAGCCCTGGTTAGACCACACCTGGAGTACTGTGTTCAGTTCTGGGCACCGCACCTTAGGAAGGATATATTGGCCTTGGAGGGAGTGCAGCGTAGATTTACTAGAATGATACCTGGACTCCAAGGGTTAAATTACGAGGAGAGATTACACAAACTAGGGCTGTATTCCCTGGAACTTAAAAGATTAAGGGGTGATTTGATTGAAGTTTTCAAGATATTAATGGGAATGATAGGGTAGATAGAGGGAAACTATTTCTGCTGGTTGGGGAGTCTAGGACTAGGGGACATAGCCTAAAAATTAGAGCCAGGAGTGAAGTTAGGAAACACTTAGAATCATAGAATCATAGAAAATTTACAGCACAGATGGAGGCCATTCGGCCCATCGTGTCCGCGCCGGCTGGGAAACGAGCCACCCAGCCTAATCCCACTTTCCCGCATTTGGTCCGTAGCCCTGCAGATCACGGCTCTTCAGGTCCACATCCAGGTATTTTTTAAATGAGTTGAGGGTTTCTGCCTCTACCACCCTCTCAGGCAGTGAGTTCCAGACCCCCACCACCCTCTGGGTGAAAAAATTGTTCCTCATTTCCGCTCTGAGCCTTCTACCAATCACTTTAAATCTATGCCCCCTGGTTATTGACTCCTTCCTATCCACTCTATCTAGGCCCCTCATAATTTTGTACACCTCAATCAAATCATCCCTCAGCCTCCTCTGTTCCAAGGAAAACAACCCCAGCCGATCCAATCTATCATCAGAGCTAAAATTCTCCAGTCCTGGCAACATCCTCGTAAATCTCCTCTGCACCTTCTCTCGTGCAATTACATCCTTCCTGTAATGTGGTGACCAGAACTGTACACAGTACTCAAGCTGTGGCCTAACTAGTGTTTTATAGAGTTCCAGCATAACATCCCTGCTTTTATATTCTATGCCTCGGCTAATAAAGTAAACCATTCCATATGCCTTCTTAACCACCTTATCTACCTGTCTTGCCACCTTCAGGGATCTGTGGACATGCACTCCAAGGTCCCTCACTTCCTCTACACCTCTCAGTATCCTCCCATTTATTGTGTATTCCCTTGTCCTGTTTGCTCTCCCCAAATGCATTACCTCACACTTCTCCGGATTGAACTCCATTTATAGAATCATAGAATCATAGAAGTTACAACATGGAAACAGGCCCTTCGGCCCAACATGTCCATGTCGCCCAGTTTATACCACTAAGCTAGTCCCAATTGCCTGCACTTGGCCCATATCCCTCGATACCCATCTTACCCATGCCACATTTCTGCCCATCTGACCAGTCCATTGATGTCCTCCTGCAGCTTTCCTCCTATCTATCAACCACACGGCCTATCTTTGTGTCATCCGCAAATTTCTTAATCATGTCCCCTACGGTTAAGTCCAAATCGTTAATGTATACCACAAAAAGCAAAGGACCTTGTACCGAGCCCTGCGGCACCCCACTGGAAACAGCCTTCCAGTCGCAAAAACACCCGTCGACCATTACCCTTTGCTTCCTGCCACTGAGCCAATTTTGGATCCAACTTGCCACATTCCCTTGGATCCCATGGGCCTTTACTTTTCTGACCAGTCTGCCATGTGGGACCTTGTCAAAAGCCTTGCTAAAATCCATGTAGACTACATCAATTGTGCTACCCTCATCCATCCTCCTTGTCAACTCCTCGAAAAATTCAATCAAGTTAGTCAGACATGACTTCCCCTTAACAAATCCGTGCAGACTGTCCGTGATTAGTCCATGCCTTTCTCAGTGACAGTTTATCCTGTCCCTCAGAATTGATTCCAATAATTTGCCCACCACTGAGATTTGGCTGAATGGCCTGTAATTACTCGGTCTATCCTTCGCTCCCTTTTTAAATGATGTGGAGATGCCGGTGATGGACTGGGGTGGACAAATGTACGGAGTCGTACAACACCAGGTGATAGTCCAACAGCTTTATTTGAAATCACAAGCTTTCGGCGCTTTGCTCCTTCATCAGGTGAGTCTCACCTGACGAAGGAGCAAAGCGCCGAAAGCTTGTGATTTCAAATAAAGCTGTTGGACTATAACCTGGTGTTGTACGACTCCGTACGTTTGGCCCTTTTTAAACAATAGCACAACGTTAGCAGTCCACCAATCCTCCGGCACTACGCCTGTATCCAGTGAAGTTTGGAAAATTATTGTTAAAGCTTCCGTTATTTCCTCCCTGGATTCTTTTAACAGCCTGGGATACATTTCATCCGGTCCTGGTGATTTATCCGCTTTCAAAGACACTAATCCCCTTAGTACTTCCTCTCTCACTATGTTTATCCCATCCAATATTTCACACTCCTCCTCCTTAACTTCAATCCCTGCATCATCCCGCTCCTTTGTGAAGACAGATACAAAATATTCATTAAGAACCATACCCACATCTTCCGCCTCCACACATAGTTTACCTTTTTGGTCTCTTATAGGCCCTACTCTTTTCTTAGTTATCCTCTAGCTCTTAATGTATTTATAAAACATCTTTGGGTTTTCTTTGATTTTACCACGCAAAGGGTGGTAAAAGTTTGGAACTTTCTTCCGCAAATGGCAGTTGATGCTAGTTCAATTGATAATTTTAAATCTGAGATTGATAGATTTTTGTTACCCAAAGGTATTAAGGGATATGGGGCTAAGGCGGGTATATGGAGTTAGGTCACAGATCAGCCATGATCTCATTGAATGGCAGGACAGGCTCGAGGGGCTAAATGGCCTACTCCTGTTCCTATGTTCCTATGTCCACAAACTCCCACATATTACAGTCCCAACATACAGTCTGTATCGCCATTTCCATTGTTTACTTGTTTATTTATTGATTAGTTAACAATACTTTATTTCTAGAACTAATAGAATCACTAGAGGTCTAGATTATAATTAGTAAATGGATTTAGTTGGATTTCGAATCAGTTATTAATTAATTAATTTCTCCGATTAGTACTCAATTATTTCTTTATTTATTTACCCTTTTTTAAGATAGTTATTTCTCAGTCAACACTGTCCTGACCAATGCTTATCTCTCAATCAACATCACGAAAACAATTATTTACTCTTCTCTCTCTTGTTGATTGTGGGACCTTGCGGTGTGAAAATTTGCTGCTGCATTTCCCTACAATGTTACTACACTTCAAAGTACTTCACGAGTGGTGAAGCACTTTAGGATAGATGTGGAGATGCCGGTGATGGACTGGGGTGGACAAATGTAAGGAATCTTACAACACCAGGTTATAGTCCAACAGTTTTATTTGAAAATCACAAGCTTTCGGAGGCTTTCTCCTTCGTCAGGTGTGGGACTCCATGAAGGTTATATGCGGTAACCTTCAAGGAATCCCACACTCACCTGACGAAGGAGAAAGCCTCCAAAAGCTTGTGATTTTCAAATAAAACTGTTGGACTATAACCTGGTGTTGTAAAATTCCTTACACTTTAGGATATGCTGTGGTCGTGAAAGGTGCTATATAATTCAAGTTCTTTCTTTATAATAAGTTGCCCGTGGTAAGATATTCCAATAACCCAATATCTGGTTATGTGGTTATGAGCACCAAGTTCTGCTATTTTGGAAGTTGACCGTTATAGTATGTGAATTTATCATAAAAGGCACTGCTGAGTTAAAGTCAGAAAAATCATGTTTGTTTGTACAGGTCACAACCAACAGACATCCTTGTGTTATCTGATCTTTTGTGACTGCTTGTTTGGGGAAGGACAGTGAACTGGATGGTTGAGAGGTGAAAATGATGAACACAGATCCAGTGATTCATCACTCATTCACTGTTTACAGCTGTGCGGATTTGTAAGACTTGCAAGAAGGTATTTTCTCCCAAGAGGGAAACCTTGCTCATTGTTCCAGAAAAACTGGCCAAAAATAATTTTGTATTACATTATCAATGTTGGGAAATTTAATTCCCTGCAATTATTTTGTATTATATATATACAAACAACATTGGCAAACATGGCCAAACTTGGAATGTGGGAAACTCTGCTTATACTGTTTGCTCTTGCATTGGCATGTTCATAGATTCATCGCATCATACAGCACAGAAGGAGGCCATTCGGTCCATCGTGTCTGTGCTGACTCTTTGAAAGAGCTATCCAATTCATCCCACTACCCTGCTCTTTCACCATAGCCCTGCAAATTTCTCCTTTTCAAGTATTTATCCAATTTCATTTTCAAAGTTACTTTTGAATCTGCTTCCACCATCCTTTCAGGCAGAGCATTCCAGATCATAACAACTCGCTGCTTAAATAAAATTCTCCTCATTTTCCCCCTGGATTTTTGCCAATTATCTGAATTCTGTGTCCTCTGATTACCACCACTCCTGCCAGTGGAAACAGTTTCTCTCTATCTACTCTATCAAAACCCCTTATAATTTTGAACACCTCTATCAAACCCCCCTTAACCTACTCTTCTCCAGTCTCTCCACATAACTGATGTCCCTCATCCCTGGTATCATTCTAGTTAACCTCCTCTGCATCCTATCCAAGGTCTTGACATCCTTCCTAAACTGTGGAGCCCAGAATTGGACACAATACTCCAGCTGAGGCCTAACCAGTGATTTATAAAGGTTAACCATAACTTCCTTGCCTTCCTCTGTTTAGTTTAGTAAATTTATCATATTAGATCTATTTACTTATTTAAACTATATTTATCCTACTAGGTCTATTTACTTATTTACTTACTTACTTAAATTGATAGTTTGGTTTTCACCCTTGCCTCTTATGTATTATTTTTAAGTTAAGTAGCCTCTTAATGAATATATAGTTCAAATTAGTGTGTGGATAATAACTTAACTTCCTTGGGCTCCACTGTTCCTCCATCTGTGTTGACTATGATGCCACTTCTAAATTTTTTTCCCTCCATTTGTTTAGCTCTGCTGCCACTCAGTTCCCCACGCTGTTTTAAGCTGCTCTGGATCTCGTCCCCGATGCTCGGTTCCCCACGCTGTTTTAAGCTGCGCTGGATCTCGTCCCCGATGCTCGGTTCCCCTCGCTGTTTTAAGCTGCTCTGGATCTCTTCCCCGATGCTCGGTTCCCCTCGCTGTTTTAAGCTGCTCTGGATCTCTTCCCCGATGCTCGGTTCCCCACGCTGTTTTAAGCTGCTCTGGATCTCTTCCCCAATGCTCGGTTCCCCTCGCTGTTTTAAGCTGCTCTGTATCTCTCCTGCGTTTTAAGAATGTTAATACATATCAGGGTTCAGATGAGGTCGATAAACAACTTGAGCTATGGTCTTACAAGTTATGATGTTATTGAAACCATTCGGTGTTTTACGACCTTGTAACACACTCAAGCATATGTGTTATCCTGCATATAAATCTAGTACTACATGGCATTGAAAATTACACAAACCTGGAGTTATGTCAAGGCTACAATCTCATTTCCGTTTTGGATAACATTTATCAACCACTCAAGCTTCTCTCGTTTACACATTATCTGAAGGCCTGGATGAGGTTACAGCCTTATAGTCATTGCGATGCATTCACTTGTAACACATTCCAAACCATCTGCTGCTCTGTGTAGAACCATCCAACCAGGTGTGCAAGTTTTAAGCAGCGACACAGAACAATGTGGCTAGGGTCAGCTTGGGAAGTGAAATTAAATAAAACAAAATGAGCAGGAATTGAAACTAATTGAAAACAAAATTAAAAGCCCGATTCGATGATCAGGCGCTCTTGGTTTTTTTTATTTGTTCATGTGATGTGGGCGTCGCTGGCAAGGCCAGCATTTATTACCCATCCTTAATTGCCCTTGAGAAGGATACTCGCAGCAAGCTGGCCGGGAAATCACAGGTGAACAATACCTCATTTTCCTTCCATTTAGTTTAATGGACAGAAAATCAGAGGGTACTGATGTTCTGACCAGCGCTTCCTGCAAGCAGGGCTCCTCATCAGGATCATCTGATCAGCCCTTACACATATTCTGTTTTTAAAATGTTCCAGCGAAGCATAAAGTGTGGAGATATCGTCTGTTCACTATTTCTAACAAACTCGTTCTTTTACAAGACATTTATAATTTTGCCAAAAATAGCGAACATATTCTTTGTGATCTCCCTGCCTGCAATTCCCTCAGTCGCTGGAAGCTTGACAATTTGGAGATGGGATATTTAGCACTGCTATGGATATTTAAAGAGCTACAGCAGCCTTTTAAATGGGGGGGAATTTTTTCCGGCCGTCCAAAAATTTGCAATGTCGTTTTTCTTATATTATGCAGCAACACTAAGGAAGCACAGTCAAGTTTACAGATGCAGCAGTTGAGGAACTGATTCCAGAAGTAGAGAAAAGGAGAGTCGCTGTGTTTGGCACTGCAAGACACCCTCCTCTCAAGAGAACAGTCCAGAGCACCTGGCAGGAGGTGGCACAACAAGTGTAAGTGGGACCAGCAACCAGGGAGAACTTAGACTGGGGTTTTCACACTTAAAGCAATCGGCCTAGGTAAGGATATCCATCAGCATCTTGTACCACGTATATGAAAAGTATTTCCTTGTGCCCTCTTACACATTGACTGCTGTCCCATGCAAAATATTCTGACAGCCTTACAGCACTTTGAATATTTACCATGCATGTGCATACTGAAGCAGGGCACAAATTCCAGCTGCAACCTGTCATGAAATTCTTGGTACATTGACATCTCAATGTTTTTCCAACAAAACCTAACTGCATGATGAGCACTTAAGTATCACTTTATGTGCGCCTGACCCTTCTAAGAGCTCAAATCCGTTTTTGTGCTTATAAGACAAGTCAGCACACACCAGAGGGAACAGACCCAAACTGGAGTTGGACCTTGCACTTATAAAGTGTCTTCAAAGAATCAACCTTGGAATCCCCTGGGATTGAGAGTGTAGAGGGAGTGGGACAAGATGAACTCAAAGTCCTCTACCAAGGTCAGGACTCCTTGTCATCTTCTTTCTGCTCTGTCTACTCACTCATTATCACCCTGGCATACTCTCAAATACAAGACTAGAATAAAATATGCTGCCGTATAAGTAATATTTGAAGTCTTGTTATGCAGCCAGCATTCCAGCACATGTTCTCCTCTCCCAGTGCCACAGAAGAAGTTAGCACCTCACTGTACTTTGCAATAGTCCTTCTACTTGTTACATGGTAGGGAGCTGTAATGAGGTTTGTGAAATCCTGTGTAATAGCTCTCTCAATTTGATCCCTCAGCATGTTGAAGCCAGACAAGGGAGCCTGCTGTACATTAGCGAGCAAGACCTGCATACCAGCAGTGACATGAGAGATATTCCTACTGTTCAAAGGACTCTTTTGCAGAAGCCCATGGAGGGGCCATGTTATTCTCTGAGGTTCTGATAAACTGATGTGCACAGCTGGACAAATGCTGGCAGTGAACTCACCCACAGTCATTGGTGGACCTTGCAGAGAGTTTTGAACAGTCTCAAATAACTCCATTAGATGATCATGTTCCACCTTTTAAGCTGTCAATGTATCTAAACTTTCTGACCCTACAACAGAAGAAGTACCAGAAAGAAGGCAAGATCAGCCAGCCACCAGCCATCAGATATGGCAGAAACAGCTGCAGCAGCATTTCAGGAACCAGGATAGGAGGTACAGGGCCATCTGAATCCCAAGAGGCTCTCACAGGCACCCCATGGCTAGCCACCTGGCTTACTCCTTCCACTGGGAAGCATCTAGAAGGATCACGAATATGGGCTATGGAATACAATCACTATAGACTGTCACCAAGGTGAAGCATTGGAGTCAAAATACTAAATCCACTTCCAAAGATCATTTATAGAGAAATAAATTGCAGGTGCTTCGTTTGAACCTTGTCCAGGGAGTTTCTTTGTGCTGGTGCAGAACAAGGTTGCATAAAATAGAAGGATGGGCTTCCACAGTAGTTGAGATAGTGCACAGGATAATATTAGGAATGGTGTACTGGTCCACTGTATGGTGCACATGCGCACATTTGCGTTAGTGAAATGAGCAGCTCAAATATTTAAATTAATGGGGGAGAAAGTGTTTTTCGGGCGTGAGATCGGTGATGTGCTCGATACACGCACCAGAAGCCTGAGTGCCGAGGCTCTGTGCTACGAACATGCTGCCATATTCCAGCCCACCCCACATACCTGAATCACACCGGTGGGAATGATCTCACCAGTTGGAAAATTGTTACAGAGAAAGCGCGAGGGACAAACTGGTAAATGTTACAAATTAGTACTCCTGGAACAGAGCTTCAGACAACAAAAACGCATATCAGGAAATCGATTGAGGTCAGTACATCCCACACGATTTTTAATCCATTGATTTTAATATGTCCATGTTGTGTGAAGCTCCGCACCAGGAGCATAAAATCTGCTAGAGAGAGAGAGACAGAAAGAGAACATGAGAAACAGAAAAAGAAAAAGAGAGGAACTTTTCAGGAATTTCTACTTTTATTCTTACTAGGATTGAAGTTTCATTCTTAGTGCTGCTATAGTATCATTTTGACTGTACCTTTTGTAAAAGATGATGTGGAGATGCCGATGATGGACTGGGGTGTACAAATGTAAGGAATCTTACAACACCAGGTTATAGTCCAACAGTTTTATTTGAAATAATTTTCAAATAAAACTGTTGGACTATAACCTGGTGTTGTAAGATTCCTTACATTTGTAAAAGATGTTAGGATCAGCTGAGTAACAAGAGCTGTGTGTCATGAACCTGGTCTCAGGACAGTGATGAAACAGTGGAGCTGGAAGAAGTGGAGTTGTACGAGGTGATTAAACAACTAGTAGGTACACTAGACATACTAACATCAATTACTGTTTCCCCCCAGAACTCTGGAACTTACAGAGTAATGTAAAAACTACAGATATTGCTCTACTAAAGCTTCTTAGCAATTGAGTATCTGACATCAATTCGACACGAGAGATCTTGACAGTAGATGTAACAGTTTACCACTGTATTCTACAAGCTTGGTTTATAAGTCTCATTGCCACTGCAGAGGCTATTTTTTAACATTAATGGAACATACATTTCCTTCTGCACACTAAACAACCAAGCGGATTCTCATCTTCCCCGTCCCCTGGGCATTCTTTTACCTTCTTCAGGTTTCTTCCTCTCCTTGATGATTGTCTGCCTTTCTTCCATCTATCTTTCTCTCATATTCATCACTGTGTTTTGCTACATATAAAACTGTTACATTTACTGCTAAAATCTCTCAAGTCTCACAGATGTTATATACTGTAGAGAGATTTCCTCTCCATGCTACTAGCAGAAATGGGAGATTAACCCTAAAAATACTATACAAATCCCAGAGCAATGCACTTAAATAGAGAATAATTGGTGTTTGCATTCCTCTTAGTTTCCCTCTCATGTCTATAGTGTGAAAGTAGTCAAGTCAGGTACATTGGCCTGACAGAGGAACAATACCTTACTAGGTTCAAGCTCAGTAGTGAGGCCATCATAGAGATCTGCCATTTATTGGCAGAAGACCTGAAAAGTCCATCAGCATCTGTATTGCCTTGCCTCTTGCAGTTAAGGTCACCACTGAGGTCAGCCTCTATGCAACAGATTCATTGCAAGCAAACACAGGGGAGATCTCAGGAGTGAATGTCTAAACTATGCACTGATCCATTAAGGAAGTTACTAAAGCCTTTTTATTGTCAATTGTAAACAATTTTACAACACCAAGTTATAGTCCAGCAATTTTATTTTAAATTTTATTGTCAAGCAATTTTATTTTAAATTTTATTGTCAAGCAATTTTATTTTAAATTTTATTGTCAAGCAGCAATGTGTGCAAATTTTAGCACAGACCCTGAACAACAGCAGCCAAAGAAGAATCAGAGGTTGTTCCTGATTGCAAGCTTCACCAAGGCGCGTGGCATCACACATTGCACTATTTTAGCCTATCGTGCATCTACCATCAATTCTGAGGCTTAGAAAGTGTTATTATTCTATCAGTGTACAAACAAGGGTATATTTTACACAGTTTTATGAAGTCTTCAAATGAAATATTCATAATAAGCATTGATTAAGCCTGCCAGCAAAAGCTCACTGTCAACAAGGTTTGGGGAATCATGGTCAGCTGTCATTTAAAGTGACTGCATTTCTTGCTGGCCAATGAGGATATTGTCGGCCAGAAAGTTTTGCTGGAGAAAAGTACAGATGACTGGAGAACATTTACACATTCTTCTACAGAACATTATTCCACAGAAGAAATGTGCACTCTGCTTGAGCGGAGGTGACCCATCAGGTTAATGCCTTACCCAACTCCCAAAGCACAAGATAGCAGAAATGGATAAAAGTTTAATAGCTTCAGGTAAGAAAGGACTTGCATTACCATTGTGTTTTATCAGATCCTCAGGGCATACTAAAGCAAATCACTAGTAAGTTACTTTAAAGGCAGTCACTGTTATGTGGACAAAGCAGTCAATTTTCACACAGATAGGTCCCACAAACAGCAAATGAATAATTGACCTGTTTTTGGTTGAGAGGGAAATGTTGGTCAGGACACCAGAAGAACTTCAAATAGTGCCATGGGATCATTTCTGTCCACCTGACCAATCAGGCAGGTCATAATTTAGCATCTCATGCGAAAGACAGCACCTCCAAAACTGCAGCACTTCCTCAGTATTGCAATGAATTGTCAGTGTTAGATTATATACTCAAGATCATAGTGGGCCTGAAATCCACAAACTTCTGACTCAGAGGCGAGAATACTACCAACTGAAACAAGCTGACATGAAGCAGGTCTGCCAAGCGAAATTTAACCAGTGCATCCCTATACCAAGTAGATGGCCAGAGTATGCCAGTCACAAAGAGTTTCTTCTCACTGTTACACCATGATGGAGCATACATGCTAAGTCTCCAGAAAAAACTGTATCTCTTTAATTGCTTTATCATGTATATCCATATTCCAGCAGGGCACACATTCTCGCTACAACTTAAATTTAGGCACACTGTAGTTCATATCTGTGTGGGAAAGAGTGAAATAGTGAGCAGATAAGGAAATAAAGAATGAAAAACAAAAGAAGACACTAGCCATGAGGTTGTGGAAGGCCTCTGATCTCACTCTCCCCCACTTTCTCTATTGCTTCCTGGTTCTGAATCTCCAGGGCTTTCTCCTTGTTGATGGTCACAGTTAAGGTGGACCTCACAACCCTTCCAGCCATGTGCAACCTTCTTCTACAAGTTGATAGATAAGGAACGGAGATTGGAATGAGGAATATGAGAGCTGTGTGTCAACCAGGAGGCCAGCCATCAGTACCACTTCAGTATGCAGGTGCCTCGTATTGGCAGCCTGCTTGGTATTTGTTGCTTGCCACACATTTTTATGGATCAAAGGGAAAATTCATTGACATGGCAAGGGAATGCCCTTGTAAAACATGGGCATGTCAGTGCATTTGCAAACTGCATCATATGCTGTGTTCCAGAAGCACCACAATAACATGGTGATGAGCTGACCTCACTTTATAACATGAGATCAGCTCTCTGCACCGTAGGCATATGCATCCCAAGGACCAATTTATTGGCCCCTTTCTGGCACCAAGGATGGGCCACAGTTTGGGCATATGTCTCTGTCATTGCACGTGTTCTTTAAACTTTCAAAAATCTCAAGATGACTACTCTGCTTGCATATTAAGATGGCACATAATACAAGGGAACACGATGACTCAGATTTTACCTCTCCTTGACTGCCTTGGAAGAGACCACTGAGCACTTCCTTTCATATAACTGTCTTTTGGGTGAGACAATGAAACTGAGGCCTAGTCTGCCATCTCAGGTGGACATAAAAGATCCCACAACACTATTTGAAGAAGAGCAAGGCAGTTCTCCTGGTGTCCTGGCCAACATTCATCCCTCAACCAACATCACCATAATTGATCATTTGGTCATTATTTCATGATGGTCCTCCCTAACCTATTTAGTTGAATGATGTGGAGATGCCGGTGATGGACTAGGGTGGACAAATGTAAGGAATATTACAACACCAGGTTATAGTCCAACAATTTTATTTTAAAATCACAAGCTTTTGGAGATTATCCCCTTCGTCAGGTGACATTTATTTAGTTGAAACAATTTGTCTAACCAAACACAATCTATAATCTCTTCATCATCTTATAAACCTCGTCCAAATCACCCCCATGCCTATGCTTCTCTAAATTATATAGACCCTGCT
Source organism: Heptranchias perlo (assembly GCF_035084215.1). Taxonomy (NCBI): domain Eukaryota; kingdom Metazoa; phylum Chordata; class Chondrichthyes; order Hexanchiformes; family Hexanchidae; genus Heptranchias; species Heptranchias perlo. The sequence goes on along the minus strand of NC_090328.1, from coordinate 134,398,405 downwards.
CTTTGAGCCTATCTGGGTAACTAAGGTTTTAGGCTTGGAATTTATTTTGTGGTCCTCCTCTGAACCCTTTCCCAAACCTCAATATCACACACTATGCGAGGAGATCAAAACTGAGGCCTAACCAAGGCCTTGTACAGGGTGAAATAGAGTGTTTTATTGATAATGAATTGTCCCTAACATGCTATGTGCTCCAGCTCTAGCTTCACTGGATTGGTCATGAACCTTTAGAGATTTATGCAATTTATGCACTGTAACGTCTAGATCTCTTTCTTTCACCACCGGCTTGAGTACTTTTCCCTGAAGGGTGTATGCATGTTCAGCATTTGACCTGCCCACATGCATAGCAATGTACTTTTCTAAGCTAAACGTCATTTGCCGATCATGGGCCTAATCTCCCTGTGTATCTATATCTACTTATTGTAGTCGAGCATCCTCTACAGTATATATGTTGCACATATCTTTATATCATCTGCAAACTTGCATATCATTCCCCCAAAATCTACATCTAGATCATTAATTAAAACGGCAGATCCAAATCCATCTACAACCACTTTTTGCTGACGGACTTTCAGCCAGTTTTCAATCCAGCGCAGTAGTTTACCATTACCATTTAGATGCATTTAAAGGGAAGCCAAATAAGTACATGAGAGAGAAAGCAATAGAATTATGCTGATAGGGTTAGATAAAGTAGGATGGGATGAAGTTCGTGTGGAGTATAAATGCCGGCATAGACCAGTTGGGCTGAATGGCCTGTTTCTGTGCTGTACATTCTATGTAATTCAATGTGATTAATTCCAGAAGATTCAATCTTGTAGCGAGGTCTCTTATCAAAACTTCCTGAAAGTCCAGGTAGACAATATCTCTGGGTTTCCCTCATCAACTATCAGGTGACTTCTTCAAAAAATACAATCAAATTGGTAAGATAGGACCTTCTTTTTCAGATGCCATGTTGGGTGTCCCTGATATGGCCTTCTCTGTCAAGTAGTCATATAGTGCATACCTAATGTTTCCTTCAAGCATCTTCCCTATTACTGACGTCATGCTAATGGGCCTATAGTTATTTGGATCTTCCTTATCCCCCGTTTTAATGATTGGAACTATATTATCCTTTTCCTGTCGAAGGCAACAGTCCCAGACTTCGGCAAGTTGTTAAAGATATGGGCAAGGGGCTTGCACTGTAACTGTCCCATTCCCTTAAGGATCATTGGGTGGATATCATCCGGGCCAGCAGCCTTATCTATTTTCAGGTTCCTAATTTTTTTTCAAACAATATATTCATCTATTTTAATAGTAACATCAAGGGTCGAATTTATGAATTTGTACATATTCATAATATGGGATAGGGGGAGTGTTGATGTGTTTGGGATAGGCTCCTACTGCCAATAAATGGAAGGCTCACTCAAGACTTGCATTGCATGACTAACTATTACATTTGCGGCTGTAAGGAAAGAAAAAGAGGGAGAAGGACGGAAATAAAATAAAGAAGGGGGAACTGGAAAACAAGAGAAAGAGGAGTAAGAAAGTATTGCAAGAAATAAAAGAACAAAAAGATGAGAGAGAAGAAGGAAGGAAGAAAATAGAAAGGGTAAGAAGGGAAAGAATTAAAGAAGTTAAAAAATAAAAACAGGTTGCAATTAGAACTGCATTTTAAACAGTATGTCAAAGATAAATTTCATTGGGAAACTTGAATTGCTAAATCCAAAGTCATACTTTGAAATGCAAATCTTTATCAGGGTGGAAAGACGTGTGTAAAAATTGCTGTATAAATGACAGGAGACTCCAGACTGGAATGCTAATGAGCTTTCTCTCATATTGTTGTTCTTTGAAATTTTAGCTGCAGTGTGCATGCTACAATTAGCCTTGCCACCCAGGGATAGAGAAACACAGCGAGAATTGTGGGGGAGTAACAGAGATACAGAGAGAGTAACAGGGAGAGAAAAACACAGAGAGGAACTGTTTGAAAAATAGGAGCCAATAATGCTTTCCTGGTGCATGTGCACTGGCCTCACCTACAGGGCTACAAACTGATCTTGCCCCGTGATGTGAGGTCATCTAATTTAAATATTTAAATGGCACTCCCAATCCTAGTGCATGGCATGCTGGAAGAACACCAAAGTCACGGGGCCTAATTATGTATAGCAGCAGCTGTTAAAGGGCTGCTGGCTGCCATTAAAGATGTGCCATTTTTGAAAAAAAAATGGCTTACAGGAAAAAAATCCAGTGTGCATACCAAGTGTGGGAGGCTATAGAAACATAGAAAATAGGAGCAGGAGTAGGCCATTCGGCCCTTCGAGCCTGCTCCACCATTCAATATGATCATGGCTGATCCTCTATCTCAAACCATATTCCCGCTCTCTCCCCATACTCCTTGATGCCTTTTGTGTCGAGTAATCTATCTCGCTCCTTCTTAAATATATTCAGTGACTTGGCCTCCACAGAGAGAATTCCACAGGTTCACCACCCTCTGAGTGAAGAAATTACTCCTCATCTCAGTCCTAAATATCCGACCCCATATCCTGAGACTGTGACCCCTCGTTCTGGATCCCCCAGCCAGGGGAAACATCTTCACTGCATCCAGTCTGTCTAGCCCTGTCAGAATTTTATATATTTCAATGAGATCCCCTCTCATTCTTCTAAACTCAAGTTTAGAAGAATGAGAGGGGATCTCATTGAAACATATAAAATCCTGGGCCGAGTCGACCCAATCTCTCCTCATATGACAGTCCTGCCATCCCAGGAATCAGTCTGGTGAACCTTCGCTGCACTCCCTCTATGGCAAGTATATCCTTTCTTAGGTAAGGAGACCAAAACTGCACACGATACTCCAGGTGTGGTCTCACCAAGGCCCCGTATAACTGCAGTAAGACATCCTTGCTCCTGTACTCAAATCCTCTGGCAATTCAGGCCAACATACCATTTGCCTTCCTAACTGCTTGCTGCACCTGCATGTTTATTTTCAATGACTGGTGTACAAGGACACCCAGGTCACTTTGTACATCAACATTTCCCAATCGATCACCATTTAAATAATACTCTGCCTTTCTGTTTTTCCTTCCAAAGTGGATAACTTCACATTTATCCACATTATAGTGCATCTGCCATGTATTTGCCCACTCACTCAACTTGTCTAAATTGCCTTGAAGCCTCTTTGCATCCTCCTCACTACTCACGATCCCAACTAGTTTTGTGTCGTCAGCAAATTTGGAAATATTGTATTTGGTTCCCTCATCCAAATCATTGACATATATTGTGAATAGCTGGGGCCCAAGCACTGATCCCTGCGGTACCCCACTAGTCACTGCCTGCCACCCCCAAAAAAGACCCATTTTTTCCTACTCTCTGTTTCCTGTCTGTTAACCAATTTTCAATCCATGCCAGTATATTACCACCAATCCCATGTTCTTTAATTTTGCACACTAACTTCTTTTGTGGGACCTTATCAAAGGCCTTCTGAAAATCCAAATAAAAATCCACTGGTTCTCCCTTATTATATCCTCAAAAAACTCCAGTAGATTTGTCAAACATGATTTCCCTTTCATAAATCCATGTTGATTTTGTCCAATCCCGTTGATATTTTCTAATTGTCCTGTTAATGTCCTATGGTGAAGAAGGTCTTACAGGAGATCCTACTGGATGTCCCACAGGAGGTTCTACAGCAAACGGTGACTTTATGTGGAGGAGAGGGTCACCCAGCCATGAATATATTCAATTTTTTTCCAGCCACCCTACCCCCTTCCCCCATCCTTTGAACAGCCCATTTCAAATGTGCATTGAGCATCTGGAATGCTGCTCAGGTGTTGCTGGTGCATTTGGGGGCTTGCTATTAATTAGCATATGGAGAGGTATCTTAATGGACTGGATCACTATCTCTGAGCAGGTTATTTGTGCAAAAGCAATTGAGACTAGCACTATGAATGTAGTAAATAGAGTTGTCCCAAATTTTGACACGCTAGTATTAACATTGGATGAATGCAAAGTAAAATTCATATTATTATACCCCAACAAAATGCATTATCCCTAACCTCCAATGATCACTCTCTTATTTCCTATTGTAAGATGTTCCGTTCCCTTCTGTCTTACACCAGTTCTTGGACCTCAGAATTACAAGAACAAAATTGCACGCGACAAACAGGCTTTGGCTCAACCCAAACTTGTTAGTTTATTAGACGAACAAAACTCCAGTACAAACCCTTCTGTGATTTGACTGAAACTTACAATCACCCATGCGGCTAGTCACTACCGATTCTGATCGTAGACCTGGATCTGGAAATTACCAGTTTCCGTCCTTCTTCCCCTGACTGCAGCCTCCGCAGTCCAAACCCCTTAGTGGTTTGCCTGGAACTTACAATCACCCACGTGGCTGGTCGTTACCGATGTTGATTGTAGGCCTGGACTGGTCTCTGTCCGTCTTCACCTGACTGGAGCCTCCACGTGCTGCTGTTGTACCTTCTTAAAGTGTTCCAGTCATGCAAACCCCCACCTGAGCCTCATCCGTGGTTTCAGCTATCAATCTGTTGGATTGCTTGACATTCACACCTCTTCATCTGGGCATCTCGGTGATTCAAAACTCCTCAGTTGTGCAGAGCAGTGAGGTCGAGAGACAATTCCTTATCTCCTCCCCCGCTACCTGCACAGCACCAGGATATTGCGGTATTCCTCACCGTGATGGGCCTTGGCTCACAGCATTGTTTAGGTGTGAAAGGCCTTCCGTTCTTGTCCGAGACTGAGCATGGCTCAGAGGCTCAATTTGATTAGACATTGTCTCGATGTTAATGTGTCTTCGCCAGGGGATCATTGTTTGATGTAAATGAATCTCCGAAACTGATCATGGGCTGGAGTCTCATTGACTGGCACCTGGGGTTAACTGTTTCATATCTCGCAGCCTGTTTCATGTCTTGCAGTTTTACAGTGTTTTTACAGTATTTTCCATATTTGTAGTCTTACACTATTTATGTGACATTGCTAATCCAGTGCCTATCTATGGACAATTTTTGTTTTGTTTTGGAACCACATCTACTAGCATTAGTTTGAAGCCATCTGACATATTTCACACTGAGCCCTTATACCTGGCAGAGAGAGAAACATTCATCCTATCAGTCTGCCTTGCATTCATACCCACATCGCAGAGGTTAAAAGATGGTTGATGTGTGGGCCATTGGTCCAACTTGTTGCACAAAGCTGTTGCTGCCTGAAATTGCAGGGTTGAGGGTAATTAGATGTATAAGGTGAGCTGCTTTTTTTTTTATTCGTTCATGGGATGTGGGCGTCGCTGGCAAGGCCAGCATTTATTGCCCATCCCTAATTGCCCTTGAGAAGGTGGTGGTGAGCCGCCTTCTTTAACCGCTGCAGTCCGTATGGTGACGGTTCTCCCACAGTGCTGTTAGGAAGGGAGTTCCAGGATTTTGACCCAGCGACGATGAAGGAACGGCGATATATTTCCAAGTGGGGTTGGTGTGTGACTTGGAGGGGAACGTGCAGGTGGTGTTGTTCCCATGTACCTGCTGCTCTTGTCCTTCTAGGTGGTAGAGGTCGCGGGTTTGGGAGGTGCTGTCGAAGAAGCCTTGGCGAGTTGCTGCAGTGCATCCTGTGGATGGTACACACTGCAGCCACTGTGCCCCAGTGGTGAAGGGAGTGAATGTTTAGGGTGGTGGATGGTGTGCCAATCAAGCGGGCTGCTTTATCTTGGATGGTGTCGAGCTTCTTGAGTGTTGTTGGAGCTGCAGTCATCCAAGCAAGCGGAGAGTATTCCATCACACTCCTGACTTGTGCCTTGTAGATGGTGGAAAGGCTTTGGGGAGTCAGGAGGTGAGTCAGTCGCCGCAGAATACCCAGCCTCTGACCTGCTCTCATAGCCACGGTATTTATGTGGCTGGTCCAGTTAAGTTTCTGGTTAATGGTGACCCCCAGGATGTTGATGGTGGGGGATTCGGTGATGGTAATGCCGTTGAATGTCAAGGGGAGGTGGTTAGACTCTCTCTTGTTGGAGATGGTCATTGCCTGGCACTTATCTGGCGTGAATGTTACTTGCCACTTATCAGCCCAAGCCTGGATGTTGTCCAGGTCTTGCTGCATGCGGGCTCGGACTGATTCATTATTTGAGGGGTTGCAAATGGAACTGATCACTGTGCAATCATCAGCGAACATCCCCATTTCTGACCTTATGATGGAGGGAAGGTCATTGTTGAAGCAGCTGAAGATGGTTGGGCCTAGGACACTCCCCTGAGGAACTCCTGCAGCAATGCCCTGGGGCTGAGATGATTGGCCTCCAACAACCGCTACCATCTTCCTTTGTGCTAGGTATGACTCCAGCCACTGGAGAGTTTTCCCCCTGATTCCCATTGACTTCAATTTTACTAGGGCTCCTTGGTGCTTGTGAGAACTTGTACACAAGGAGGTGGAGTTTTGAATTGCTGCTGGGCTGTCTAAAGGACTACAGTAGCAAAATGGATAATTTTATTTTTGGTCACGTTTGTTATTATTGTATTTATAGTAAAATTTTAAAAAAGCTGCTGGACCATAGACAAGAAGAAAGACAAAGAAATTGATTGAAAAATGTTAGGTATTTTATGGAGTGACAAACCATAAGGTTGCAAATGCAGTGATCTAAGGCATTCTCATTTTAATGATGCTCAGTGCTCAGCATCTTTCAGTTGCTTAAAAGCACCTGTTTGCATTTTGCACTGAAAAGCAGAATTATTTTTGGTCTGGAATGTTTCGAATAGCGAGATTACACTAAAGAGCAATCTCGGCATTCTTCCACTGTGGTAAAGAACAATCCTTCACCCAATGTGTATGTGCATGAACCATTTATGGGGTACATGCCAATTAGAGCAGGCAATGTATGCACTCTGTCTGTAATTGGAGATGTACCAGGCAGTCTAGGACCCTGTAGAGGCAGCCGAAATGATATCGACCCATCCCATACACACCTAACACATCACAAACTAACAACCCTCGTCCCAGTGCATCACAGAGTGCACTGATCCTACCCTGCATGTAGGTAGGATCCTCCATATCTCCCTGTCCCTGCCAAACCCCAGCCACTGTCATCAAATGATCCTGGCACTCAAACAATATATAGTTGTGTAAGTTTATTATGAATGCTAAATCCTGTACAGTGTGCAAGAAATATATTATCCAAATTTCCAATATTCAGTCTATATACATTTAAGGATATCTGATCAATCTTTTCCCTTTTTCCTAACAAGTATACATAGCAACTCGACTGGAATCTACTATTCATGTCTAAGGTTCAAAAGATGCCTCACTCAACTCATTTTTGAAGCACTTACTTACCTAGTCCAAACTGTCTTAATAGTTACGTATCAAGCTAATCACCATGAATCACAGAACAGTGAGTGAAATGTGTTAACATTTTCTTGCCCGAGTAATCAAAGATGAAATGAAACACAGATATGCATTAACTATTACTACTTTATTTAACAATATTTATGTTAATACGACTAATATCATCACCAGATTAAGCATTGAGAATTATAATAAGTACTTGGGTATACATTATTAACCAGGGTATATATTATTATAATTAGATGCAATCTAAATCATTACAGGCACAAATGTAGTTTAAGTTAAAGGAAGCTTCCATGCAGTAGCTGGATTCTCTTTATTACAGTGTAATAGTTATGTTCAATACTCAAGATTACAGTGGAGCTTCGAAAGGTTGGCCTCAATTTTAACTGGGGGGCTCGTTCATGATAGGCGAGGTGCGGGCAGGAGGGAAACCCACACGGGGATCACAGTGTGAGGCCTGGGCCATTTTAACTCCCGGACTCATTTAAATAATCCAGGGCAATCGCCCTCCCGTTACCGCCAGGCGGGAGCAGAAGTCTGGTCAGGAACCTTAGGACGCTGGGGACCCAAGGGAATGGTCCTCGGCATAAAGTTAGTGCTGGGCATAGGCTTTGGCAGCAGATGCCAGCACCAAGAGGTCGGGGCTGGAGAGGCCCAAGGACTCATTGCGGAGCCTGGGGAGAGAACTCCTTCTCCTCCTAGCCCACAAGGATTTCACTGAAAAGTAATTATTTTAAACTTACCTCCTCTGGCCCGTCGTGGTTCAGCTGTCGGGAGTAGCCTCGTGCGAGCCTCCCGAATCCAGAAGTCAAAATGCCGTGGTGATGTCATCAGGCTGCAACTTTTAAATTTAACTTAGGCCCTCGCTTGCCTGCAGCGGGAGCCTCAACCGACTTCAAAGTTGGTGAAGATGAGATGTCGCCAGCGGAAACAGTGGACTTGGCCTGATCTTAACCCCTCCCACACACCATTCTTGCTGGGAGAGGGGGTTAAAATCAAGGCCATTATGTTTACAGTTTGTATTCAACATATTACTGGTAAATTCTCATCTTCAAATACGCAAGTTGTCCCTCTGCGACATGAGCAGATTGGCAGAATGATAAGTTGCAGCATCAGCTTGTTTAACTTCCACTGGGATGCTCAGCTTCACCTCTGGGAATGCATTAGTTTTATAAAGCATCGACATTGAGGTACAGATCAACCATGATCTAATTGAATGGTGGAACAGGCTCTGGGGACTGAATGGCCTACTTCTGTTCTTATGTTCCTATGGACAATTACCGATAGGTGGGACGGGCAGCAGGTTGGATGCATGTCTGTCACTGTTTGTGTTCCTTATAGTTTCCCAAACCTCTTCCCTGCTTCCGTAACAAGATGGCACATAATACAAGGTAACTGACCTGAATTGAAGGAGGGTCCAGAAATTACAAACCCTTCACTCACTTTAAGGTGGACACCCTGGATATCTTTGCCGATGAGAAAAGTGAGGGAGTAGGGAAAAAAAAGATGGAAGCCTCCCTCGAGCACAGAACTAGTCCCTTGTTGCTCGAGGCATATCTTGTCTTCCTTCTCACTCACTGATACACAGGCACCGTGTTAAATTGCATTGGTAGTTTTCTGCCGCCTTTGTTTGTTCTCATAAATGAGGGCATTGGGGAAGCTCTCAATTTCTGACATTTCCTGCACAAGTTCCAACCCAGCATTAATCCACCCATTTAAAGTGGGCATTTCAAGTACATCAAGGTTAGCAACTGTTGGAAAGGGAGCTCTTAAACAGACACCTTTTTTTTTTGGCAAGATATGGGAATTGCTTTCAAAGCACTTCATCAGAGCATTTCATGCAGCAGGTTGAAGGGAATCAAGAGGGACATGCTAGGGAGAGCTGCTGGCATGAGAGTCAGACTGCCTATTCCTGTCATTATGCCAGCAACAGCACGAGTAGGCCCAGGCACACTTACCTGTCAATGACTCAAGGGAACGGCCTCTGCAGTCTCCAGATTAGCACAGAGGCAGTTACAGAGCTATGTCATTTGCTGCAAGGAAACTTTACAGCTAACCTCCACTGTCAGAGCCAAGGTCACTTCCTCTTTTAAATTTTCTGTCTCTACCTTCTGGCTATTCCAGGTTGACATTGAGATTGGCTGCATGATCATCAATGTATGCCTAGAGATATATGAAGCAAGTAACTGAGCAGTGGCAGTACTTCCATCTCCTTTCCCATTGAATAGCAGTAGCAGCATGATATTGCTGCCTATTTTCACTGCCGTGCTGGATTTCACAAGGGGTCATTGATGGCATCCATGCGGTCATTTGGACAGCAGGCTCCTGCATCTTCTTCGGTACCACCACTTGGACCTCCTCACCTGTGCACTGTGACTCATCTGATGCTACATCCTCAAGCTGACTATGTGGCTGTGTAACTGCTAGTGCTTGCAAACACGGGGAGATCATCTCTCCAAACTTTTTATGACCAGCTCCACCAAAAAATTCTCAGCTTGCTTTCCTCCCTTCCTTCTGTCTCCCTCCCTCCTCCTTCCATCCTCTACATTTTTCTCTCCTACTTTCGATCTGTTCTCTCACTGTCCTCCTTCAACCCACCTGACTTTTGGCTTCTGCAAGACCCTGATGGTGAGTCCAAGCAATAAAAGAACAAGAATAACTTATGTAGCTTTTCTGAATTCACGATCCAGGCACAGAGCTTATGGACAGGAAATCCTCTGGGCTCACTGACCTCCCTGTCCAAGTTCACAAATTAGTAAAGTCTACTTTATAACATTCAAGTTTCAGCCAGTCTGAGGACTGTTAATCAGTTTACTCAATGACACAAGGGAGCTGATAAAGTTAGTGCTTATTACTTTCCAAAATAACAATCCATAACACTATTTCTCTTACAGCAGACTTTTTGAAATGTTAAGCAGATTTTAGCTGGACTACACAATCCTGTTTCCTCCAATGTTGAATGAAATGAGTGCATCAACTTTATCCCAGTCACTGAGGACATCAATTCTGTACCATTAGTCTTTCATTAAATTCCTTATGAAATGAATTAGCATAGATCGGTAAAAATCAACCAGATCAGTTTGAATAGCCTACATTAGTATAAATTCTCTAAGTGTTTCTTGATGTGCCAAACGCACAAGAAAATAAAAACAGGAAATGCAGGAAACACTGAGCAGGTCAGGCAGCATCTGTGACCAGAGACACAGAGTTAACATTTCAGGCTCGATGACCTTGCAGCACAGGAAAATAACTTACCATTCTGTAGTATAATGTACAAACAATACTGGGTCATAATTTGCTGCAGCAGTTAGTTTGACTTGCCCTTGCATGTTTAGGCTTTTTAGCGTGGCAAGTTGCTGAAAGTGCGAGCTGGTCCAGTTAAGTTTCTGGTCAATGGTGGCCCCCAGGATGTTGATGGTGGGGGATTCGGCGATGGTAATGGCATTGAATGTCAAGGGGAGGTGGTTAGACTCTCTCTTGTTGGAGATGGTCATTGCCTGGCACTTGTCTGGCGTGAATGTTACTTGCCACTTATCAGCCCAAGCCTGGATGTTGTCCAGGTCTTGCTGCATGCGGGCACGGACTGCTTCATTATCTGAGGGGTTGCGAATGGAACTGAACACTGTGCAGTCATCAGCGAACATCCCCATTTCTGACCTTATGAAGGAGGGAAGGTCATTGATGAAGCAGCTGAAGATGGTTGGGCCTAGGACACTGCCCTGAGGAACTCCTGCAGCAATGTCCTGGGGCTGAGATGATTGGCCTCCAACAAACACTACCATCTTCCTTTGTGCTAGGTATGACTCCAGCAACTGGTGAATTTTCCCCATGATTCCCATTGACTTCAATTTTATTAGGGCTCCTTGGTGCCACACTCAGTCAAACGCTGCCGTGATGTCAAGGGCAGGCACTCTCACCTCACCTCACCAAATACAGGAACTTCACAAGATTCAATACATTTCAATGGTGAGGCAGCTAGCGAGATGCCAGTTTCATGAAGCTAACGGCGGAACGGCGCATCTTGGACAGCAACTTTTGGATATTCGCATTTAACTGCACATCTGTTCCTCACCTGATATCGCTGTACCATTTATGCATAAATGACGGCAAGCACCATCAACCTCACCGTTATTTTGACAGCAAAATTTGGCCCATTGTTGTTCAATCCCCCATGATCCTGGTTTATGAAGCTTTTATATTGCTGTTTTAGCTTTCTAAAAGATTTGTATGCTAATCTGCTGAATCCAATGTCCTATTGGGATGCTAAGTTGTCAGAACTCAACCAACGTGCATGAACTTTGAATTAGCGAAGATCCACTTCAAACATTAATCTCACTGCCAAACAACTTGGGATTTAGGAATCTACTGGCTGTTAAACAAGTGTACAGCCTTCACTTCTGAATTTTGTGTGCCTTAAGAATATACTGGCCACATCCTCCAAACACCAATCTTCTCCCCCATGATCACATTTGACCCCAATGCATTGGGTTTGCTTCTATTTAACTTGGCCACTGTGCAGGGATGAACTGAAGAAACTGAGGTTGTACAGGCAACTAAGAAGTACTGCAGGGGATAATGTGATAATCACAGGAGTCAATGGATTTCCTACATTAAAACACTGACTTTACTTCAAAAGTACTTCAATGGCTGTAAGCTCATTGGGACGCCCTGAGATCATGAAAGGCGCTATAGGAGGCCACATACTGGATGGATAATAAGAGTCTAAATGGGGTGGAGGAGCAAAGGGATCTTGGGGTACAGATACACAAATCACTAAAAGTAGCGACACAGGTTAATAAGGCCATAAAAAAGGCAAACTTAGCAATGGAGTTCATTTCTAAAGGGATAGAATTGAAAAGCAGAGCAGTTACGTTAAGCTTGTCTAAATGTCTCCATATTATAAAAAGGATGTAGAGGCATTGGAGAAGATGCAAAAAAGATTCAAAAGGATGATATCAGAACTGATCAGTTTCACTTATCAGGAAAGACTAAACAGGCTGGGGCTCTTTTCTCTAGAAAAGAGAAGACTGAGAGGTGACCTGATAGAGGTCTTTAAGATAATGAAAGGGTTTGATAGGGTAAACATAGAGAAAACGTTTTCACTTGTTGGGGTGTCCAAAACTAGAGGTAATAAATATAAGATAGTCACTAATAAATCCAATAGGGAATTCAAGAGAAACTTCTTTACCCAGAGAGTGGTAAGAATGCGCTATCACGAGGAGTAGTTGAGGCAAATAGCATAGATGCATTTAAGGGGAAACTAGATAAACACATGAGGGAGCAAGGAATAGAAAGGTTTGCTGATAGGGTTAGATGAAGAGGGGTGGGAGAAGATTCATGTGGAGCATAAATGCTGACAGAGACTAATTGGGCCGAATGGCCTGTTTCTGTGCTGTAGGCACAATAGGGTCAATTTGCAATGGTGGCGGGGGTTGGCAGTGGGGGAGGATGGGGGGGGTGAAGGTGCGCGTGGCAAACACGCATAAACAAAACTTACCGTTTCCAACGCGATCACATGGTGATTGCTGATGATTAACGTCCTCTCCAGGTTTCTGATTAACAGGCTGACTACCCTCAGGAGCTGCAACGCGAGGTTGGGGGGAGAGAAAGAGACATCATCCGGCGTTGGAACGGAAGATCGGAAGGGGGGGAAAGTGGAAGATCGGGGGGAGAGAGGAAGATCGGGGGGGGGGAGAGGGGAAGATCAAGGGGGAGAGGGGAAGATCGGGGGGGAGAGGGGAAGATCAAGGGGGAGAGGGGAAGATCGGGGGGGAGAGGGGAAGATTGGGGGAGGGGGAAGATTGGGGGAGAGGGGAAGATCGGGGAGAGAGGGGAAGATCAAGGGGGAGAGGGGAAGATCGGGGGGGGAGAGGGGAAGATTGGGGGAGGGGGAAGATCGGGGGGAGAGGGGAAGATCAGGGGGGAGAGGGGAAGATTGGGGGCGGGGGAAGATCGGGGGGAGAGGGGAAGATCGGGGGGGAGAGGGGAAGATCAAGGGGGAGAGGGAAAGACCGGGGGGAGAAGGTAAGATCGGGGTGAAGAGGGGAAGATTGGGGGGAGAAGAGAAGTTCGGGGTGAAGAGAGAAAGATCAGGGGGGGCAGAGGGGAAGATCGGGGTGAAGAGGGGAAGATCGGGGGGAGAAGGGAGGTTCGGGGTGAAGAGGGAAAGATCAGGGGGGGCAGAGGGGAAGATCGGGGTGAAGAGGGGAAGATCGGGGGGAGAAGGGAGGTTCGGGGTGAGGAGGGGAAGATCGGAGGGCAGAGGGGAAGATCGGGGTGAAGAGGGGAAGATCGGGGGGAGAAGGGAAGATCGGGGTGAGGAGGGGAAGATCGGAGGGCAGAGGGGAAGATCGGGGTGAAGAGGGGAAGATCGGGGGGAGAAGGGAAGATCGGGGTGAAGGGGGGAAGATCGGGGGTAGAGGGGAAGATCGGGAGGACATCAGGGAGGAGAGGGGAAGATTGGGAGGACATCAGGGGGGTGAAGAGGGGGACATCGGGAGGACATTGGGTGGGTGAAGGGGGGATATCGGGGAGGGTGAAGAGGGGGACATCGGGAGGACATTGGGTGGGTGAAGGGGGGATATCGGGGAGGGTGAAGAGGGGGACATTGCGGGGGGAAGAGGAGGACATTGGGAGGATATCGGGGGGGGTGAAGACGGGGAGACGGGAGAGGGAGACATCGCACATCGGAGCAGGGTGGAAAGGTCGGTTCATTTAGTGTTTTAACTTCCTTCTATGGTTTTTGATGTATTTTATTTCATTTCTTTTTCCCTGATCTGGCCCTTCACGTCTGGTTTCACCAGACATGAATCAGAAGCGGTGGGCAAGCCGCCCAGGTAAGATAAAAATCATTTAATCACTTAATCTGTCACAAGTAAAGTGCCTTAAGTACCTCAATGAGGTACATTTGGCTCTTTAACTGTCGCCTGCGCGCACACAGATGCGTCCTTCGGAAACTTGGAAGTCGGCGGGTTGGAACCGGCTTCTGAACCCGAACGGGATTTTCACGATTTTCGGAACCCCCCGCCCCCAATGCACCCGTCATTTCCCCCTAAAATTGAGCCCAATGTAACTCAATGTATATGAATGCAAATTATTTTTTCTTTATTATCACGAACTCACTGGCTAATTATTAGTTAATTATTCATGGATATTACCATGCAAGGAGTGAAACATCAATTATGTGGGCTGTATATCACAGCCAATGAGATAATGCTCATCTGATACAGTTTTGAACAGAACCATTTTTTCTAAATACATAAATGTAATACAATGTGCTCACTGTTAAAACAGCTGTGGTTCTTTCATCCCTGCACAACACAATGTCTGGAGATGTGCAATAAACATTCCTGCAACAACTACATTATCACCGATGAACAGGACACCTAAACAATTAAAAGGGCCCCATCGCTCACAGTCATGACTACAAACACAGACCCATTTTTTATATTGATTTGAAAGAGCCATATCTCTGTTGTTATTTCCTGGTTTAATCTTCAGTATGTATGTCAGGCTTTCTCGTGCCAATTTTCGCGTCTCGCCCTTTCCCAAAGACACTGATGTCCGCAGGGATACATTTTCACAGTTTGTCTGGCACCCTCTGGTAACTTGCCCGATGGCCTTTCTTTAGGTGTAAATCTAGACAATGAGAGTTGGCAGGGTATTCGATCATAGAGCAATCCCAGCTAAGTTTGATCCTTTCTACACCCAACATCCACACAATGGCACTTTCTAGCCATGGTCACTGGATTCCAATCAAATGCAGAAACCCTGGATGATTTTTCCCTCTCTAGCCAAGTGGGTTTGAGACCAACAGTAGTACCTCCACTGCCATTCCTGGGTAAGATCAGCTAACTCTATACTCATCAGGAATCAAAAATGGAATCTTACTTGTAACTTTTATTAATTTTTATCAACATTTTCTAATGGTTCAAAATTTCAGATTTAGTTTATGTTGCTACCCTTTGCAGAGAGAGAAATAATTACATTGGGCGCCAAATGGATTTCATATTTATCCAATAAACGCAGCCAATATAACCTATAGAAAAAATAGAGAGCTTTCTTTGGCATAAGAGATAAGTTCTGTCACGTACAGCATTAAAGGATTTGGGCCCTGCATGGGAAATGGGAGCATAGAATCACAGGCGCATAGAAATTTATGGCGCAGAAGGAGGCCATTCGGCCCATCGTGTCTGTGCCAGCCAAAAAAGAGCAATCCAGCCTAATCCCACTTTCCAGCTCTTGGTCCGTAACCTTGTAGGTTACGGAACTTCAAGTGCATATCCAAGCACCTTTTAAATACAATGAGGGTTTCTGCCTCTATCACTCTTTCAGGCAGTGAATTCCAGACCCCCACCACCCACTGGGTGGAAAAACATTTCCTCAGCTCCCCTCTAATCCTTCTACCAATTACTTTAAATCTATGCCCCTGGTTATTGACCCCCCCCCCCCCCGCTAAGGGAAATAGGTCCTCCCTATCCACTCTATCTAGGCCCCTCATAATTTTATACACCTCAATTAAATTTCCACTCAGCCTCCTCTATTCCAGAGAAAACAGCCCCAGCCTATCCAATCTTTCCTCATAGCTAAAATTCTCCAGTCCTGGCAACATCATAAGAACATAAGAACATAAGAAATAGGAGCAGGAGAAGGCCAATCGGCCCCTCGAGCCTGCTCCGCCATTCAATAAGATCATGGCTGATCTGATCCTAACCTCAAATCTAAATTCATGTCCAATTTCCTGCCCGCTCCCCGTAACCCCTAATTCCCTTTACTTCTAGGAAACTGTCTATTTCTGTTTTAAATTTATTTAATGATGTAGCTTCCACAGCTTCCTGGGGCAGCAAATTCCACAGACCTACTACCCTCTGAGTGAAGATGTTTCTCCTCATCTCAGTTTTGAAAGAGCAGCCCCTTATTCTAAGATTATGCCCCCTCGTTCTAGTTTCACCCATCCTTGGGAACATCCTTACCGCATCCACCCGATCAAGCCCCTTCACAATCTTATATGTTTCAATAAGATTGCCTCTCATTCTTCTGAACTCCAATGATTAGAGTCCCAATCTACTCAACCTCTCCTCATATGTCCGCCCCCTCATCCCCGGGATTAACCGAGTGAACCTTCTTTGTACTGCCTCAAGAGCAAGTATATATTTTCTTAAGTATGGACACCAAAACTGTAGGAGGGTACCACTTTTTATGTAGTCTACATGGACTACATCCTCGTAAATCTCCTCTGTACCCTCTCTAGTGCAATCACATCTTTCCTGTAATGTGGTGACCAGAACTGTATGTAGTACTCTAACTAGTGTTTTATACAATTCAAGCATAACCTCCCTGCTCTTATATTCTATATCTCAGCTAATAAAGGCAAGTATCCTATATGCCTTCTTAACCAGCTTATCTACCTGTCCTGCTATCTTCAGGGATCTGTGGACATGCACTCCAAGGTCCCTCTGTTCCTCTACACCTCTCAGCAGCTTCCCATTTATTGTGTATTCCTTTGCCTTGTTTGCCCTCCCCAAAAGCAATACCTCACATTTCTCCAGATTGAATTCCATTTGCCACCTTTCTGCCCATCTGACCAGTCCATTGATATCTTCCTGCAGTCTACAGCTTTCCTCCTCACTATCAACCATACGGCCGATTTTTGTATCATCTGCAAACTTCTTAATCATGCCCCCCACATTCAAGTCCAAATCATTGATATATACCACAAAAAGCAAGGGACCTAATACTGAGCCCTGCAGAACCCCACTGGAAACAGCCTTCCAGTCACAAAAACACCCGTCAACCATTACTCTTTGCTTCCTGCCACTGAGCCAATTTTGGATCCAACTTGCCACTTTCCCTTAGATCCCATGGGCTTTTACTTTCCTGACCAGTCTGCCATGTGGGACCTTGTCAAAAGCCTTGCTAAAATCCATGTAGACTACATCAAAAGTGGTACCCTCATCAACCCTCCTTGTTACCTCCTCAAAAAATTAAATCAAGTTAGTCAGACATGACATTCCCTTAACAAATCCTTGATTAAACTATGCCTTTCTAAATGACAATTAATACTGTCCCTCAGAATTGATTCCAATAATTTGCCCACCACCGAGGTTAGGCTGACTGGCCTGTAATTACTTGGTCTATCCCTTGCTCCCTTTTTAAACAACAGTACAATGTTAGCAGTCCTCCAATCCTTCGGCACCATGTCTGTAGCCAGAGAGGATTGGAAAATGATGGTCAGAGCCTCCACCATTTCCTCCCTTGCTTCTCTTAACAGCCTGGGATACATTTCATCCGGACCTGGCGATTTATCTGCTTTCAAAGATGCTAATCCCCTTAATGCTTCCTCCCTCACTATATTTACCTCATCGAATATTTCACAATCCTCCTCCTTAACTACAATGTCTGCATCGTCCTCCTCTTTTGTGAAGTCAATCGCAAAATATTCATTAAGAACTATACCCACATCTTCCGCCTCCACGCATAGGTTATCTTTTTGGCCTCTAATAGGACCTATTCTTTCCTTAGTTATCTTCTTGCTTTTTATGTATTTATAAAACATCTTTGGGTTTTCCTTGATTTTACTTGCCAATATTTTTTCATGCCCTCTCTTTGCTTTCCTAATTTCCTAATTGCACTTTCTATACTCCTCTAGTCTTTGTACAGGAACCAGGTAGGAATCAGAAAAATGGAAAGACAAATTCTTTCAGTGGCAGGCCCTTCTCAGAGGATTTGTGATGCTGCGGATTCCTTCGAACATAATTCCTTCTACTGAAATACCTCTCTCAGATGATTACCTCCATGACCAGGACCCTTATTGAAGATCTTCTTCTTGTAAGTTGCTTCTGTGTAAGTGTCACACTGCTCAATGCCTACAGTCCTGGCACTGTTTCCCCTGGAGTTATAACAGATATATATTCCCAGAGCTGGTTTTGCACTTTGTAAGTATGATCATGGAAGCTTCAGTTGTGTTCTTTCTTCACCGATAGATAATTCTCCACTGAGTTTGGGTTTTCCATTAGGAATGACAAAAGCCCTTTTTATTTCTTACAAAGGATATGGAATGGTTGTTATCTGGAATTCCTGGGATTATTCAAATCCATATAATTCTTAATCAAGAACTTAAAATTTGTATATCTAACTAATGTTTTATTTTAGTAAAAGCCAAATATGCTCAATAGAATTGTTGAATCACCCACCCTCTCAGCTACGATATGGAATGATTTATACAAGACAATAATGTAAAGGGAATGGTTTATAAAGGGCCGAGCTCATGATTGTGGAGGAAATTCTCTGTGGGACAACATAATGTGAAGGAAACCCTCTTTCCAGAGGTGGCTCTGGCCAGAACCATCTGGGAAAGAGTTGACTGTGTGGATAAACCTTTGAGAAAAAGTGGAAGGAACCATTTGTTGCATGAGGCAATGCAAAGTGACCATGCTACTGTGAAGTATGGATGCAATGAGATGCACAGTGACATGAACATGTGACATACTGTTATGCACTTTAACTGGCACAATTGTCTGAAGCAATTAGTTTTCTTGTTAACGTGCTATTGACATGGGTAGGGAATTGGTTAGCAGGTAGGAGATCGAGAATAGGCATGATGGGTATGTTCTCAAATTGACCGGATGTGACTAGTGGTGTCCCCCAGGGATCCGTACTGTGGCCTCAACTTTTTACTGTATTTATAAATGACTTAGATGAAGGAATAGAAAGCCGTATATCCAAGTTTGCTGATCACATCCAGTTGGATGGCACAGAAAATAGTGTAGCTAGGAGCAAAAAGTTGCAAAGGGACATTGATAGATTAAGTGAGTGGGAAAAACTGTGGCAGATGGAGTTCAATGTGGGGAAGTGTGAGGTCATCCACTTTGGACCTAAGAAAGAGAAATCAGAGTATTTTCTAAATGGTGTGAAGTTAGGAACTGTGGTGGAACAGAGAGATTGCGGGGTCCAAGTACAGAAATCACTAAAAGCTACTGGACAAGTACAAAAAATAATTTAAAAGGCTAATGGAATGTTGACCTTTATCTCAAGGGGGCAGAAATACAAAGGGGTGGAAGTTATGTTTCAGTTATCTAAAGTTCTGGTTAGACCCCAGTTAGAGTATTGTCTTCAGTTCTGGGCACTGTACCTCAGGAAACATACTTTGGCCTTGGAGGGGGTGCAGTGCAGAGTCACCAGAATGATACCAGGGCTAAAAGGGTTAAATTATGAGGACACGTTGCATAAACTAGGCTTGAATTCCCTTCAGTGTAGGAGATTAGGGGGTGATCTAACTGAGGTGTTTAAGATGATTTAAGGTTTTAATAGGGTGGATCGAGAGAGTCCAGAACAAGGGGGTATAACCTTAAAATTAGATCTAAGCTGTTCACGGATGATGTCAGGAAGCATTTCTTCACACAAAGGGTAGTAGAAATCTGGAACTCTCTTCCCACAAAAGGTTGTTGAGGCTGGGGGTCAATTGAAAATTTCAAAACTGAGATTGATAGATTTTTGTTAGGCAAGGGTATTATGGGTTATGGAACCGAGGCGGGTAGATGGAGTTAAGATACAGATCAGCCACAATCTAATTGAATGGTGGAACAGGCTCAAGGGGCTGAATGGCCTGCTCCTGTTCCTTTGTTCCGATGCCTCTTCTCCAGCTTGGCTCAGGGGGTAGCACTGTCACCTACGAGTCAGAAGCTTATGCAGAATTTGAGCACACAATCTAGCTTGATATTTCAGTGTAGTACTGAGGGAGTGCTGCATTTTCCGAGATGCCATCTCTCAGATGAGATGTAAAACCAAAGCTTCAACCGCCTATTAATAGCCCTATTCTCCCAGTGTCCTGGTAAACTTTTATCCCTGAACCAACATCAAAAAACAGATTAACTGGTCATTATCTCATAGCTGTTTATGGGAGCTTGTACAAATTGTCTGCTGTATTATTGCACATAACAGCAGTGACTACATTTCATTGGCTGTGAGGTTTTGGGATGTCCTGAGGATGTGAAAACTGCTATATAAATGCAGGTTCTTTCTTTTTGTCCTGAGTTCTCAGGAGTTGTCTCAAAATCTTTAAAGATCAGCCATCAGAGGTTATATTTTGATCTGAAGGTATTAACATTAACAGAAAAAACAGATATTAAATTTGTGAGCATATTCTGTTTTGGAATTGCTTTCATTGTCTTAGCCTCAACAGCGAAAATTAGGCTTAGAGTAAGAAAAAAATGGAATTAAAAAAGGACCTTGCCGAGAGCTTATTGATGACTGTGAAAGCTTGCAAAGAGCCTATATTAAGAAACACTTTCAATTTTGCTCATACAGAAGGAAAAATAAAATCATTCTATTTACTCCCTTTAAGAAGGAAGAAATCAGTACGGAGTGTAATTATGGTTCAAAAATAATCAATTTCAGATATAGGGGGAAGTGGGGATGCCTGAGGGTCTTTTACTGCTCATGCAAATTTATCCATTCATTTTTCAGTGATAGTGAAACTATAGTACAGTATAGATCAACTGTAACACAATATTATTCCATATTGTACCAACCCTCCCAACCATGTCCACTCTTTCCAAATGTTTCAATTTTACTTTGGTGCTTGCATCCATTTAGTCTTCACTGACCACAAATATGTTGGTTTTACAATTACTTTTATTTGTAAGAGTCACTTCTTGCTTACCTCTTACTGTTGCTTCCAATCTACTTCCATCAAGCACAGGGGGTATTTTGTGACCAACAATTTATGTAATGCTCAAGGCAGTGTCCTAGGACCAACCATCTTCAGCTGCTTCATCAATGACCCTCCCTCCATCATAAAGTCAGGATTGGGGATGTTCACTGATGATTGCACATTATTGAGTTCCATTCACAACCCCTCAGGTAAGGCAGTATTCCGTGCCTGCCTGCAGCAAGACCTTGACAACATCCAGGCTTGGGCTGATAAGTGGCAAGTAACATTCGCTCTAGACAAGTGCCAGGCAATGACCATCTCCAAAAAGAGAGAGTCTAACCGCCTCCCCTTGACATTCAACAGCATTACCATTGCCGAATTCATCACCACCATTGACCGGAAACTTAACTGGACCAGCCACATAAATACTGTGGCTACAAGGGCAGGTCAGAGGCTGAGTATTCTGAGGTGAGTGACTCACCTCCTGACTCCCCAAAGCCTTTCCACCATCTACAAGGCACAAGTCAGGAGTGTGATGGAATACTCTCCACTTGACTGGATGAGTGCAGCTCCAACAACACTCAAGAAGTTTGACACCATCCAGGACAAAGCAGCCTGCTTGATTGGCACCCCATCCACCACCCTAAACATTCACTCCATTCACCACCAGTGCACAGTGGCTGCAGTATGTACTATCCACAGGATGCACTGCAGCAACTCACCAAGGCTTCTTCGACAGCCCCTCCCAGACCCGCGACCTTTACCACCTAGAAGGACAAGGGCAGCAGGCACATGGGAACAACACTACTTGCATGTTCTCCTCCAAGTCACACACCATCCCGACTTGGAAATATATCACCGTTCCTTCAACGTCGCTGGGTCAAAATCTTGGAACTCCCTACCTGACAGCATTGTGGGAGAACCTTCACCACACGGACTGCAGCGGTTCAAGAAGGCGGCTCACCACCACCTTCTCAAGGGCAATTAGGGATGGGCAATAAATGCTGGCCTCGCAGCGACGCCCACATCCCATGAACGAATAAAAGAAAACTCAACCCCTTATTTATTAGTAACTTTGCAGAGATGTAGAGAAAGCCACAATCACAGGCAGGTTGTCTTTATCAACTCAATTAGTCCAGCGCCTCAACGTTGCTTGAAGAGCAAAACTAAAAGTGATACAAGTTTTCAAATGCATGGTCTTGTTTATTACAAATAATGATGAATTTTAACAGATCAGTGAAGAAGAGGGGGTTATAAAAGTATCACTTTGAGTTGTGTACATTCAGGCCATCTAAACAAAAACAACCAAAAAGAAAACTTTCTCTTGTCTGCAGATTTCCAATGCTTCCTACGTTACAACAGCAATCGTGACCTGGATTTGTGCAGACTCAGAATGAGAGCTCAGCTCCACGTGTGGAAAGTAAAGTAGAATGATCACTGCAAATAGCTTTTACTGTGTATTAACATAAGGAAGAATGTAGCATTTTAAAAGAAGATCACGATTGAAAGTACACCATATATAATAAAGTAATTTAAACTTGCAAAATGATTGTCCAAATAAAAGGAAATGAACAAATTCAAGTTTAAGAGACATGAACAAAATTGTCATTTTACCCAAGCTTTCAATTCTGAAACAGTACAGATTATTGGCTGGAAACTGCTGCCTGCAATAATGCTGGACATATGTTGAACATATATGTGTGCATTCTGTGTCCACTATTGTAACACAGGTATCAACCAGTTTATTTTAAATTGGTTAATATCTGTGTTAACCCAGCAGAGGCAGAATGTCATATGAATGCATGAAGTGTACATAAAGTAACATCATAAACAATAATTTCTAGGCTTATGAGATCAATTCCAATAATGCAGCTATTTTATTTAAATGCTAGCTACTTTAGTTGATTGAACTAAAGCTTGACTCATTAGTCAAATAATGAAATGACAGACAGCTTTTTAAGTACAGTATTATGTGTCTCTCACTGATTGCCTATACACAAATGTATTAGTTGGTAAGATTAAATGGCTAGTCACCGTGCCTACCATATAACTGATATCTTTGGATCCTTCTTAAAGGGATCCTGAAAAAGATTTCAAAACCCAACTCGCCCAGTCAGTATGCTGATTTTCTTTTTAAGTTGGCCCATCGTTGAAGGGAGTCTCATTCTTCACTCTGGAATGAGGTCAAAAAGCCCTAACTCTGGATGTGCATTAAAATTTCCCATGTGATGCTTGTCTGTGTCCCAGCCCCAATACTTTGAAGACTGGAAGACTCAGTCTTCTCTAATCTGGCATGCACATCTCTACTGCTGCCGTCTAAGCATCCATGGAAGAGGCAAAGACGTGAAGCATTTTCACACTGATGCTACGACTGCGGTGTAAATGCAGAATTAGTTGAGTTTTAATTCTGTGAAACTGGCAAGTCAGTCTGTTGAAAGAAGGCTCCCTGGAGGGACTCACCTCCACAATCCCATCTGAAACTGGGTAGGGTCATGGTGGGGCATGTCTGAAGAACATATTGCACGATGCTATGTTTTCTCCTAATACTCTTTGCTTTAGTTTTCCTCGCACCTGCTACCCTGCAGCTTGATTCAAAAAAGTTTGCCCCTTTTTCCAGTTAAGCAGCTTGTCAGCTGTTTGAGAATTGTGAAATTTTATAATGAACGACACGGTGTGATTGGCTGATTTTCGTCCATTTGAACTTGAAAATTTGCAAATGACGACAAAAAGCAAAACACCTGCCACTTTAAGCCATGGTTAGTGAATTTGTTGGAAAAATGTAAGAAAATGTTTCCTGAATTAACAACGAAATATACAGGTGTTATAGGGCCAGTATATCCAGTTTTTCTGCAATGAATATGTCATGCAATCCCGGGATGTATTCTCCCAAAGCTTAGCAGCTAGTCCTTTAGTGTTGCACATCTGTAAATAGAACACGTATTATTTCTCGAGCTGCAGTTCTGATTATCTGACTAAACTATTTACACTTTATCGGCTCTCTGTGTGGTGTCTTCTTTCCCTCTCAATGA